>NC_061115.1:92266594-92603024 GCF_002878395.1 Capsicum annuum
CCTATGAATCAACAACCAAGATAATCAAGTTAACAAATGAAGTTCAATAACATAGTAGGATTATTCGTAAGCCTTAACCCTGGGTTTCTATCCTTGATTGTCCAAAGTCATTTTTTTTGCATTTCTTTAGTTTTTTGTTAGTTTATTTTTAATTCTAAAACTCTATTTACTACTATCCTCAATTAGTTGAACTAGAATTATATAGGAGGCAAATGCAAGTCCCTGAGAGATCGATACTTGGCCTTCCTTGAAGCCACTATATTACTTGATAAAACCACGTACACTTGCGTGTGCGCTTGGACGGTTTCAAGTTTTTGGCGCCGTTGTCCGGGACTTATTATAGGTAACTATCTTGTTTTTAGTTTTTCTATATTGAGTTGTAAATAGTTATTGTTTAGTTTTTTTTATTTTCTTTTATTTCTATTTTTCTTACACTCTTCTCGAGATGTCAGCTTTGGATAGATGGTTTTTGAATGATTGAAATTATTTTTTTTATGGAGGACACCACCTTCTGCCTTATTGTCTAGATTTTTATGAAAGTGTATGGACAGAACCTTCACAATATGATGTGGATAATTCGAGAAAGTCTGAGTACTCAAAAACTAATATTATAAAAATTATTATGGAGCCACTGCCACTATGTTTATATTGGCTAAGAAAAAAAAATATTGGGAGAATATTAGCCAATGTGTGGGGCAAAGATAAGAATCGCAGCCACTCGATTGACATGGTGATCTTGAGGCTGATAATGAGAAGGTGAATAAAAATGAGTGTGTAGTAGATTGTGTAAATTATGAAGTAGGATTTGTTGGGCCACATTCAAAATACTTTTCTATATTATGTCTAGATGATGTCCTGTCAGTGGAATCATTTAAAATAGTGGAACAGTGTGAAGATGAGGAACAAGAATCCTATATTCTTGATTTTACACCGGACAAGCAACATAAAAACACAACTCACTTCAAGGTTGAGTGGTTTACCATGCATATTCTATTACTCGGTTCATTAATGTTTGCATCACCACCCTATGAGTGAGGAAAAAAGATAGGTGTAATGTTGGGGATGAAATTGATATCCTCAAGATGGAGGAAAAAGTTTATTGGTTCATGCCGTGACACTAAATTAGGTGCTTCTTGGGAGGCAACCCAAGCTAAGGTATGTTTTCTTTTTAGTATTAGTTTTACTTTTTATTTCACGTAGTTTTTGGTTTTGGTTGAGTCACAGTTTAATGGAAAATCTGAGTACCATAAACTTTAGCTCAAAGCATGGAAAAGATAGAGTGTGGTATCCCATGGATCCCATTTATATGTGAAGATGCTACAAGCTAGGCCTAGAGGCCTCAAAAAGTATTTCTATCTCTTACCTTTAAATTTACTTTGGGAACAAAGTAGATTTTTAAGTGTGGGATGAGAAAATTCCAAATTTTTGGCTCAATTTTAAAAAAATTTAGGTTGGGAATAAGAGATATATTCTTGTTGGTGATATTTTTGATTACATGATTCAAGTGGATTTGTTGGTAGAAGCATGTTAATTGAGTGAATTGCTATGTTTGAGATTCTTTGGCTCAAGTTTGTGACTCTTGTATTTTTTTGGCTTAATTTTGAATTCACGCTATTGTTGGGTTTGGAGTCTATGATATCCTATTTGAGTTGAGCATGTGCCATGCGCTTGTAAGGTTTTTTTATATATTCCTTGTTGCATGTGATGTCTAGAACTTTCCCGATGTGTGTGCAAAGAAAAATAAAGAGTATGAGTTTAGGAGATGATTTAGGCATTTCTTTGACAGCCTTGTTCTATACCTTCTATTTGTCCTACCCATTGTGCATTATCCTTGTTAACTCCCATTGAGCCTTTAGCTTTTTCTTTGGTAACCTCATAAGTAGCCTATTTTCTTATTTTATAGACCATAATTTGATCTAAAAAACTTCTAAGTGCTTTAATGAAAAATTTAAATTTATGGAGTTTGAGAAATTAAAGAAAAAGGTGAAATTGAGGCCCAAGATAATTTTTATTGGTGTTTTTAATTGATGTATGGTGGATTGATTGATATAAATGATGTTATAAATATTTCCATGATTGTGAAAAAAAAATTATTCTTGTGGTAGTAAACTATGTGTCCACCAAGTGTTTGTGAAAATGCTGAAAAGAGATGGGGTAAAATAAAAAAAATGGGGTAGTAAAAAATATGGTGTAATTAGTTGTTGGAGATTGGTTCTAATTGTATAATGTAGTGTATTAAAGAGCTTAGAGAGGATAGTCACTATTCAGTAATAATTCCTACTCGTCCCCTAGCCAAATTACAACCCGAAAAGTTCTAATTGATCCTAAACTTTACATTCGACTATTAATGGAGCATTACACTAAGGGAAAGCCTATTCTTCATTGTATTTGACTTGTGAATTCCTTGTGAGAGTGAGTGTAATATTATTCTTGTACCCATCATGTTAGATATTATATTATTGTGAGTGATTATGGGTAACTCTCTTGCTGTGAGGGGCACATGTTTAATGAATATGGGTGATTTGTATGATGTCCCTAATTGAATGATAATAATGAGTTTTCCAATTAAGTGAGTTAATTCTTGTGGCTAGGACGCTTTAAGTAGTTTTTATGATCTTTTAATTGTATATATATGCATAGTGTAGTAACTTGCATTGATGTAGTCATTGTAGTGCTAGCTTGAGTGTCTTGTATATTTAGAAGTGTGGAGTCTCTTCAGCTCTTGATGCTTAAAGTGAAGAATTGTTCAAGGACGAACAAGGCTTTATGTGTGGGGTAGTGATGTTGGCTGTATTTAGGTATTCTAGTGTTACTATTCTAGCCTATTTATTCTTATTTTATGGATGATTCATGTGATTAATGTGTTGATATTTATATAAATATGCATTTAAATGTCCATGTATGTGTGTACAATGTTTATGGTGTTTCATAGAAAGTTTTGATTCAAATTGATCATTTAGAGTTCAATCAAGAAAACTAGTATTACTAGCTTGAGCTAGGTGCTTATCTAGTAAATTGTGTTGGATTCTAATGTGTTTTAATGAGTTCCTAAGGTTTTTATTGTGTATTTATATGTGAAACAATTTGTTGAAAATGTTTAAGGGTTAATTGGATCAAGACATGAGTTGAAATAATGAGTTAAAAATAAAAGTGAAATTAGCCTATGCTTATCTCATTTTTCTAGTTCACCGTCTTGAATGTTGTAGTGTTTTGAGCTCTAAATTGTTGTTTTTAATGCTATAGGATGCTTGGTGATTGAATTATGTCGATATATTAAGGATATACAAGCTTCAAAACAAGTGGAAACAACTCAAAAAGGGTCAAAATGGCTTAACAAAATCAAAATACACAAATTGGACTCAATTTGGACACATGTAATGTCCAGGGCGAGTGTAGGCGCGTAGAAATCTCTCTTGGAACGTACTACATATGAAAATACTCATAAGGCACCCAAAACAGTGTACCCTCTCGATGAGGGCACGTCGTAAACTCTACTTAAGGGAAATGGTCCTTGCGACGCGACCCTATTTCAAATACGAGCAAAAGTGCTGATTTGAATCCTACACATCTTGGGACTACTTGGATACTATAAATAGATCTTTGTACTCATTATTATTCAATTTTAGACGTCTTAGACTAGTTGTGGGGCTTCTGAAAACTTCTTTTAGGGTTTATATCTCTTTACTTTAGTTTCTTTCATGGTTTGTATCATCAATCTAAGGGATTGGATGATGAATATTTCCATTGAAGGCTAAAAATCCTATTCGCGGTTAAGGCCAGGTTCATAATTACTTTTTTTTTAATTAAGTTTTTTAAATTACTCATGATTGTTGGTTGTTTGTTTATTCTTGTTTTAGCTAATTTAAGGATTCATAGACCTTAAAATACATCAATTGTCAACCTTGTGAACTCGAGAGAGGGAATAGGGAGATGAATAAGGAAATAAGTTAAGTATGGTTCTTGTTTCTTTATAAAATAAGAGATTTGAATTAGTAGCTAAGACAGGTATGTACTTAGATGCCTTACATTATTCATATGTAGGATGACATTTGTAAAGAACTTAAGTGAACTATTACATCCCCACTAAATGATGTAATTGTAAGGTTCAACTTAGGTAAAAGATTCGAGGTTAGGAAACCATAATCGTGCAATTAACCCTACGAATCTACAATCAAGATAAGTATGTTAACGAATGAAGTTCAAAAATGTAATAGGATTGTTCGTAAGCCTTGACCTTGGGCTTCTATCCTTGATTGTCCAAAGTCATTATTTTTCGGCATTAGTTTAGTTCTTGTTAGTTTATTTTTAATTCTAAAACACTATTTACTACTTTCCTCAATTGGTTGAATTAGAATCAGATAGGCGACAAATGCATTTACATGGGAGATCGATACTTGGACTTCCTTAAATCCACTATATTATTTGATATGTACACTTGCATGTACGCTTGAGCACTGTCAAGTTTTTGGCGCCATTTCTGGGGACTTGTTATTAGGCAACTATCTTATTTTTAGTTTTTCTATATTGATTTGTAAATATTTATTGTTTAAGTTTTTTTATTTTCTTTTATTTCCATTTTTCTAACACTATTCTCGAGATGTTATCCTGGGATAGATGCTTTTTGAGTGATGGTAATTCTTATTGTTTTTTTGGAGGACACCACCTTGTGTCTTATTGTCCAGATTTTTATGAAAGTGCGTGGACGGAACCTTCACAATATTATGTGGATAATTTGAGAAAGTCTGAGTACTCAAAAACTAATATTCTGGAAATTATTATGGAGCCACTACCACTATGTCTATAGTGGCTAAGCAAAGAAATATATTGGGAGAATATTAGCCAATGTGTGGAGAAAACACAAGAATCATAGCCACTCGATTGTCATCTTGATCTTGAGACTGAAATTCAGAAGGTGAATAAAAGTGAGTGTGTTGTAGATTGTGTAAATTATGAAGTAGGATTTTTTGGGCCGCTTTCAAAAAACATTTCTACATTATATTTATATGATGTTTCATTTGTGGAATCATTTAAAATAGTGAAAAAGTGTGAAGATAAAGAATAAGAATCCTATATTCTCGATTTTATAGCAGACAAACAACATAAAAAGACACCTTACTTCAAGGTCGAGTGGTTTACCTTGCATATTCTATTACTCAGTTCAATAATCTTTATACCAACACCCTATGAGCGAGGCAAAATGATGGATGCAATATTGGAGGTGAAATTCATATCCTCATGGTGGAGGAAAAAGTTAATTAGGTCGTGCCGCAACACTAAATTAGGTGTTTCTCGGCAGGCAACCCAAGCTAAGGTATGTTTCTTTTTAGTTTCAGTTTTTAGTTTTTATTTCACGTAGTTTTTATTTTTGGTTGAGTCACAGGTTAATGGGAAATATGAGTACTATAAACTTGAGCTCGAAGCATGGAAAATATTGAGTGTGGGGTCCTATGGATCCCATTTATGTGTAAAGATGCTACTAGCTAGGCCTAGAGGCCTCAGAGAGTATTTTTATCTCTTACCTTTAAATTCACTTAGGGGACAAAGTAGATTTTTAATTGTGGGGTGGGGAAATTCTCAATTTTTGGCTTAATTTAAAAAATTTTAGGTTAGGAATAAGTTAGATATTCTTGTTGGTGCTTTCTTTGATTATATGATGCAAGTGGGTTTGTTGGTAAAAGCATGTTAATCGAGTTAATTTCTATTTTTGAGACTCTTAGGCTCAAATTGGTGACTTGCATTTCTTTGGCTTAATTTTGAATTCATGCTATTGTTGGGTTGAGAGTCTATGATGTTCCTATTTGAGTTGAGCATATGCCATATGGGTGCAAGGTTTCTTGTATATTCCTTATTGCATATGATGTCTAGAACTTTCTCGGTGTGTGTGCAAAGTGAAATAAAAAGGGTGAGTTTACGTGATGATTTAGGCATTTCTCTGATAGCCTTGTTCTATGCCTTTTATTTGTCCTATCCATTGTGCATTATCCTAGTTAACCCCCACCGAGATTTTATCTTTTTCTTTTATAACCTCATAAGTAGCCTAATCCCTTCTTGGATAGACCATAGTTTGATCCAAAAATCTCCTAAGTGCTTTAATGAAAAATTGAAATAGTAAGGAGTTTGTAAAATTAAAGAAAAAGATGAAATTGATGCCCAAGGTAATTGTTATTTTTGTTTATAATTGATGCGTGGTGGATTGATGTGACATAAATGATGTTAGAAATATTTCCATAATTGTCAAAAAGAGAAAAAAATTGATTCTTGTGGTAGTAAACTATGTGTCCACCAAGGGTTTGTGAAAATACTTAAAAGAGATAGGGTAAAATAAAAGAATGGGGTAGTAAAAAATGGTGTAATTGGTTGTTGGAGATTGGCTCTAATTGTATAATGTAGTGTATTAAAGCACTTAATGAGGTTAGTCACTATTCCCAAATAGTTCCTACCCTTCCCCTAGCCTACATTACAACCTAAAATAGTCCTAACTGATCCTAAACTTTACATTCAACTATTAATTGAGCATTACGGTAAGGGCAAGCCTATGATTCATTAAGTTCGACTTTTGAATTCCTTGTGAGAGTGAGCGTAATGTTATTCTTGTACCCATCATGTTATAAATTACATTATTGTGAATGATTATGGGTAACTCTCTTGTTGTGAGGGGCACATATTTGATGAATATGGATGATTTGTATAATGTGCTTGATTGAATGACAATCATGCATTTGCCAATTAAGTGAGTTAATTCTTGAGGCTAGGACGTTTTGAGGTAGTGTTCATGAGCTTTTAATTGTGTATATATACTTAGTTTAGTAACTTCCGTTTGTGTAGTCATTGTAGTGCTAGCTTGAGTGTTTTGTATGTTGTAGAAGTGTGGAATCTCTTCAGCTCTTGATGCTTAAAGTGAAGAATTATTCAAGGATGAACAAGGCTTTAAGTGTGAGTTAGTGATGTTGGGTGTATTTATACAGTCTAGCGTTACTATTCTAGACTATTTAGACTTGTTTTTGTAATACCCCGTACTTCTACCTAGCTTAAAATTGCCCTAAATATGTTAAAGAATTGTTTTAAAAGATGAATCCACTTTTATACAAGTGGTATTATCAAGATTTTCACTTTTTGTCATGTCATAAATTCAATAAGCTTTCCATCGATGCCAAATTCACCTAAATCCAACACCCGGGCGAAGAGTTAAAGCCTTTTTTGTGAGACAGTGTATCACTTGTGCATTCAGCGCGTCATGGAGCCAGCTTAAATGGTAATTGTCAATTTTCAGTGTTTCTCCACGATAGTGGCACGTTGCGCCAAACTTCCAGGTCACAAACAAAGTGGCAACATGAAAGCTCCGCATTGCGTGACCATGAAATTTCCCATTTGTCAATTTCCAGAGACACGACATGATAGCGCTGCACACGCCATGTGTTCAAATCAAAAAATTTTCACAGAATTTAAATATGAGTCCAAGGGTTAAAAGGGTCAATTTTCCACCCCTATATAAACCCATAACACGTGATTCAACCATATTTCACCCAAAATATATTGTTTGTCTCAAGTTTCTCTCAAGAACAAGCTAGGGGTTTTAATTAGAAATTCAAATCCAAGACTCAAATTCAAGAATCTCTCCGTCAATCTTTGTAGAATCAAGAACTAAGGTAAGCACTATATTGATTCATGGATTCCTTTCATCCATGAAGTTCAAGAGCCTATTTAAAACTATATGTCATGATGTTCTTGTTTTGAATTGATTATGTTCATGTTGTTATTGTTGTATGATTGCCAAGATTGCATCTTTATTATGTTTTTATGAAACCATGTTACTATAGGGTTGAAATTCATGCAATTGAGATAAATTGTGGAACCATGTTTTATTAAATTGATAATCATACCTATGCCCTACGTGTGCAACAAGGTGTTTGATAATATGCCCCAATGAATGAATGAGGATCAAGTACTTAGTTTCCATATGTCAAGATCATGTTATACCTCTGAAGTTATGATACACCTATTTGATTAAGATGATTCCCATGCTAAACCTATGCATTGTCATTGCTTGATCGGATGTTCATAAGATTAGTAGCATGAAATTATGCCATGTTTATATGCATTACTATCCATGTACAACATTATGATGATCATGTGCTTCATGAAATTCCCAACGATGAAATTATGAATTGTTGATATTGGTCATGTGATCAAAAGTGTCAAGCCTTGTTAGTTTCATTCTATCGAGTCCTGGGGGTACTTGTACCCACTAATTTAGTTGTATGCCTAGATCCATGTTATGTTTTTACGATAATCTCAGTCAAGCCATGATCAACAAAATTCATTCAGCCATGTGACTTAGGAAAACTCAGTAAACTCAGTATCAGTCCAGTCTCATTCAGTAATATCAGTAATTGCAAAAATTTCAGTGATCTCAATAAGTCATCACGTCTCAGTAGCATTCCACCAGTCAACGAAACTCATTAAAATTAGTTTAGCTCAACTAAACAATACCATTAGTATCAGTTCAGTTCAGTTAATCAGTTCATTGTCTATTCAGTTGGGTGTAGGATTCAGCACCAAGTGAACCCAAGGATGGGGACCCGCCTGTTATTCAGTAGAGGGTGTGATACTTTGAAGAAATTCTTGCATACCAGAACTACTTAGCCAGCATAGGTTAAGATGTACCCCTATATGTAGGGCTACTAGTACATCTAGTTTTGGGTTATTCCTACATGAGGTTGACGGAAGAGCTTCCTATCAGAGAGGGTTACCTCGTAGCTTGTCTTTACCCGTGGTACGGTATTAACACCCTTCCAACTGGGTTATAGGTTGGGCCCCACTAGTTCTGTTCCAGGGCACGTCGATTAGATGATTACCTCCTACTGTCTTAGTTTTTTTCTAAGTCCAAGTGTCAGTAATAAAACTCAGATAGTTCAATAAATTTTAGGACTGTTAGATACAGTCACTTAGTACAGTACAAAATTCAGCTAGTTCCATCAGAACATAGACTGTCAGATATAGTCGCTCACTATTAGTAAACTAGTTATACGAAACTCATATTATCAGTATTCATCTTCAGGATCATCAGATACATTCAACCAGACTGCTTCTTCATAATTAGAACTATGAAAAAATAGTTATTCATGTATCCGTTATGTACTATCAGTCTCTCAGAATTTGGTATCCCAGCATCAGTAAACTTAAATGTTTGTAAATCTATGTTATCAGTAGATGCAGTAGTCAGAACTTAGTATTCAGTCCTATCGCGATCTCAGTTACAGTTATATATTCATGTATGTATTTTCACGTTCATACCATTTAGTTAGCTACTGTTGTCCATGCATATGAACCCTTTTTCATTCAGTCTATCTCACTTGCATACCAGTATAATCAAAGTATAGATGTATTTGTGCTATGGTGTTTTATATCATAGGTTCATAGACACGATCTCCAGAGCATCAGTAGATTCTAGATATCAGCAGTCAGTTAGTAGTGAGTCCTCATCCTTCGAGGATGATATGATTTATTATTTCATTATTTCAGTACTGAGTTATTTTAGTAGTCGGAGTTAGTTGGGGACATGTCCCATCAATTCCCCAGTTTTTAGACAGTTTGGAGGCTTTCAGAATACAGTATGTTCAAATAGTATTTCAGTTATTTTTTGTATTTGATACTTCATACTTATGTTGTATTTTATCAGCTATTCAGTTTAAACCTTATGGTTTTATGATTTCTATTCTGCAATTTTGATAGTGTATATATATATACAGTATATTATACAGTGTAAAGGTACAAATATCAGTCATGCGTTAGCTTGTGGTCCTTCGGGGTCCTTAGAACCGTGTAGCATTTCGAGTACCAAATTTGGGGCGCAAGAAACTTGGAATCAGAGATAGGTTCAATAGTGTCCTAGGAAGTCTGAAAAGCCGTATCTAGTAGAGTCTTGTACATGGGTATGTTGTGCACCACACTTATGTGCAGGAGGCTATGAAATGTTTTAAGAATAGTTTGCCTTTTTTCAGTATTCATGTCGTGCCAGTGAGCATAGACTCAAAGTTAAAATCTCAGTCTAATCCATTTCTTTCTTTCATTTACACAGCATGTCTCCCAAAAGGACTAACAAAAGGGGAACCGAAAATCAGTCAGCACCTTAGCCTGTCCAGCCAGATTCTTTGGATGTGTATGTCTCTCATGTAGAATTCAGGACTACATTTACTACTCTAGATAGTTCAGTCGCATCTCAGAATGAACGACTAGCTGCTATTCTAGTCAATCTAGTGGCAAATTCTGGTGCAGCCAAAATTTGGGAATTCACCCACATGAATCCTCCCTTATTCTCCGGTTCTAAGTTAGGAGAGGATCAACAGAAGTTTGTTGATCAGGTTCAGAAAGTTACAAACATTATGGGAATGACTTCCAGTGAGAGTGTTGAGTTATCCTCCTATCAGCTACAAGATATAGCCCATACATTGTTCAAACAGTGGAAGGTAGACAGGGGTATAGATACGGATCCCATAGATTGGGAAGATTTTGCTACGGCTTTCTTAGATAGGCTCTTTCCCATAGAATAGAAGGAGGATAAAGTGTTAGAGTTCATCAACGTCAGACAAGGTAGTATGAGCATAAAAGAATACTCCCTTAATTCACTCAGTTAGTCAGGTACGCTCCCTATGTAGTAGTAGACCGTAGATCCAAAATTAATAAGTTTGTGTCTGGGATATCAGATAGAGTAGTTAAGGAGTGCAGAACTGTGATGTTGATTAAGGAGATTGACATATCTAGGCTTATGCTTCATGCTCAATTAATTGAGGAGCAGAAACTTAAGAAGAAGGAGAGAGAAAATAAGAGGGCCGAAAAAGGTAGTTATAGTTTTGCTCAATCAGGGTGGCAGGGTGGTAATCATTTTCAGTTGTGTCAGAAATGCTCAGCCCCAATTTACCCTATATGTACACATCATTACCAAAGTTCATAAATGACCGTAGCGATGAGGCACCAGGATCCAAGGCCTATGGTAGTGAGAGCAGGATTCTTACTCATCCACTTTGAGAAGAGTGTGGTAAAAATCATAAGGGTATGTATAGATATAGAAGTGACATGTCTTTTGGATGTGGTGAGTTAGGTCACAAGGTCCTAGATTATCCTAAAATTAGTCCAAGAAGTAAGTACGGTCGTCCTTCAGCTCAGTTTGGTCGTCCGAATTAGCAGGGTGCCAATTCCAACGCTATCAGTGGGCAACGCCCAAACAGACTCTATGAGCTTCAGTCCTGATAGGATCAAGAAAGTCCTCCTGATGCAGCCACTGGTATGTTATAGATCCTTCATTTACATGTTCTCACTTCTTCAGATTTAAGATCTTCTTTTTTTTTTGTAACTCCTTGCATAACGTTCAACTTTAAGGTTAAACCAAATGTTAACAGGACCTTTTCCAGTCTCTACCCCAGTGAGTCGGTCTAACATAGTCCGAAAGGCATGCAGTAACTGTCTGGTTATGATATCTCCGAAATACAGACCTTTAGGTTCTAGTAGTAATACCAGTATGTGTAGGAAATCAATAAAGAAAGGTGATTCCCGACTTATTCCTATCGCAATGCGATGTTTTATACTTTTACCCTCCCGATACTTATGCATGCTTCATGTCACAATTCCATGAACCTAACTTACATTCTCGTGATTTCCATAAAAATAGTGTGTGATTTAATTTCCTAGTATGAGGAGTTTCGGCTTACTCTATGTTATGAATAAAGTTCCATGAGTACAGAAACATCAGACTCAGGTTATGAAACTCATGACTCATGCACTCATATTATTCTTTATAGTATGCTTAGCCCATATGATTTATGACTTCACTCTTAGGGTTCAGTCGAACTCAAATTATGTCATGTATACTTTTAGTTTAGATACCTCGGTGAATCAACAATGTTAATTTTCCGTTCCGCAGGCCTCAGTTATAATGTTATTCAGTAGACAGTATCCAGTATCCAGTATAGGACTCAAATAATCCTATAGAACTATGTCTTTCAGCTATCCATTATTTATCCATCAAAATTTAGTGCTCCCGTGCCAGTCGAAACTTACTTATAGAAAACTAGCATTCAATCCCAGTTACAATCTTAGTTACGAATACAGTGTCAATTATCGTCTTAGCTCCAATCTCGTTCGTATGCCACATATTCAAGGTACTTGGTTCATATCATGGTATTCAGCTCATGTATCACATTCCAAATCCACTTATGTTCTCATATTTATGCTCATACATATTTAGTAATTAAGATTAGACTTAGCCTAAGGTAATAGCTTTTCTTAAGTTTATCCCGTTTCATGTTCAGGTTTCAGTTAAAAATGTTGTATTCAGATCCATACTCAGTTTTTATTTCAAACTTGGTATCATTACCCTTACATGTTTAGTCGTAAGTTTATGAGTCGGTTCAGTCATGTATTCACGCATTAGATATGCGTGATAAGCTTATCAGTACTCTCAGTCATGCATTCATGTATCAGATCAGTCATAAAATCCTGCATTAGATATGCAAGATCAGTATGAATCTTAGCTTATTATTTCTCCCATCTAAATCAGTCTTATTCGAGGACGAATGTTCCCAAGGGGGAGATATTGTAATGCCACATACTTCTACCTAGCTTAAAATCATCCCAAAGATGTTAAAGACTTACTTTAAAAGATGAATCCACTTTTATACATATGTTATTTTCAAGATTTTTACTTTTTTCATGTGGGAAATTCAATGAGTATTCCATCAATACCAAATTCGCCCAAATCTGACACCCGGGCGAAGAGTTAGAGCCTTTCTAGTGAGATAGTGTATCACTTGAGCCATCAACGTGTCGCAGAGCAAGTTTAAATGGTAATTGTCAATTTCTAGTGTTGCTACGTGATAGTGGTGCATCGCACCAAACTTCCAGGTCATAAACAAAGTGGCAACGCGATTGATCCGTATTGCGCCAACACGCAATTTCCCATTTGTCACTTTCCAAAGACACGGGGAGATAGCAACACGTCGCACCATGGTTCCAAATCAAAAAATTTTCATAGAATTTAAATACGCGTGAGAGGGTTAAAGGTAATTTTCCACCCCTATATAAATCCATAACACGTGATTAAGCAATATTTTACCCAAAATATATTGTTTCTCTAAAGTTTCTCTCAATAATAAGCTAGGGTTTTCAATTGGGAATTCAAATCCAAGACTAAAATTCAATAATCTCTCCACCAATATTCATAGAATCAAGAACTAATGTTTACACAGTGTTGATTCACGGATTCCTTTCGTCTATGAAGCTCAAGAACCCTATTTTAAACTATATGTCATGATTTTCTTGTTTTGAATTGATTATGTTCATGTTGTTATTGTTGTATGATTGCCAAGATTTCGTCTTTGTCATATTTTTATGAAACTATGTTAGTATAGGGTTGAAATTCATGTAATTGAGTTAAATTATTGAACCATGTTGTATTAAATTGATAATCATACCTATGCCCTCAGTGTGCATGCAAGGTGTTTGATAATATGCCCTAATGAATAAATGATGATCCAGTACTTAGTTTCCATGTGTCAAGATTATGTCATGCCTCTTAAGTAATGATATAACTATTTGATTAAGATGATTCCTACGCTAAACCTATGCATTGTGATTTCTTGATGGGATGTTAATAAGATTAGAAGCATGAAATTATGCCATGTTTATATGCATTACAATCCATGTACAACATTATGATGATCATGTGCTTCATGAAATTCCCAACTATGAAATTATGAATTGTTGATATTGGTCATATGATCAAAAGTGTCAAGCCTTGTCAGTTTTTTCTATTGAGTCCTGGGGGTACTTGTATCCAATAATTTAGGTATGTACCTAGCGCCATGTTATGTTTTTATTACACTCTCAGTCAATCGGTGATCAATAAAATTCAGTCATTCATGTGACTCAGGAAAACTCAATAAACTCAGTATCAGTATAGTCCCATTCAGTAATCTCGGTAATTATAAATATCTCAGTGATCTCAGTTAGTCATCACGTCTCAGTAGAATTTTTTCAGTCAACGAAACTCAGTGAACTCAGTTTACCTCAACTAAACAATACCATTTGTATCAGTTAAGTTATGTGTCTATTTAGTTGGGAATAGCATTCAGCATCGAGTGAACCCAAGGATGGGGACTCACCTGTTATTCAGTGGTGGGTGTGATCCTTAGAAGCAATCTTTGCATTCTAGAACTACGTAGTCAGTGTAATTTGAGATGTATCCATATGCGTGGGGCTACTAATATTTCTCGTTCGGGGTTATTCCTATAAGAGGGTTGATGGAAGAGCTTTCTATCAGTGAGGGTTACCTCATAGCTTGTCTTTACCTATGGCACGGTGTTGACATTCTTCTAGATAAGGTTATAGGTTGGACCCCACCAGTTCAGTTCTGGGGCATGTCGGTTAGATGATTACCTCCCACTGTCTCATTTTCAGGCTCAGTCTCAGTCTCAGTAATAGAACTCAGATAATTCTACAGATTTCTGGATTGTAAGATATAGTCACTCAGTATAGTACGAAACTCAGTTAGTTCCATCAGAACTTAGACTGTCAAATACAGTCACTCGGTATTAGTATAATAGTTATACGAAACTCATGTTATCAGTATTTAGCTTCAGGACTGTCAGATATAGTCAACTAGACTAGTTCTTAATAATCAGAACTGTCAAAAAATAGTTATTCATGTATCCATAATATAGTATTAGTCCCTCAGTATTCAGTATCCCAACATTAGTAAACTCAGATATATGTAAATCCATGTTATCAGTAGACTCAGTAGTTAGAACTTAGTATTTAGTCTTATCATGATCTCAGTTACAGTTACATATTCATGCATGTATTCTCACATTCATACCATTCAGTCAGTTAGTGTTGTCTATGATATGAACCCTTTTGCATTCAGACTACCTCACTTGCATACCAGCATATGTAAAGTACTGACGTATTTACACTATAGTGTCTTATACCATAGGTTCAGAGACACGAGCTCCAGAGCATTAGTAGATTCCAGATATCTGCAGTCAGTCAGCAGTCAGTCCTCATCCTTTAAGGATGATATGATATGTTATTTCATTATTTTAGTACATAGTTATTTTAGTAGTCAGAGTTAGTTGGGGACATGTCCCATCAACTCCACAGTTTCTAGATATTTTAGAGTCTTTCAGACTACAGTATGTTCAGACAGTATTTCAGTTATTTTGGGTATTCAATACACCACACTTATGTTGTGTTTTATCAGCTGTTCAATTTGAACCTTATGGCCTTACAGCTTCCATTTCGTATTTTTTTATAGTGTATATATATATTTATACTGTATATTATATAGTGTATAGTTATATATATCAGTCGTGGGTTAGCTTGTGGTCTATCGGGGTCATAAGCTCCGTGTAGCATTCCAGGTACCAGATTTGGGGCATTGCAATTTTGAGGATGATTCATGTGATTAGTGTGTTAATTATGATATAAATATGCATTTAAGTGTCCATGTATGTGTTTACAAAATTTTATGGTGTTTCCAAGAAAGTTTTGATTCAAATTGATCATTTAGAGTTCAACCGAGAAAACTATTGTTATTAGCTTGAGCTAGGTTCTTGTCTAATCTATTGTGTTGGGTTATAATGTGTTTTAATGGGTTCATAACATTGATATTTCATATTTTAAGTGAAACAACTTGTTTATAATGATTAAGATTCAATTGGATCAAGACATGAGTCGAAATAATGAGTTAAAGATAAAAGTGAAATTAACCTATGTTAGCTCGTGTTTCTAGTTTACCATCCTTAATGTTGTGTTATTTTGAGCCCTTACTTTTTGTTCTTAATTCTATAGGACTATTGATGAGTGGATATGATGATATATTAAGGATATAAAAGCTTTAAATTATGTGGAAACTACTCTAAAAGGATCAAAATGGCTTAACAAAAGCACAATACACAACTTGGACTCAATCTGGACACCTGGAATGTCCAGGGTGAGTTTGGGCGCATGGGAATATCTCTAGGCGCATGCTACATACCAAAATAAACAAAAGGCACCCAAAAAGTGTACCCTCAGGATGAGGCCGCGTCGCGACCCCTACTTCAGTCAAATGGCCCTCGCAATGCGACCCTTTTTCAAATACGAGTAAAAGTGCAGATTTGAATCCTACACATCTTGGGACTACTTGCATACTATAATTACATCTTTTTACTCATTATTATTCACTTTTAAACGTCTTGGAATATTTTTGGGGCTGCTCAAAACTTCTTTTATGGTTTATATCTCTTTACTTTAGTTTCTTTCATGGTTTGTATCATCAATCCAAGGGATTGAATGATTAATATTTCCATTGAAAGCTAAGACTCCTATCCAGGGTTAAGGCCACCACGTTCATGATTACTTTTGTTTTAAATTAAGTTTGTTAATTTAACCATCATTGTTGGTTTTTTGTTTATTCTTGTTTTAACTATTTGAAGGATTCATTGCCCATAGAATACATCAATTGTCAACCTTGTGAACTTGGGAGAGGTAATAGGGAGATAGAACAAAGGAATAAGAAAAGTATGGTTCTTGTTTCTTTATAAAAGAAGAGACTTGAATTCGTATATAGGACAGGGATGTACTTAGATATCTTACTTGTTTCATATGTAGTATGACATTTGTAAAGAACTTAAGTGAACTATTACATCCCCGCTCAATAATGTAGTTGTAAGGTTCAACTTAGGTAAAGGATTAGACGTCGGGAAACTGTAATTGTGCAACTAACCCTATGAATCAACAACCAAGATAAGCAAGTTAAATAATGAAGTTCAATAACATAGTAAGATTGTTCGTAAGCCCTAACCATGGGCTTCTATCCCTTGTTGTCCAAACTCATTATTTTTATGCATTAGTTTAGTTTCTTGTTAGTTTATAAGAATTTATTTACTACTCTCCTCAATTGGTTGAACTAGAATTAGATAGGCAGTGAATGCAAGTCCCTGAGAGTTCGATACTTGGGCTTCCTTGAATCCACTATATTACTTGATAAGATCATATACACTTACGCATGCGCTTTGGCGCTGTGAAACACCATGATGCACCTGACTGCAAAATCTATAAGGAGATATAATGGAGCTTACTGATCCCCATTAGCTTGTAGTTGGGCACCCTGTGCATCAAAACTAACACTATTCTAAAAATAACAATCACTCAATGGATTTGAATAGGAGCACTAGCTCTAGAGTAGGAACAAGAATTGCCCACTTTTTGTAAGATCCTTTTTTACCATCTCCACCACTCTGTTGCTGACCTTTACCCTAATCAGAATACAAAAATTTCTTACTCTAACTATCACTTATCTCCACTTGATTCTTCTTTTCCTCTTCCACTTGTTGCATATATACTATATGTATAGAGATGTCCATATCTTTGTTCTACAAGGTAGCCTTGCTCTCCACGATTAACACGCAGGATAACCCGAAAGCATATTTCTGTATTCTATCCCTCATATAGATACCAATTTCGAAGCATATCACAACTGATGAAACTTTAAGACATACCCCTCCACGGTCATTCTTCCTTGCTTTATGTTCATGAATTCCTAAGTCTTCGCCTCCCTTAACTCCTGAAGAAAGAAATAATAAAGAAAATCACTATAGAATTCATCCCACAAAGAGGGCTCATTATCATCACTCCTAGACTGATCCCATTCCTCATACCATTAATATGCCACATCCTTCAAATGATAGGCAGTGACTCCACACCTTCTAGATCCGTAGCATGCATCACATAGAAAATCTTTTCCATCTCATTAATAAAAGTTTATGGATCTTCATCAACTTTAGAACATGTAAAATTAGGAGGACTTAACCTCATAAATTTGAAAAATCTAGTAACCTCAGACGATGGAGCAACAAAAGCAACACACTCAATCTGAGTAGCCACCAACTGGGTAAGCAAATGAATCGACTGACAAAACTCAGCATTAGACACATCAACTTGATGTGTTCGGGTAGGGTTAGGGGAATCAGTGGAACTCTAATATGGAAATCAAAAGTAGTGATCCTAGACCGAGTCTAAACTCCTTGAGAAGGATGAACTCCATCCACATTATCATCAAATAGGATAAAAGAGTTTCTATGAGCATCAAATCTTCTGGGAGGCATGATCTGAAAATTGAGCATATAGTGATTAGAGATTATTTTAAGACCTTATACTCTATAGCTCAAAATAGAACATCAGGAAAGGGAAACATTCCTAAATACTTCATATCCTCCCTACTATAAGTGTGGCGTGCTACATACCCATAAAAGAGACACTACTCGACATGTCTTTGTGGAGACCAAATGACACCAAACCTTGGATTTGATACAAACTTTGTCATGACTAAAAATAAGGCCTAGTCGTGAGAGGTATCTCCAATCAATCATGGATTGAAAACCACCCATAATCCTCTAAAAACACCATACACCGCCTAATAATGGCTGAATTTTGAACATATAATAAGATAGCACAAGGCAAGTTCAAATAAATAAAATTTATGTATAAAACCATAATCAGTAACTAATCAAAACAACTGACCAACATCACCCAAGTCTACAGTAATCCAACAAAGCCTCTATGCAAAAAAAATAAAAAACTAGTCTTGGTCGGGACATGTCCCTAACTCTGACAATGACAATGATAATGTTAATGATAATGAAAACTATTAACTCAAATTCAAGAATAGAAACTGATAAAATGCCTAAGCATTTTTGAGAATGGAAGTTCACCACTTTACTATAATGAACCAATAGACCAAGTTGATCCTCTTAACTTTGTGCAGGAAAAGTAGAGGTATCTTTGCTTCCTGCATTGTATGGTGATACAATGTCTGAAGATAGTCAGTGGATTGATAAATAGCATGTAACTTAGAAATAAGGATAACATAGTATCATGATCAATAGTTTAAAATTATTCAAATCCAACACACATAATCAAATGCATATACAAATTTCTATATCACATGTCTTGATAGGGGTCAAGGCTTAACATGCACTTTAAAATATTAGCCTATATTTATGTAGCTTAACCATCATAATATAAGAAGGCGCCAATGGTCTATATGGGCCTAGCTCTCCCCCAACTTGTAGGGCCCAGTGGAAGTGGCCTTATGAATAAGAAGGTATACATATGCACTATAGGGAACTCAAATCTCTCGGCATATCAAGATGATGCAATCACCAAATCATGTAATATAATATGGGGGACTCAAACCTCCTAATTATGTGATAGTAATAAGGGGGAATCGAACCACCAGATCATTTAGACCCCTCCTCGGTAACTATGATTTCTAGTATTGGTCCCTCGGGAACTCTACTTTCATGACTCAACTATACAAACCTCATTAAAACCCAATAAGATCATTTATCACACATTCTTATTCATTGAACCATGCTACACATTCAGGGATACATTATTGGTATCGTCATACCAACTACACTGGCAAGGTAACATCTACATGCCAAAATAATTTCATCATTTAGGGAATTCTTAGCCTCATTTGATAAATATAAATTAACTTGGGGAATTACACAACCTATAATGTTCAATTCAAAATCGTTATGCATTATTAATCTTTCACATCATACAATAATTTGAGATTGTTCAAGTTGAGGTCATAACCACTTCGAAAGTCAAAAGTTGAGGGAAGTCATAATACCCTAATTTATTCACCATATCCATGCACCCCAAAATTTTACAACCATAATTAAAGCATGAACGATCATGTTCAAACCATGGGAAACATTATTCAAGAACAAACATACCAAACCCTCAACCCATGTTTCAAAACCAATACCATATATGAATTATAATTTAAAACCCATGCTTTAACAAAATAATAATAGGGGAAGACTAACATTCCTAAGATACCATGTTTTATGGAGAGAAGTTAACCCTTGAGCCCTTGGATGATCAAGTTCTTGGAAATGCCAAGTATCTTCTTTGAAGGGATTTAGAGAGAATAAAGAGAGTCTTTGATATGTTAAAGTGTAGAAAGAATGCCCCAAAGGTGTTTAATGGATGTGGGGTATAAGTGGTTAAAATGGGAAATTTCCAAAGTATCCTCAACTTAAAAGATGGAAAAGTGTTACTAGTGACTATGCGTCACACAACAACTCACAAAAATACCTTACGACTCATCACCAGGAGTCATAACCAAGAAAGTGTCAGGGGGCACCCATACTATAAACCCTATGACCTCCATCATACAACTCATATTGTGACCCTACAACTCGTACGACCCAAGTCATAGCCAAGAAAGAATCACTTAGGCCTTGCACTGGTGACCCTACGATTTACACAAAATAATCGTAACGAGTCCTTATGACTCGTAGTGAGACACTTGTTCTCAAAGAATAACCTAGCCAAACACATACTATTTAGGCTATGATTTGAGTCAAATGACACATCAAGACTTCATCCGACTCATAATGTGAGTTGTAATCAAGACAGTGAGTGTAGAATTTTAGAAAATTTTCAAAGACCAAAACCTAGGAGGTTTTAGTCAGCTTTATAGTCCAATACCACATATAAGAGGAAATATCATCTCTAATGGTCCAATATAATGTCTAAGAGAAAATAGCTTCTCTAAAATCTCAATGTCATATCTAAGGGGAATTAGTGTTTCTAAAGGTTCAATATTGCATTTAAGAGGAATTACCATCTCTAAAGCCCTAATATCATTTTGATAAAAAATATCATGGCCATATGCCATTAGTCATTATCCAGTAGAAAATACCATCACTATTTATCAAACCACCAAGTAACCTTACATTAATGTTTATTAGTCTTAACTATGCCTAATATTCGTAAAGAAGTCCATAAAGGCTAATACAAGTCTTAGCCTAAGGTAGGCCGAACGATCCCACTTCAAATCCTCAATTTCATTAATAAAGCAATTTAACCCAAACTAGGCTAAGGTATGTAAATCAACTTCTAGATATCAAGCAAGCCATAACTAATCCCAAAATAAGAACATTATCTAGAAATATGGGCATTTAAGTCAACTTACTTAAATTACAATTTCAAGATCATTAGACTAACCCAAATAAGGTTAATCATACTAAGAATGATTCAAAAATGTAAACCACATCCCTAACCTTGAATCATATTATATCCATTCTACAAATAAGTTTAATATGGGGAGAAGAAAATAGGATTTAAAAAAGATATCAAGCATTTCAACTTATGGGTCAAAACACTCATCTAATCCCCAAACTTTAATAATCAAGACTACGTCATTCAACTCATAATCAAACTTAATATCCATATTTCCATAGATAACACACATAATCTTCGAAGAAGAGTAGGTAGAACCCTACCTCAAAGCTAAATCACAAAATCCTAAATCATTCACAAATGACTCATATTCATCTCACAATCCAAAAATCCCATCAAACTATAAAAATCATATTCTACTCATCAATATGAGAATAATGATACCAATATTGTACCATCATATTTCGGGTCCAAAAATGACAACCCAACATGATATCAAGCTCATGGAATCAAAACCTTCAAAAATGGGTGAAAACCAATCAAACTTTGGGCAAAAATTAAGCCATAAGACGATTTGGGGTTTTAGGTTAAGAACTAAGAGTTTTATCTAAAAAGTGATGAAATATTAATTTAATTTGGATAATAATCATGTTAAAAGATGTTAAGAAATCTCCAATGTCACCTACAAAAGTCAATTTTGAGTTATCATACCCATTTAGTATTTTTAGCTCTCAAGGGTGAGGATAAAATGACAAAAATCGCGACTTAGGGGTCTATTTATAGACCATTCAGGCAAAAAGATGTCGTGATCACCATCACTAGGACTGTAATTACCATTGCACGATTTCCATATGCTTTACCATGATTTCCATAGTGCAATCATGATGATCCTTTCATGATCGCTATGGCACCAGTGCCAATAACTTTGAAATTTTTCCATGTATGTAATGATTCCATGAGATTTATTTAGAATCCATTTTTTTCAAAAGAAATATGTAAGCACACTAAATTCGATGCTACAAATATGCTGGAAAAGTTGGATTTTCAATCGAAGGTTATTTTGACCAAATATGGATCCCACACACATATTTCTAAGTTTCCAACTTTTCGACTAATAGGTCAAAATGAGTTTGGGTGCATTGGGACCAAAACCAAAGGTCTTCCTATCCTAAAATTAATTTTTTGGTGTTGTTGGCACAGTCGGAATTTGCATACATGATTATTTCACTGAAGTTTTTGCTAGGTGGACATTAAAAACTAGAGAAGACTTTCAAACAAGAAATTTGTTCTAAAACCCAAACGAACTACCCGATAATCAAGCAGTCAGTCCCAACAAGTCATGAATGATTTCTTATAGCAATAGAGAAGCTGCAATGGTGAAAATAAATAGAATTATGAAAGATTAATGGGAGGGTCATTACATGATGTTCTTCCATGGTCAAATTGATGTGATTTTGGGTCTTGGTTAGATGTTAAATCATTAAGTATTTTATTATAAAATGATTCTGCAACTATATTATTATGCATTTTCTTATTTTCTTTAACTTCATTTTTAGGTGACGTAATTCTGTTTGAAGGCCTTGTATTGTTGTTTTTGTTTCCGTAACTAATTTAATATACCTTTCATGTTAAAGGGTTTGATGATTTCTTTATTAGATTGTGGATTAAGATAGTTTTTTTCAATGTTATTAAATATTTCTTAAGGTCAAGATCTTCAATATGGTTAATAATATCAAAGATGACCTCTTTGTTACTACTGTTGATAACATTTATAGAATGACTATTGCAAGTGCAAAGTGAACTAGTGCATTTTCAATGGTCAGTTAGTTTATCATTGTTTGAACTATATACATTATTGAGCTGGTCACTAACATTTTCTTTTGAAGAAGAGTTATTTTTATTTACTTCTTCCTTTATTTCTAGGATATTTATCCTGTCTTTCTTTTTTATAGAGACTTGACAATACTTAATTCTATCTTCTATTATTTATGGTTCCAAACTGTATTATTATAGTTTATATCTTTAGTGAATTGTTATCCGATTCTAACCTTGCATTATTTTTTCCTAAAATATCATCTGTAGCATCAACCTTTCCTTCAAATTTAAGAAATTTATCTTTTGAGAATTCTGGTAATTGAAATATTGGACAAATTTCCAACTTTTTATCATGGTATGAAGAATTTGATTTATCTTTACAAATTGTTTCATTCTCGGCTTCGAGAATCTATTTTGAAACTACATGTAGTAGTTGATTTGTATAATTATTGTTTTGAAGTATTATGTTAATATCGTCATTCTTAGGATCACCTTTAGTATTTATTATATCTAATTTAATGTGTGAAGTAGTAACAACTGTACTATCTACTGGTAGGCTAATTTTTCTAATGGGGAAATTATAGATTTAACTACCTTATCACTAGTATACCATTTAACAATCATATTTAACGATTTCTTTTGATCGTCTAGTTTTTTCGTGTATTCGAACCACTAAAAAAATTCAACATTACATCTTATTCTTTTCCTATCATTGCAACAATTTTCTCAAAAAGATAATTTTCTTTTAATGAATATCTTTATTGATACCTTTTTCTTTTAATAGAATTTTTTGGACTAGTCCATAATTTATCTAAATATTCAAAGTCAGGTTCAAATATTAAATATTACCTAATCATACATAGAGAATCCTTTACTCTTATTTCTCTAGCAGTGGGAATTACTAATTTTTTAGTTTTAAAATTTCTAGAATAACATTCCACTTTAGAAACTATTTTTGAGAAATCTACTCCTTTTATTTTTTTCTATATCTTCTAAATTTACTTCCCTTTCTTCAGCAAGTTGGAAAATGATGGTCTACAAAAGGACATTTTTTTACTTGAAGAAGTTTGATTAAAAGATTGGGATCAAAGAAATTTTAAATTATAGAACCATTAGAATACTGTATTACTTGTTATGTGTTTGAATTTTCTTCTTCAATTCCTAGCTCCGTTATGGAGTCAAAGTAACAATTATCTTTTAATAATACATCATCCATTTTATCATTTTGGGCACAAAAGTTATATTGTAATAATGATTAGCTTCCATAATTATAGTAACTCCTTAATTACTTACTATTTTTTTCTTAGGGGCTACGGTAGTTTTCGTTAATCTATAATATACTATATATATTATTGTTATTTCTCTAGTATTTATCTTACTATTCATCTATTTTATTTTAACATTTAAAGTTAATGTATCCATAACATTTTGATCATTAAAATCTATACAAATTTAGGATAAAAATTAAAGTAAACCAGACAATAGCGAGGTTAGTTTATAATACTACTAATAACGAATCATCAAAGTTTAATAACCTATTATCTCTTAAGAGAAGACATGTAAGGACATCCAAACCCAATCTATATAATGATATAACTTCTACTTGGACAAGACCTGTGTGAATAAACTTATAATTTTTCTTATACTTGTTAATATCTTCAACTACTAATAATTTAATAGTTTTAATATTTTTATAAATAACAACAGTTGATTCAGAAGTTTTAATCTAATAATTTTTTACAAAATCAAAGTGTCTGATTTTATATACTCTATTAAAATTTTCTTTTGAAATATTAAATTCTGTTAATCACTTTATATTTTAGCTATTTTATTAGTGGTAGCAGAAACATTAACACTATTTGTAATGATTGATTTAGTAGAGAATTCGTTATGATTATGCAGATAAGAGATAAAACACTATCCTAGGGCAAATATCTACTTTAGATGTTACTCCTTAATAATTATTTCTTTGTGTAGTAATTAGTGGTTTTCTTCTCCTACTATTATTTTATTTAACTCCTTTAGGCTTGGCGACGAGAAGACCCACCGAGTTTGTTTTTATTTTTCACCACATACTCAGAGCTAATCCAATGAATATCCCAGGCTTTCCAATGTCTAGACCACTATTACACGGCTACTAAACTTAAGGAATAAAACTAAGAATATAGATGAAGAACAACAATAAATACTAACTAGAAAAAATATTATTCCAAAACTAACATTAGTTTTGACTGGATCTAGGACAACGTAACTACTTACCTGCTCCTACTCATACTCCTACTCGCCTCCTGGGCAACTTGACTTTGATACCATAAGGGGTACATATTGGGAAAATTGTAGAAAAATAATTTGAAGTAATTTGAACATGTCATAAAGGGGACAAATAGAAAAAATGGGAGAAAAATAATTTAAAGTACTTAAACATATAAAGTACTTTAAAATTTGAAAACAAACTTTTAAAAAATTAAGTAAAATCAAAGCAAAGGAAAATAAGGTAGACAAAGTTGTAAAGTGGTAGACAGAAGTAGAGAAAATATTTATAAACTTTTTATTTATTAGTGGGAAATGAAGAGGACATTGAGAGACATGTGAGAAAGATGGTAGAGAAAGTAGGGGTATTTTTGAATTGATAATTTTCAAATGCCCTCGACTGATACAACTATAAAGCCTCAAATAGGCCTCAAAAGTGCTGACTAGTATGTAACATACACTATCTATTTAACATCTTTTCATGTAATAATTCATACAATTTATTCTACACATGTCTAGGAGTAGCTAATGACTACCTATTTGGTTTGCACAAGTTAATGAGTATCTTTTCATCATTATCTTGAATATGTGCCTTTTGATATTTTTGAGAATATTTTTTCCTTTTCTTCCTTGAAGATTTGTTCCATTTTTCTTCAAGTCTTCATTTTGTCAATGGGGTCGACTAATTAATGTAATAGACTTTTAAATTTTTGAGGAGTGTTGTCACCTTTTTTTCAATTGAGGAGGTATTCCTATGCTATCCCTTGCAGATCCATCATATCAATTATTTGGTTCACTGGCATATGAGGATGTAGTATCTGATAATTCTATTCTCTACTTTGAATCAGTCTTATTATCTTGAGTTTATAAGGCTTCTTTGAGCCCTTTTTTAAAATTTTTTTTGGAAAGGTGTGATTCCTTTTGAGAGAATGAACTTATTTCCAGTTTTTCTATTAGGCTCCATGCTTTAATCTTGATGGACATGCTTAAATATTTTATCTTTTCAATTTCATGAATATCAAAAAACCAATAAATAGTATATCAAATTCTTTTTGCTATAAAAAATTTACACCATTTAAAATTTTTTTGTAGTGTAGAGATAGTCTGCTCAACCTGAAACTTTTCAAACTGCTTTTGAAATTTTGTTGACAATACCTATTTATTTCCTACAAATTGGCTCCACAAATCATAGAACCATCTTAGAATTATTAGAGTTTTCATCTTCTCAGAATATTTGATGAACTAAGTCTTAGTGTTGAGCCTAACATACGTAAATTTTACTAGGCTACCTTATAATCATACCAATTATTTGTTTGAGATTGGTGAGATCTTGAAGAGGAATGGGTGTGTGTAGTTGATCTAAGTACCATTAAAATGAGCATAATATCATTTTGATTATAAATTTTGGATATTGAATACAATTGGGATAACTTATATCTTCTAACTTATGCACAATTTGTAACGAATCATTATCTGTTAAAATAAACTCATTATACCTTTTGGTTTTATGGGGATCATCTATCTCCACATAATCCCAATTTGTATAAGAAGGTTTTAATAATTTTGGTATGGTAAAACCTTTATATTTTTATCAAGTGCCATTATTAGTAGTACATGCAAAACTGTTATCTCAAATTCCATTATTATCAGGAATAACCTGTTCTTCCTTCTTTTGTGGAGTAGCTGGGGAGACTGTTTGGGAGTATTTCTTGCGTGGTTCTATCACAAATAATTTTGGTTTGGATAGAAATATTTTTACTGACTAACGATAAGGATTCTTTTTTAAATATTTATTTCAGTGATTGTATTTTTGGTAGACTGGCTAGGGATTATTTTAATGGTACGAGAATGATAGGCTTTGGAAGAGATTGAATGTCATGACCCAAACTAGGGCCTGGCCGTGACGGGTATCTTAAGTCCACTGAGGAATGGATACCACCCCCTTTACTTAGCCAAATGGAAAATAATAATCTAGCAACGGATGAATTCCAAACACATAACAAGATAGAATAATGTAAGCTCAACGGAGTCTAAGCATAACAATGATAATACCCAGTCAATAGTAATCTACAAAGCCTCTAACAAAACCAAATCAATCTAAGTCGGTAAATGCCCCTGACGCTAGCCAAAAAAAGTCCAATGAAAAGTCTATGATAATAGATAAACCAAGAACCAATGACCTTTAGGAATAAGGAGGATCACCACTTTAAGCTGACAACTACCAATCCAAAAATACTATCACTGCATAGGAAAATTACAAGTGTCTTTGATTCCTGCATGTCGTGGGCATACAACGTCCGAAGACGTTTAGTGGGTTGAGCGCTGACATGTAACTCGGGAAGGGAAAACATAATGCCAATTCAAAACCACACTAAAAGTCCACATGAACACATTGTACATATATATATATATATATATTATACTGGCATAGGGAACAGGTTTTAGCATGCAAGTAAAACATTAGCCCAAACTATATAGGTCAACCATCACCAACAAACACCCACAGGCTATATGGGTTCTACTCCCCCTACTGAAAGGGCTAGTGCATATTTTCTGCATGAACTGGAGGTATCAAGGAATACTAGGGAATGACCTGACCACACGTCAATCCATGATGCATACATACATACATACATACATATATATATAGAGAGAGATAGATATATAAAGTGTGTCATAAGCACACAGTCATCAAGACTAACCCTCACGCCGGCAAACGTTAGTTTCCAGTACAAGTCCTTCCAGACTAACAGCTTCACAACTTAGCTACATAACCCCCTTTAAGCCCATATTAAAATATATTCCACAAAACCCTTTCATTAAAACATGGAATTACGCAGTATGGCATACCACATGTATCATCATACCCTTACTCTAGCAAGATTACTCATTTTAATTACATTCCATCATCTTGGGGGAATGGATCAACCCCCCTTTGTTGATTAAATCAAATTAGGGTAATGCCTCGACCCCATTCAATTTATCAAATCAACTTATGGGAATGCCTCGATCCCCGAGGTTTCAATTTTGATTAAAACACGGCCATTAAGGCCTTCAAAATCCATGTTTACTATTTAACCATTTATGCAATGCATTAATATAGGTGAGTAAGTCAAAGCAAGTGACTATTCCACATTTTAAAGACATTTACACAGGTGGGTTAAGGGAACACAATAATTCAAAACTAATTCCAAGTTCAAAAAATTTATTTAGGGGAATGCCTGGACCTCCACTCTAATTCCCTTACCCATGCACCTTATTAGTTTCAAAAACATTCAATTAAAAGTATGAACAACTCATAAAAACTATGAGAAAACAATTCAAGGATCAACCATTCCAAAACCCTAAGCCCATATCAAAACCCACATTCAAAACCATATAAATAAACCACTTAAAAACTTGGGAAAGAGTAACATGTCTGAAGGTACAACGAATTATAGAGAGAAACAAAGCCTTGATCCCTTAGATGACCAACTTTAAGGAACCCTAGCATGTTCATCCCTTAGGGATTTAACAGAGTTTGAGAGAGTTTTTATACTTGATAAGTATTGAAAATAACACCCCAAAGGTTCTTTATAGTCGTGTGTCTTATGTGGGTAAAGAGGAAAATGTCCAGAGTGCCCTTCACTAAGAGCTAAAAATTTGTCGCCAGAGACTACGGGTCACTATACGATTCGTAAGGACTCACTATGAGTTGTCACTATAAGACATAGTCAGGATAGTAGCTGAGGGACTGCTCTCTGGTGACCTTACGACACACAGCATATGACTTGTCAAGAGACCCTACGACTTATAAGATCTTTGTCTTAACCAAGATATAAGCATTTGTGGTACACACTAGTACCCTACGATTGGTACACTACGACTTTTATAGAGTTATTACGACTCAAAACCCTCCCAGTAGTAGTCACAACAGAAGCTTCATGCTAGCACAATAGTAAGGATACAATTGGGGTCTTAAGACCCTTATAGATACCTTACGACTTGTATGATGAGTCATAGTCATTGTTGTATGCTCAAAACTCAAGGAATTTTCCAAGGACCAAAATTTAGGGTGTTATATTCTCCCTCCCAGGATCATTCATCCCCGAATGATGAGTTAAGACATTTATTAGTACGATTTAATGCAGAACAAAACCACACTTTCCTTTAACAAAGACAAAAAACAAAGATATTAATAAATACATATACCTTAGCACGATTAGCCAAAGTAGAAAACAGGAATGGATATTTGGACTTCATGTCCTCTTCAGCTTCCCATGTATCTTTTTCAAACTTATGATTCCTCTATAGAACCTTTATCGAATTCACATCCTTAGTCCTCAAATGATGGACTTGACTATCCAAAATCTTAACTGGGACTTCCTCATAAAACAAAGAGTCCAAAACACCCACACTTTCTAAGGAAAAAATTAAGGATCACCCACATAGTTCTTCATCATTGAAACATGAAAGACCGGGTGGATAGAACCCAAACTCAAAGGCAACTCCAACACATAAGCCACGTTGTCTATCTCCTCAAGATCAAGTAAGGGCCAACATAATGGGGACTGAGCTTTCCCTTCTTTCTAATCCTTACCATTACCTTTATGATAGATACCTTGATGAATACCTAATCACCAGTATCAAACTCTAACTTCATATGCCTCACATCCACATAGGATTTTTTTAAACTTTGACCATTCTTAAGCCTATCCCTAATCATATTCACCTTCTCCATGTCCTGATAAACTATGACCGGACCAAATAATCTAGTATTACCAACTTTGAACCACCCAATGGAGACCTACACCTCCTTCCACACAAAGCCTCAGATGAGGCTATATGAATACTCGAGTGATAGCTTTTATTATATGCATACTTTATGATAGGTAAATGATCCATCCAACTATCCCAAATCACACAAGCCCTTAGCATATTTCCAAAGTCTTAATAGTCCTCTCTACTTGTCCATCCGTCTTAGGCTGGAAAGTGGTGTTGAGGTTCACCTTAGTCCCCAAACCTCTTTGAAAAAAACACCAAAAGTGAGAATATAACGATGTACCTCAATCAGATATAATAGAAATGTGTACACCATGCAACTTGATGATCTCTTGAATGAAAAGCTTAGCATAATCTTCTTCAGAATAATTATTCCTTACTTGAAAGAAAAGAGCAGACTTAGTTATTCTATCCACGATTACCCAAATTGAGTCAAACTAACTACAAGATAGCAAAAGACCGATAACGAAATCCATATTAATAACTTTCCATTTCCATACGGGCAACTTAAACTCTTGACACAAACCACTAGGCCCCAAATCCTCCACCTTTACCTACTGACAAACCATACACTTAGCCATAAAATTTGCAACGACACTTTTCATGATATTTCACCAGTAGATCGCTTTCAAGTCATGATACATCTTTGTCTAACCAAGATGAACAGTGCACCTCGACTCATGAGCCTCAACCAAAATCCTTTCCTGCAACCATCAACATCGGGGATGCACGAACTATCTTATTACCTAAGGATACCATCACCAGTAAACTCGACAGCCAATACTTTCTGCTGACCTTTCTCCTTTACCTCAGTATCAAGAGAAGAATTTACTACCTCCTGAATGATCACCCCACCATCCTCAAAATCTAAAAGATTAGCCAAATAGTAAATATCCTTAATCAAAACTCACTTCTTCTCATCAATAGGAAATAAGCTCCCCATGGATAACCTTCTAAGAGCATTAGTAACGACATTAGATTTCTCTCGATGGTAGTGGAGACTCATAACATAATCCTTGAGTAACTCAAGCCATTTTCTTTGCCTAAGATTCAACTCCTTCTGGTGAGCACATACTATAAACTGTTATGATCTGAATGTATGTCAACATGAACTCCATAAAAGTAATGGCACAAAATATTCAAAGAAAAAACCATAGCTAATAATTCCAAATCATGAGTTAGATAATTTCTATCATTAGCCTTCAGCTATCTTGAAGCATATGCCACTACCCTGCCATACTATATTAACACACAACCCAGTCCCATATGGGATGCATCATAATATAAAATGAAACTATCAGTGCTCTCGAGTCGGGTCAAAAGCAGAGCTGAAGTCAACTTATCTTTCAACTTCTCAAAGCTACCCTTAAAAGCATTGGACCATAAGAACTTTACCTTCTTTTGAGTCAATTTTATCAATGGAGTAGCGATCGAAGAGAAACTCCCCAAAAACCTCCTATAATACCCTACTAAGCCCAAGAAGCTCTGAATATTAATTGGAGTCATGGGTCTAGGCCACTTCTTTACCGCATTTACTTTTTATGAATCCACCATGATCCTTTCACTAGAAATAACATAACAAAGGAAGGTCAAAATATTTAACTAGAATTCAAACTAAGAAAATTTTTCATATAACTTCTGATTTTTCAAAGTCTGCAACACTATATGAAGGTGATTGGCATAGTCCACCCCACTCTTAGAATGTACCTGGATGTCATCTATAAACACAATGATGAATAAGTACAGAAACTGATGTAATACCTGATTCATAAGATTTATATATGCCACCAGGGCACTAGTCAACCCAAAAGACATAACCAAGAAATAATAATGGCCATATCAGTTATGGAAAGTCGTCTTAGGGATCTCTACCTCCCTAATCTTCAACTAATGATAACCCAATCGAAGATCAATCTTAGAAAAGTAATTAGCACCAAAAGTTGGTCAAACAAGTCATCAATCCTAAGAAACTGATACTTATTCTTCACTATCACCTTATTCAAATGGAAATAATCTCTACATATCTGAACGGAACCATCCTTCTTGCACACGAAGAGAACAGGAGCACCCTATTAAGAAACACTCCAGCTAATAAAACCTTTATCAAAAAGATCTTTCAACTACATCTTAAGTTCTTTCAACTCAGATAGAGCCATTCTATAAGGAGGGATAAAGATAGGATGGGTATTTGGGAGAAGATAAATCTCAAAGTCTATCTGCCTATTGGGAGGAATACCAGGAGATCATCAGAAAAGACCTTAGGAAATTCATTAACCATGGGAATAGATTGCAAATGAGGACCGTTCGAGTAAGAATCTTTAACTCAGACCAAATGATAAAGATACCCTTTGGAAACTAAATTCTGGGCTCTAAGATAAGAAATAAACCTTCTCTTGACATTAGGGAACTCCCTACCCATTCTATAACAGACTTATTAGGAAATTTGAACATAACCTTATGGGTCCAAAAATCTAGAGAGGCATAACACTAATGAAGCCAATATATTCCCAAAATTAAATCAAAACTGACCATATCCAACTCTACCAATTCTACAAAGGTCTCCCTACCACAGATAGATATCACACGACCTCTATAGACCTTTTTAGCCACAACAGAGTCACCCACTAGGGTAGACATATAAAAGGGATCAGAAATACACTCAAGAACAAAACCAAAATAAATAGCGACATAAGGGGTTACATAAGAAAGAGTAGAACCTAAATCAAGCAAGTAATATATGTCACAAGAGGAGAGTTATAACGTACCAATGAAAACATTAGGAGATGCCTCAGATTCCTAACTGTTGGCAAAAATAGATGATTTTAGCCAATGCTGGTCCGGAAGTAGAACCCTTTAGCACAAGAGATGCAGAAGAAGTAATTGAAACTTTATTAGCTTCAATAGCGACATCGCCAGAAGGATAGCTCCTGTTAATATGACCTTGTTGGCCACATCTAAAAGCTCTATTCCCTCCCTCATAAAAAAGCAATGGTGTAACTGCCAAATAATCTACAAGGAGGATAAGATGGAACGAACTAGGCTTTACTAGCCTAAGATTTGGCATATTGTGCCTTAAACCCACCATTTCTCTAAAAGCAACGATCACCGGATGGCTTAGGATATAGGGCACCAGATATAGAATAAGAACCATAATCTTCCTACTTCTTCTTAGACCATTGACTGTCATCTCTACTACTATTATGGTAACCTCCACTCTTCTCAGAATACTTGAAGTTCTTACTTTGCCTTTCCCCCATTTTGGCTAATTTTTTCTTCTCCTCTTTGACCTATTGTATATACACTAAATCCTAGAGATACCGATGTTATTCAACAAGGCATCTTTACAGCCCAACTCCAAGTCCCTAGACAATCCCAAACAAAACATCCTCATCTTATCCCTCCTAGAAGATACCAACTCTTAAGCATACAGAGACAACTGATAAAATTTTAGGGCATACTCATTTAGAATCACCTGGCCTGTCCCAGATTCAACTCATCGTCCGTTGCTTCCCTTAGCTCTTGAGGAAAAAGTGATCAAGAAAAGCGCCCGAGAAGTCATCGACATAGTTGGCTTAGCATTATCTCCTCTCAATTGTTCCAATTTCCCATACCACTAATATACCATATCCATTAACTAATATGCAAAACACTCCACACCCTCTGAGTCAGAATATGCATCACTCAAAAAATCTTTTCCATTTCATCTATAAACCATTAAGGATCCTTCTCAACCTTAGAGCCAGTAAAGGTCGAGGGATTTATCCTCATGAAGTGGACAACCACAGTGGATTCATAAGATCGAGTAACAAAACCAACACAACTAGGCTTACGAGACTAATACATCACTAACTATGTCAGCAGATCAATAAACCAATGAAACTCGGCATTAGAAATATCTTCTTAGGGTGGTGGGGCCTGATTATTATCAGTACGAGAAGCCCAAGGAAGAATGGTAGGGACTAGTGGAACTCCACGAAGGGCAGTTGAATCAAGATCCAGGACCCTAGATCGGGTCCAAACTCCATAAGTAGAATGAGTTTTGTCCACATTATCCTCAAGTTAGATAAAAAAAGTTCCACGAGCATTAGTTCTTCTGGGAGGCATGATCTGAAATGAGAACAAGTAGAATTAGAGGAGATTTCAACATCGTAGAATCTAGATCCTGAAAATATAACACAAGAAAGGGAAATATTCCTAAATGCCTCGTAGACTCTCCCTTATAAATGTGGTGCACTACATACCTATAAAAGAGACTCTACTTGGCATAACTTTGTGATACCCAATTAAACATAAGCTCAGTGCTCTGATACAAACTTTGTCACGACCCGAACCAGGGCCTATCCATGATGGGTATCTCATGTCCACCAGTGACTGGAGACCACCCTTTTTGCTTTGCCAAATAGAACATAATATAGTTAGCAATGGATGAACTTCGAACATATAAATATATAGAATAATGAAAGCTCAAATGAGTCTAAGAATAACAACAAAAATACCTTGTCCATAGTAATCTACAATGCCGCTAATAAAACCAAATAAATCTAAGTTAGTACATGCGCCCAACGATAGCAAAAATAATCAAAAGAATAGTCTATGATAATAGATAAACCAAGAAGTAACGACCTTTCGCAAGATGGACGCTCAACATTTCAAGAAGACTATTGATCACCCAAAAATCCTATCACCGTGTAAGAAAACTAGAAGTTTCTCCAGTTTCTGCATCCTATGGGGATAAAGCATCTAAAAATAGTTAGCGGGTTGAGCGCTGGCATATAACTAGAGAAAGTGATAACATAATTCGAAGTCAAAACCACAGTAAAAGTCCACATGCACAAATTATACATACATATATATATAACATGCTGGGTAGGGAACAAGGTTATATACAAGTAAAACATCACCCTAGACTATGTAAATCAACCGTCATAAACAGGAACCCATGGGTTATATAGGTTCATCTCCCCCTATTGAATGGGCCCCAATACATATTTGTTGCACAAATCAGAGGTACCAAGGAAAACCAGGGATTACCATGACCCCATGTCAATCCAAGATATAAAAATTGTCACAACCTGAACTAGGGCCTAGTAGTGAGGGGAATCTCAAGTCCCCCGAGGACCGGAGATCACCCCATTATCTTTTCCAAATAAGAACACAATAGATATATAACGATAGGAGAGATAAAACTAACCATCTAAGTGAAATAAATACCCCAAAACATACACAATACCCACTTCCACAATATCCATAAGCCTCTATCACAAATCAAGCACCAATAAATTGTCGGGACATGCCATCGACTATAGCCAAATCAATTTAAAATAAAGTCTATGACATAAGGTCTACTAAAAAGTCTTCCAATGGATGAAATCTCACCACTTCAAGTAAAATCTCAATTTAACCACAATCACCTGATCACTGAGAAGGAAAAGTTGACTTGCCTTCGGACCATACATCGCATGGGGATACTAACAAGTCTAAAGATGGTTAGTAGGTTGAACACTAGAATGTAGCTCAGAGATAAAGGATGAAAATAAATGCCAAGATCCATAATTAAAACACTAGTAAAGCCAATGTACAATGTAACATATAATAAATACGTAGATATATATCATGTGCTGAGAAAGAGAAACAGTCTTAGAATGAACTTTAAAACTTTAACATAAACTAAGAAGATCAACCATCATAAAAAGGAACGTACGGGCTATATGGGTTTAAATCCCCCTATTGAAAAGGACTCAGTGTGTGTTAGCCACATGAACCAGAGGTATTGTGGAAAACCAATGAATGTCCCAACCCCATGTCAATCTAAGATACAAATATACATTAATAGTGTGAACCATGCACAAAGCTCATCAAGATCACGTGTCATGTCGGCAAACACAAGTTTCCAGTATAACTTATCCAAGACCCACACCTTCACATCTTAGCTACATAACCCCCTTTAAGCCTAATTTAAAATAAGTTTTCACATTACCCATTATTATCCAATGAACCAACCATTAAGGAACACATGGGCTTCATCATACACTTGCACTTGAAAGCTTATCTCTATGCCCTCACAAACATATTTAACTTAGGGGAATTCCTCGACCATTTTTTTGTCCATTAAATTGGTATGGGGGAATGCCTCGACCCTATTTCTTCATTAAATCAAAACATAGCCAATAAGACCTTTAAAATATATGCTTTTTGTTTAACCTTCTTAAGCCATCCAATTATAGACTTGGGTAAGTCAAACCAAGTGATAAAATCATATTCATCGATAATTTCACAAATAGGTTGAGTGCACATAATTTTCATAGCTATAAATTAAGTCAAAAGTATCTAATTGGGGACTAACTATGTTCCCTCAGTTTAAAAAAATTCCCATGCATCCAATAGTGTTTGGACCTATTAATAAAGCATGAATATTATAAAATAAACCATGGAAAATCGATTAAATAAACAACAAAGTCAAAAGCCCTCACCTATGTCAAAACCCATAACAAAACCATGAGTTGATAATCAATTTATTCCATAAATAAGATATATTTTCAAGATAAGGAGCTACATTCCTCAATCACAAGAAAATTGGGAAGAAATCCTGAGCTTGAAACTTAAGAGATGAATGTACGGTGGAATCCTTGACCTTCTTGGGGTTTCTATGTTGGGAATGAATATGGGAGTAACAAGTCTCTTAAAACTAAAGTAAAAGGGATTATATAACACTTAAGGGTCATTCAAAGGTGTAAAGACCTCATCGCCCTTCGCCCCCTTTTAACTTAACAAAATCAGCTACTGAAATACACAGGTCGACATTGTGGACCTCATCATGGTGGTTACTTTCGCGCCACATGCCTATTGTGGAGGGTTAATGCTTCCGTGAACCAAAACTACCCTGAACCCCATAAAAAATTTTGCAACTCTCTCAAGTTACCCTTTTTACATCCCCGAGCATGATTTGAGTCAAATATATATTTTTAAGCACGAAAAGACCCAAAAATAAAATATCCAAAATTTAAGGGTGTTACATTATCCCACCCTTATTATCATTATCCTTGAATGATGATCTAAGTTATGTTTTGCACGATAATAATAACAATGCACTAGAATCAAAGGATAAATTCGGATAATAAGAAGAAAGAAAAATAATTACATCTCAAGCTTCTTCATCTGTCACATGAAATAGAGGTGGATACTTAGCCATCATATCCTTTTCTGCCTCCAAAGTAGCTTCTTCCACTTTATGGTTCCTCCAAAGGATCTTTACCAATGAAATATCTTTAGTACGCAACCAACAAACTTGTTTATCTAATATCTCTATCAGTACCTCTACATAAGACAGGGAATTGAAAACATCAAATCTCTCAACAGGAACAACCAAGGAAGGATCACCACATATTTTCTCAATATGGACATATGAAACACAGGGTGAATAGAACCCAAACTTGTAGGCAATTCTAACTCATAAGTAACATTTCCTACTCCTTTAAAAATTAGATAAGGACCAACGAAATGGGGACTGAGCTTCCCTTTCTTTCTAAAATGCATCTCTCCTTTTAAGGAAGATACTTTCAAAAACACCAATCACCCACATTGAATTCCAATTCTCTTCGATTCATGTCTGCAAAGGACTTTTGGCAACTTTGGGTAGTATTAAGCCTATCCAGGATCACTTCACCTTCTCCGTAGCTTAATGACCAAATTAGGACCGAACAACCTTACCTAATTAATTTTAAACCATCCAATAACGGATCTATACCTCTTACAATACGAAGCCTCAAACAGTTCCATACCAATGCTAGAATTAGAGCTATTATTGTATAAAAACTCTACAAAAGGTATATGGTCAACCCAAATACCACCAAAGTCAATTATGCAATCCCAAAGGATGTCCTCTAAAGTATGTATGGTCCTTTTCTCTAGTCCATTCATCTGCAGGTGGAAAGTGGTACAAAGGGTCACCTTAGTCCCCATACCTTGCTGAAATAACCACAAAAAATAAGATGAGAACTGAGTACCACGATCTAAAATAATTGAAATTGGAGTGCTATGCAACTTCATGATCTCCTAAATAAACAACCTCACATAATCCTCGGCAAAAAAATTAGTCCACACCAGCAAGAAGTGAGCAAACTTAGTCATTCTATCCACAATGACCAAAATAGAATCAAAGCGTTTCCTAAGCCACGGAAGACCAGTAAAAAGTCTATATTTATCACTTCTCATTTCCATATAGGCAACTCAATTTCTTGAGACAACCTACCAGGCCTCAAGTGTTTTATTTTTACTTGCTGACATACCATGCAGTTGGAAAAAAGAGTTGCCAAGTCCCTTTTCATATTATTCCAATAATAAATCCCCTTAAGGTCATGACACATCTTTGTCGGACGAGGATAAGCCAAATAACACAACTCATGAGCTTTGACCAAAATTTTACCACGCAATCCATCCACATCGGGAGCACATAACCTACCTTGGTACTCCAAGATACCATCACCCCTAATCTCAAAAGCCATTACCTTTTGCTTACCCATATAATCCTTGATTTGCATCAAGACAGGATCCAACACCTGCTTCTCTATCTCTTTAGCACCAAGAGATGATCTCGCCACCACTTGCACAAATGCCCTACCATCAATTAAATATAAGAGTTGAACTCCAAGATAAGCCAAATAGATAATATGTTTCACCAAATCACATTTCTCCTTATCCATATAGAACAAGCTTCCTATACATAACTTGCTAAGTGCATTAAGAACCACATTAACTTTACCTGGGTAATAATAGAGACTCATGTTATAGTACTTAAGCAATTTAAACCATCTCCTTTACGTAAAATTAAACTCCTTCTGGGTGAACATACTGCAGGATCTTATGATTTGAAAAGATGTTGACATGAACCATATATAAATAATGCCATGAAATATTCAATACAAACACCACAACCAACCACTCAAAGTCACCGGTCAGATAATTCCTATCATGAACTTTCAACTATCTAGAAGTATACACTATCACTTGCTATTCTGCATCAATACACAACCAAGTACCACATCGGAAAATCACAATAAACCATGAAGCCATCACTATCCTTAGGCAGGGTCAAAATTGGAGCAGATGTCAATTTGTTTTTCAGCTTCTCAAAACTCCACTCACAAGCATCAAACCATAGAAACTTTACCTTTTTCTGAGTCAACCAAGTCAAAGGTGAAACAATCAATAAAAATCTCTCCCCAAACCTCTTATAATAACCTTCTAAAATAAAAAAGCTCAAAATATTTGTTACATTCATGGGGATAGTCCACTTCTTAACCACCGCAACCTTTTACGGATCCACCCTGATCCCTTCACTAGAAAAAACATGACCCAAAAAAGTAACAGTATTTAACCAAAATTCAAATGTAAAAAACTTAACATATAATTATTTATCTTTTAGGGTCTGGAACATAACACAGAGGTGATTGGCATGATCTACCTCACTCTTTAAATACACAAAAATATTATCTATGAACACAATCATAAAAAAATTTAAGAAATAATGAGATACCCGATTCATGAGATCCTTAAATATTGCAGTGGCATTGGTCAACCCAAAAAACATGACCAAGAACTCAAAATGTCCATACTGAGTATGAAAGGCCATCTTAGGTATATCTTCATTCCTAATCTTTAAATGATGATAGCCTAATCACAGGTCAATTTTAGAGAAATACTTAGCACCCTAAAGCAGGTCAAATAGATCATCGATCCTAGGAAGAGGGTTCTTATTCTTCATGGTCACCTTATTCAACAGGCGATAATCGATACACATCGAAAGAGAACCATATTTATTATGCATGAAGAGAAGAGGAGCACCCCAAAGAGACATACTAGGTTGGATAAAACCCTTGTTAAGAAGATCCTTAAGCATTTTTAACTTAGTCGGAGCCCTTCTATATAGCCGGATAGAGATAGGACGAGTGACTAAAATAAGATCAATCCTAAAATCAATTTCCCTATCGGGAGGAACACGAGAAAGATCATTAGAAAAAACCTCAGGAAATTTACTAACTGTGGGAACAAATTATATAGAAGGGCCCTCCAAGATAGAATCTTTAACTCAGACCAAATGATTAAGACACCCTTTGAAAATTATTTTTTGAGCTCTAAGGTATAACAAGAACCTCCCATTAGGTATTAAGGAACTCCCCTCCTACTAAATAACCAGCTTATTAGGAAATATAAAGATGACCTTTTGGATTTGATAGTCTAAAGACGCATAGCTTAAATACAGCCAATCTATCCAAGGATGACATCAAAATCAACCATATCTAACTCAAAAAGATCCATAAAAGTATCCCTGCTGCCAACAAATGCCACACAACACCTATAGACCCTTCAAACAACCACAAAGTCACCCACCATGGTAGAAACATAAAAGAGGTCGGAAATACGTTCAGGACCGAAACCAAAATACATAGCTACATTTAGGGTCACATAAGAAGGAGTGAACTCTGGATCAAAAAAGCAATACACTTCACGAGAAAAGAGTTTACACATACTAATGATGACGTAAGGAGATGCCTCAGACTCTTGATGGGTAACAAAATTATATAGATGGTTCCTTCAAATATTGGAGCCAAAAGTGGCATCTTTTGGTGTAGAGCTGATGAAGAGGCAATAAGAACCTTATTTTCACCTAGAGCAACATTGCCTGAAGAACTATTCCTCTGAATATGGCAAAGCTAGCCACATCTAAAACACTTATTATTCCCTTTATCACAAAAACCACGATGCAAGTGACTATAAAATCTGCAGAGAGGAAATGATAAAGATGACTCAGCTTTACTGGCATGAGATTTGGCACCCTGTACCCTATAACCATCCCCACTCTATAAATGATGATCTTTGAATGAATTTAGATAAGAAGCACTAGCCGTTAAATATGAACTAGAGTTGTCCCACTTCTTGTTATGTCATTTACCACCATCCCTACCACTCTGTTGCTGACCTCTGCCCCGATCTGAATATCAAAACTTCTTACTCTTCCTGTCTTCCATATCTTATTATTTCATTTTTTCCTCCCCAACCTGCTGCATATTCACCACAAGTCGAGAGATATCCATATCTTTATTCAAAAAGAAAACCTTGCTTTCTAAAATTAGATCACGAGATAAACCAAAAATAAATTTACTCATTCAAGCTCTCATGCCAGATACTAGATCAGGATCATATTAGGACAACTGATGGAATTTTTAGGCATACTTATTAACTGTCATCCTACCTTGCCTCAAGTTTGCAAACTCCTCAACTTTTACCTTCTTCAACTCCATATAAAAGAAGTTATTAAATAAAGAACAAAATAAGTTATCCCACAAAGCAGCCTCTACATCATCACCCCTAAGACACTCCTACTATTTGTACCATTGGTATTTTATATCCTTCAACTGGTAAACAACAAATTCCACACCCTCTACCTCAATAGCATTTATTACTCAAAAGACCGTCCCTATATCATAAATAAATCTTTGAGGATCCTCCTCAACCTTAGTACCAGTAAAAGTAGGGGGATCAAGCTCATTAACCCTCTAACCATAGTAGCCTTAAAAGAACTCACAATAATACCGAAAGAACCTAGTAGACGTGAATAAGATGCCACCTACCAACTGAGTCAGTAAATGAAAGGACTAATGAAACTCAACATTGGTAATATCTCTTAGAGGTGGCTGATAATGCTCAAATTAAACCTCAAATTAGTGTAAGGTGATCATCATCAATATATTTACCCAACTTTGGAGTCGAGGTCAAATCCACAGGGAACAATGTGAGAGGAGATTAAGCTAATTTGAAACTATAGATCCAAGTTCAATTCAAATAAATGGTACGAAAATATAAAAGTAAGATGGGGATTTTTATGATTCAAACAAAAGTTAACAACTTAACTTTCTTCAGAACTCAAAAATAAGATTTTAAATATTCAAATCAATAATTGAGAGAAACTAGGGTCGTGATCACTATGACAATTGATCTTCATTGAATTATAGCTGTTTAAGATTCTCATGGTAGGTGGGAACAATAGAATATCCCTGCCTATGATACTATCTGAATTATCTCTCGACATCTCTAGATAATTTATTATCTAATTCTCTCGAACTTAGATAACTTATCTATTTCCAACAGGATGTTATCTCAGGTAGATTAATCTAGTTACAGCGTCAATCATTAAGAAAAAGGTTGGTAGCTACCGAGTCCTTGTTGATAATTCGCTTTCTCTAGCTTATTTCTCTATTCAAGCAACTAAGCCTAAGGCGCAACCTATTGTTTCAAACCAATAGATTTAAGTTAAAGTAACAAAATTTCAAGATGTTTCCACAATCACTCAAACCCTAAACCAACAATTAAGTCAATGAAATAATAATCATAGATCCCACAACCCTAGTTGTGGGATTAGCTGCTAATAAGATAGCAAGAAAAAACTACGATTGATTCATAATTTAAAGCTATTAACCTTACAAAAGTTGAAATTCAAAGTTGATACTTCTCCAAGTACAATAAGAATTTCCCATAACTAAATCAAAGGATTAAAATTTAAAATTAAAATTAAGAGACCAAAAACTACCGAGAAAAAGTGACCAAGAACGTGAAGTTCAAGGTTAAACCCCCACAAAAGAGAATTAAAAACTCCTTTTTGTAAGTTCCTCTATGTAATAAGACCTAAAAACTATGCCTTAAATAGAAAGAGCTATATATGGAAGCAAATCTCAAGTTTCAGCTTTTTTCTTGGAATAGACGATGCCATTTTTGATGACTTGTCAGACACCTGACGGCTTTTGCAAAATATCGTCAAAGCTTCCAGTATAATAGCATCTTCTGTTTCTCCTGATGGAAAAAATTGATGGCATGTCAAATATGTGATGACATGTGAGAAATGTCATCACATCCTCATTGTAAATCATCATGTTCTGCTTCGAGTTGACGGCGATTTTAATGCCTTGTCAAAGTTGTGAAAGTGCTTCAAAAATGTCGTCACACTTCACTTCGATTCTTTATCTTCTGTCTAAGCTTGACAATAATTTTGACAGTCTTTACATGTCTGACGGTTCTTCAAAGATTTCATCAGCTACACTTCATCATATTTGCACCAGATTTCAACTGATTTTGTTCTTCTTTTCTTTAGTTTCCTCCTCGATCACTTACATATGCATTAAAACAATAAAAATAATAAAAAATAATAAAAGGTTCTTAAGACTTATAATTATTTAGAGTAAAAAGCCTCAAATGTGTTAGCATCTGCTCACACATCTACACCCTCAACTTAAAACAATTGCTTGTTGTCAAGCAACCAAAACATAACTATGGCACTCTCCATAAACATAAGATACCCATGGTAGTTGATTTTCAATTTTATCTCAAAACACATGGCACTCTCCAAGTTTAATTGCTTATAAACCCAACTATGTTTATAAATGAAGATCCACAATGTGACAAAAAGGAATAAAGATTTGGCATCAAGTTAGAAACAACAACCATGCATATATACAAGTTACACTACCCAAACAAGTAGGCAGCTAGTGCTAGAACTTGTGTGCCCTTACAACAAAGAGGTCACTCCTAACTCATGTATGAAATCAAGCATGTCAATGCAGGGATGGTCAAGAGACACTCACTTTCAGAAAGAAATTCCAATCAATATATGTCAAATACCATATGCTTGCCCTAATTTTCATTACCAAGGTTTTCAGACAGTTGAGTTAGGATTACTACAGGTCTTTTTCTATGGCTTGTAATGTAGGCTTAGGGATGGAATGGTGTTCATGGATATTTAAAGTGACTAAGCCTCCTTGATACTACACCACTCTTTTGGGGTCCCACCTCTTAGCCTTTTTTCATTTTTAATTCATTCTTGATCACACATATTTCAGATGAGTGCGGTCTTTTTTTTAACACTTCGTTTTTTCTTTGCACAATCTTTTTGTTTCTTATTCTTTTTCTACCGTGTCCATCTTTTTAAATTCTTTTTATTTTTATTCAATCCATCTTCATACTCATTGTTCATCACGTGCCCTTATGATATCCACCCTCAACTTAGGTTATTTGCCTAAGTCAAGGTGCACAGTATCCAAGGAGGGCCAGGGCCAAAACAGGTCTATAGTGACATAAATGGAAAGGTGATAGGGGTCATAAAAGAAATAAACATTTAGGCTCAAAGTAGGGATAAAGGGAGATATCATGCACATAGGGTAGGTAATTTAGGCTAAAAGTGGACTAATATCAACAATGACCTATGATCCTATCGTAACCCCTATCTTTCAACCCATGCAAGATTAACCGGGCAAGTTCAAGATTCAACACACAAAGGGAACTGAGCTAGACCTCACACACACATGGGATAAAGGTACATACCAAGATACTACCTATCCGGTTCATGTAATTGTTAGCAATGATTATCATGTCCCTAGAACTAATGCCATAAAAAGATTCATAGTAGTCACATATAGATACACATCACACAGTTATCATGTAGACAGTTGGAGAGGTATTTGTCATTCTAAGAGAAATCAACAAAAATATATCAACTGCCCTAGATACTTATTTTTCCCTTAATTAACCACAACACATTACAAAACAAAACACAATACGCCTAAAAATGCTGGCTCTACTAGGAAAAAGACTCCAAGAAAAAGAGGCACAACAACAAAAATCATGGAGGACTTCAACACCCACAAGTAGCCTCACCCTCAACTTAAAATCATGCAATGTCTTCAATGCGTCAAACCAAAACAAAACAGTTAGAAACATACCTGTGGCACCATGGATGCGAAGATCTGATGCCAATCACATAAGACGAATAAAAACAACAAAATAACTTGGGTTGCCTCCCAAGAAGCGCTTGGTTTAACATCGCGGCGCGACTCAGTTATCTTGACTACTTAGACTTTGTCAAGATACCTTATTAATAATAATTTATGTCTCTACTTGGAGGATTTGAAATGCCAGTCCAACTTTTCAACAATACATCTTCGGGGTGTGTTGGGTAAATGTAAGGGCATGATGAAGAATGTTCTATCACGCCACTTCGAAGACTTGAACTGCTTTCCCAATTTTGCATCAAACTTTTGTGTGGACTCATTTGGTACTGGTGAGAATCTTAAATAGCCACGAAATGGACATCGATCTTTAAGCTCCTTGGCCTTTAATATTGGGGTTGTAGTATACCCTTTTGGAAGGACAAACTCTAAAATGCAAGAATCTTCCTCCTTATTTTCAAAATTCATTATTTGCTTTGGTGATTCGACTTTCATCGCATCCACTAAGCAGAATGTTGAAAAGTGATTCGAATGAACACTAACCCTCAATTTTGGAATAACTTCCCTATAGTATTTTTACCCCTAAATGGACTAGAGTTTTCACGAGTTTTGTGTTTGATTTCATCTTTTGACTCTAATACCATTTTCTTATCCCTGGCATCTTCATTAATAAATGGTTTGGTTGGTTGGGAAATCACCAAGGATTGCTCAAAATCAAGCTCATAATTAACATCAAATTCTTGCTCTTCATCCTTACACTCTTCCATTATATTAAATAATTCCACAGACAAGATATCATCTAAACATAATGTAGAAAAGTGTTTTGGATGATTGACCTCGATATCCATCTCTTCTATCCTTTCTCTTTCCTCGTTAAATGCCCTAATGTCTCGACATATGTCACATATAGTATCATTCATTGTGTCTATACGATACCACATTAGTTGAATCATAGCTTCAATGTCACTCTTTCTAGTGCTTCATTCTTCCTTTTCTTGACTATAAGACCTGTCATACTCATAAGAAGAACTAGAACTTGGGCTAGTGCTATAAGGGGATGGGGTATTTGGGCAATCACTCCAATGTCCATCTTGACCACCATATAAAGAACAATTATACTCCCGGTAGGATGGAGATGGTGCACGCATCTCTCTCCGGAGAGCATATCTATAATCTTGCCAAAAATGGGGTCCATCATAATATGGACATGAATCATCTAGATAAGATTTCCAACCATCAAACTCACATTCATTCCATGATGCCATAGTAAGAAATAAATAAAAATAAATAAAATCTATCTAACACAAGAAACAAAGTAAATCACAAACAAATATTTACAAGTTTGAATCAAGCAAGTAAGCTAAAATTCCAAACTAACTTAATACACCAAATTATTCCCCGGCAATAGCGCCATTTTTGATAATGCTCAATTTATACCTGAAATTAGTATATGGTGGTTGTCGTCAATATATTTAGGCAAATTTAGAGTCAGGGTCGAATACACAGGCAACAATGTGAGTGGCGATTAAGCTAATTTGAAATTGTAGCTCCAAGTTCAATTCAAACAAATGCTACGACAATATAAAAGTAAGATGGGGATTTTTATGAGTCAAACAAAAGTTAATAGCTTAGTTTTCTTTAGAACTCAAAAATAAGATTTCAATTGTTCAAATCAATGATAGAGAGAAACTAGGGTCATGATCACAATGACTATTAATCTCCAATGAATAATAACTGTTCAAGATTCTCATGGTAGGTGGGAACAACAGAATATCCCTGCCGATAATACTATCTGAATTATCTCTTGACCTCTTCAAATAATTTATTATCTAAATCTGTCAAACTTAGATAACTTATCTATTTCTAACCAGATGTTATCTGAGGTAGATTAATCCTGTTACGAAATCAATCATTAAACAGAAGGTTGGTAGTTTCCGAGTCCCTATTGATAATTCGCTTTCTCTAGCTTATTTCTCTGTTCAAGCAAACAAACCTAAGGTGTAACCTATTGTTTTCAACCAATAGATTTAAGTTAATGTAACAGAATATCAAGATGTTGCCACAATCACTCAAACCCTAAACCAACTATTAAATCAATGAAATAATAATCATAGATCCTACAACGCTAGTTGTGGGTTTTAGTTGCTCATAAGATAGCAAGAGATAACCACGATTGAATTCTAAATTTAAAGCAATTAAAGTTACAAAAGATGAAATTCAAAGTTGATTCTTCTCCAAGTACAATAAGAATTTCTCACAACTAAATCAAAGGATTAAAAATTGAAATTAAAACTAAGAGACCAAAAACTACAGAGAAAAAGTGACCGAGTACGTGAAGTTCAAGGTCAGCTCCCCCACAAAAGAGAATTAAAAACCCCTTTTTATAAGTTCCTTCATGTAATAAGACCTAAAAACTATGCCTTAAATAGAAAGAGCTATATATGGAAGTAAATCTCAAGTTTCAACTTTTTTCTCGGAATAGACGGCGCCATTTCTGACGGAATGTGAGACACTCAAATGCTTTTGCAAAATATCATCAAAGCTTTTGGTATAATAGCATCTTTTGCTTCTCTTGACCTCAAAATTTGATGATATGTCAAATATGTGATGGCATATGAGAAATGTCATCACACCCTAATTGGAAATCATCATGTTCTGCTTTGAGTTGACGGCGATTTTGATGCCTTATCAAAGTTGTGATGCTACTTCAAAAATGTCATCATACTTCACTTAAATTCTTCATCTTTTGTCAAAGATTGAAGACAATTATGACAGCCTTTCACATGTTTGACGGCTCTTCAAAGATGTCGTAAGCTACACTTCATCTTATTTGCACCAAATTTCTATTGATTTTGTTCTTCTTTCCTTTAGTTTCCTCCTCGATAACTTACATCTGCATTAAAACAATAAAAACAATCAAAAATAACAAAAGTTTCTTAAGACTTCACAATTATTTAGAGTTAAAAGTCTCAAATATGTTAGCATCTGCTCACACATCAGTGGCTAAGTCTGAATACCACCAGATAGAGAAAGATCAGTAGAGACAGGTGGAACTCTATAAAAATAGCTAGAAGCAACGACCCTAGACTGGGTCTACGCTCTAGAAGTAGGATGAGCTCTGTCCATATTGTCCCCATATGGGACATAAGATTCTCCACGAATATCAGATGATATTGGATACATAATATGAAAGGCAAACAAGTGGTAATTAAAAGGGATTCAAGATTTGAGACTCTATCGCCTAAAAATAGATAACAAAAAAGGAAAACATTCCTAAATGCCTCGTAGCCTCAATATTATAAGTTTGGCACACTACACACCCATAAAAGAGACTCTACTTGACAAGTCTTGTGGACACCCCATTACACTAACACCTAGGCTCTGATACCAACTTTGTCATGACCCAAATGAGGGCCTGGCTGTGATGGGTATCTCAAGTCCACTAAGGACAGGAGATCAACCCCTTAGCCTATCTAAATAAAAACACAACAGATATATTATATAGAAAATAAATACCCAAACATCTAAGTGATATCATTTTTTCAAAAATATCTATAATACCCACATCTATAGTATCTACAAGCCTCTATCACAAACTGAGTACCAATAAAGTATCGGGACATTCCCCCGATGATAGCCAAACCAATATGAAATAAAGTCTAAGAAATAAGGTCTAATAAATTAAATGAATTCTTTTGATGGATGGAAACTCATCACTTCAAGTCAACTCTCAATCTAACCATTATCACCTAATCACTGTAAAGAAAAGGTATATTTTTCATCAAACCCTGCATCGAATAGGGATTCAACGTCTAAACATGGTTAGTGGGTTGACAAATAGGATGTAACTCAGGGATAAAAGATGAAAATAAATGCCATGATCAATAATTCAAATACCAGTAAAGCCAATGCATAATATCACATGTAATACATATGTATCTATATCATGTGTTGGGAAATGGAACAAGGCTTATCATGAACTTTAAACTTTAACATAGAATGTTTAGCTCAACCATCATAAACAGGCAGCCACGGGTTTTATGGGTTCATGTCCCCCTGCTGAAAGGGCCTCGATTTATTTTAGCAGCACGAACTAAAGGTATTGAGGAAGACTAGGGAATGCCCGACCACACATCAATCTAAGACACAAATATACATCAATAGAGTGAACCATGCACACAGGTCATCAAGACAAAATCTCATGTTAGCAGACAAGAGTTTTAAGTACAAGTCATCCAAGAACCATACTTTAAGGGCTTAGCAACATAAACCTCTTTAAGCCCAATTTGAACCAAGTTTTCACATAAGCCATTTATTATTCAATGAATTAACTGTTAAGTAATACATGGGAATCGTCATACCCTTACACTTAAAAGATTATCTCTGTGCCATACAAATCATGTTTGACTGGGGGTAATTCCTTGACCCCCTTTTTGCTTTTTAAATTTAGTATGGGGGAATCCCTTAACCCTATTTGTTAATTAAATCAAAATATATCCAACAAAACCTTTAAAATCCATGTTCTTTGTTAAAACTTAATAATACATGAAATTACATTGGTTGGTAAGACATCAAACCAAGTGACAAAATCATATACATTGACAATTTAATAAACAGGTTGTGGGCACATAATTTCCAAAGACATAAATCAAGTTAAAATCAACAAATTGATGACTAACAATGATACCTCGATTTATTACCATTCCAATGTATCCCACAATGTTTGAACCCATTAATAAATTATGAATATTATAAAATAAACCATGGAAAATCAATTAAATAACCAGCCAAGTTAAAACCCCTCAACTATGTCAAAACCCATAACAAAACCATGAATTTATAATCCATTTATGGTATAAATAAGATGTAACTTCAAGAGAAAGAGCTACATGCCTCAAACACTACAAAATTAGGAAAAAATCTTGAGCTTGGAACCCAAGAAATGTATGTACAGTGGAATTCTTGACCTTCTTGGGGTTTCTATGGGAATGAATTAGGGATTAATAAGTCTCTTAAAACTGATGTAAAGGGGTTATATAACACTTGAGGATTATCTAATGGTGTAAAGACCACATTGTCTCTCACCCTCTTTGAACTTAACAAAATCAGCTAATGAAATACATAGGAGCGCAATGTAGACCCCATCACGGTCGTTACATTTCATGCCGTGGGGCAATCATGGAGGCTTACTGCCTTCGTGACCTAAAACTACACCGAACCCCATCTAAAAATTCTGAAACCCTCTCAGGTTACCCTTCTTACTTCTCCAAACATGACTAAAGTCAAAATCAATGCTTCAAGTACGAAAAGGCATAAAAATAAAATACCCAAAATTTAAGGGTATTACAAATATGTATATATATATATATATATATATATATAAAGTGTGTCACAAGCACACGATCATCAAGGCCAACCCTCATGCCAACAAATATGAGCTTCCAGTATAAATCCTTAGAGACTCAAACCTTCACAATTGAGAAACATAATGCCCTTTAAGCCCATATTGAAATAAGTTTCACATAAACCTTTCATTAAACCATGAAATCATGCATTATGGAACACCACAGGTATCGTCATACCCTAATTCTTTCAAGCTAACACTTATTCCATTTTAAATATATTCCATCATCTTGGTGGATACCTCGACCCCCTTAGTTTATTAAATCAAATTTAGGGAATGCCTTGACCCTTTTCAATTTATCAAATAAACTTGGGGGAATCCCTCAATTCCTGATGTTTTAATTTTGGTTAAAACACTGCCAACAAGGTCTTTAAAATTTATGTTCATTATTTAACCATTTATGCAGTGCAATGAAATAGGTGAGTAAGTCAAACCAAGTCACAATTGCATAATTTAAAGTCATTTAAACAAGTGGGTTGAGGGAATACAATTATTCAAAACCAATTCCAAGTTCAAAATATCATTTGGGGGAGTGTATGAATCCCCAATCCAATCCCATACCCTTGCTCCCCATTAGTTTCAAAAACATTCAGTTAAAAATATGAACAACTCCAAAAAACGATAGAAAAACAATTCAAGGATCAACCATTCAAAAACCCGTAACCCACATCAAAACCCACATTCAAATCCATATAAATAAATAATTTAAAAAATTTTATTTTCATAAAATAATATTTGGGGAATATTAACATGCTTGAAAGTACAGAGAACTATGAAAAGAAATCAACCCTTGAGCCCTTAGATAATCAGCTTTGAGGACCCTAGCTTGTTTTTGCCTCAGGGATTTGAGAGTGTCTGAGAGAGTGTTTATGCTTGATAAGTGTTGAAAACAATGTCCCAAAGGTGCTTTATGGTCTTGTATCATAACTGGGTAATGAGATAAATATCAAGAGTTCCCTGCATTAAAAGTTAAAAATTTGTCGTCAGTGACTAGGAGTCACTATACGACTCGTAAGGACTCACCACGACTTGTCAGCAAAAGTTGTAGTATGGACAGCAGCTGAGGAAACCCTTTCTGGTGACCCTATGACTCATAACATCTTATTCATAATTAAGATAGAAGTATTTAGGGCACATTCTGGTAACCCAATAATTGGTACACTACAACTCATATAGAGTCATTATGACTCAAAACCCCCAGCTGTAGTCATAATAGAAATATCAGGATAGCATACTAGTCAGACTATAATTGGGGTCTGAAGACCTGTATAGACACCATGCGACTCGTATGATAAGTCTTAGTCATGGTAGTAGCTACAAACTCAAAGAATTTTTCAAGGATCAAAATCTGAGGTGCTACATTGAAATTCTGTTAGGACTAAATATTTATTTTCTAACTTTTTATATATTCATTAAAGGGTGTTTTCATTTTCTCATCTGGTTGAAAAGACTCAAATAGAGTGTTATCCTTATTCCTGTAGAATTTTGTTTTTAAAAAAATATAAGTGAAAATTTCTCCTTTTATAAAATATATTGAATATCAAATTTTAAAACTTTGTTGTAAATTTTTTTTTGTTGTTTTGTAGTTTATTCCTTAAATATTCTTAAACTATTTTTGAAAATTTTCAACTCATAATATCATAGTGAAATGTTCTTTTAATAGTAAATTATTTTTTTCTAATCCCTGCGACACTGAATTTTTCTTAAGATGCTGATAATGAATCCTAAAAACCTATATAATTATAGAAATATAAAATCTACCACATGATTAGGATTTTGTAGAAACATTTTGGGTTTGTGTTTTACTGGAACATACCTCTTGTAGATTTGTAATTCTTTCTATCGGTTCTTTTAAAGGGAATGTTATTTTCTTAATATTTATTTGATTATTTATATAGTTTATCCTAAAGATATTTTTATCTTTTATAGTCACTTTCTTCTTTTGATATAGTATATAGATAGGGAAAAATAATCTTTTTCCATCATAATGGTGCGGATGCCGTCTAACTATACAGTATAAGGTTTTATTTGACTTATAAAGGAAATACCTAAAATTATCTCTTCATTTATATCTTTATTTATTATAAAATTACAAATAAAAAAAACTCCATCGTTGCATATATGTGCTTTAGGAATTTATTATTTATTTTCAATATTTCTCCTATTGTAGAGATTAATCGTGTAGCACCTTTTTCTAGGTACTCAATAGGAATTAATCCTTCTATAATGCAGTTTTGATTTGCACTTGTATATAATAATGAAATCTTATGAATTGTCTAATCTTTATTTATAACTAATGTAATGGGTATATGGTAACTTTGTGCTTTAATAATTGTAACTGTACAAATTTTTGATTTTTTTATAGGAGCTTCTTCTAGAGACTCTACTTCTAGAGACTATATTTCTTTATTGTCACTTCTTACTCCTGATATTTAACCAAGAGGAAATTGATGTAATTTGGGGTCATAGTTAGATGTTAAATTATTTAATATTTTATTAATAAGTGATTCTAGTTCTAAGTTATTGTCTTTGCTTAACTTGTCTAACTTCCTCTTTTATGTATAATAATTCTATTTGAAGATTTTGTGTTGTTGTTTCAAGCTTATTTTGTTTTAAATTTATTCAATACCTTTTAATATTAAAGGGTTCAATAGTCTCTTGATCAAACAGATAATTAAGAATAATATATTTTAAGGTTATTAAATATTTTTTATTAAGGGTTAGAGCTTCAAGATAATCTATCATATCAAATAAGACCTCTTTCTCCTGATCACTACTGGTAATAACATATATAGAATGAGTATAGCAAGCACAAAATGCACTGCCACATTTATATAGATAGTTGACTCATTACTATATGAACTATAAGCTATATTAAACTGGTTATCATCTTAAGACTTTATTCAACAGAAGAGCTATTTTAATCTTCATCAAGAATAGAATATAATTTACTTTTTAACTTCATTTCCTAATTCTAACATATTTATTGTCTTTCTTTTTATTTGAAACCCGACAATCTTTAGCCCTATGACCTATTTTTCCTTAGTTCCAAAATGGATCATTATTGTTTTTATATACATCGTTATTAGTGGCTTGTTTAGATCTTTTAAATTGTCTTTTATAATAATGAGATTTTTCATATTTATCCTAATAATTTTTATGTTGTCTTTTACTTTTCTTGGAAGCTTGTTTTGAAGTATCTAATAGTTTCATATATCCAAAATCTTGACAAAAGCTTCCTAGCTCATTTTGTGATACTTAACAATGTCTCTTTATTTGATTTTTAAGTTTAATATATGTACATAATTCTAGTCTTATGACATTTATAAAACTTATATCACCATAAATTATGTGACTATAAGGAATTTATCCCTCAAATCTATCATTAAATTTTGTGGTAGCTTTTTCTGGAAATAATGTTGGTAAACAACTTATAAATTTTTCCTTCCAATAATCATGATTACAGTCTTCTCTAGCCATGTATTTGTTGAGAAAAATATCTTTATACCATCTAAAATCATCTAGATTTGGAGATTATAAATTTTATAATATTTCTAAACTCCTATCTTGAAAAAGTTGAGGCTATCCTATAAGATGTTTTGCAATACTTTATATTAAGGTGGTGATGGCATCTTCTAAGACTTGATTTTCAACTGTTTGCCTCGTGGACTCAGTCTTAATAGATTGAATAATAGTTGTAGCAATTAATATGCTTGCTTATTATTTTTCGTGAGGTTTTTATCCCACCAATATTTTATGGTACCTTTAAATCAAAATATAATTATTATAGTTGCATGTTTATCTATTATTTTATTAATTTTATATGCGGTAATGGCCATTCTCATTTTATGTAGTTTATTATATATTTGATGTTCTTCTAATTCGTCAATATTTTATTTAGCAATTTCTCTTTTTAGAATGTGAAGTATGTGATAAAAAATCATTTTCTTCATACTGCATATCCGAAAATGTAGGCTTTATATAATAATTCTTTTTTATTGAATAGTTTGATCTTAATTTGTTAAATTCATTATCATTTTTCTTAGAAAGAGTTCTTATAATCTTATCATTTGTGAATTTTAATTCGTATTTTAACCATCTTAATTTTTTTCCTAAAATATCATTTGTTACTTCAAATTTTTCTTCAAATTTAGGAAATTTATCTTTTGAGATTTTTGGCAATTTAAATATTAGTTGAGTTTTAAACTTTTTTTCATGGTAAAAAGGACTTGGTTTATCTTTAAAAGTTCATTTATTCTCAGCTTCAAAAATCTGTTGAGAAACTAGATATAGTAGTTGATTTGTATAATTATTCTTTTTGAAGTATTATGCTTATATCACCTTTACTATTTATTATATCTAATTTAAAAGATGAAGAAATCATAACTCTACCATCAACTTGTTAGCTAATTTCTTCTAATGGGGAAATTTTAGGTTTAACTACCTTTTCTCTAGTAAACCATTTATTAACAATCATATTTAGTGATTCCTTTTGATCGTATAATTTTCTTGCATATTCACACCATTTTAAAAAAAATCAATAGTACACATTATTCTTTTCATATCATTGCTCCAATTTTCTCTAAAAGGTAATCTTTCTTTTAATGAATATCTTTGTTTATACCATTGCCTTCTAATAGAATTTTTTGGAGTAGTCCATAATTTATCAAAATAGTTAAAGTTAGATTCAAATATTTCACCTGACCTAATAAGGTTTGGATCTAATAAGGGGAAGAATGACATAATTCTAGGGGGAATATACCACTTTGATAAGAAGCCAATGATAGTTAAAGTTTAAGCCTTGATATAGAGCTTAAAAGGACGGACGAAGTTGCAATGCGTACCAATATGGGTGAAAATACCGGGTCTTGACTTCAAATACTTAAGTGTCAAAGGTTTAAGCAAGATAGAGATCCTGGTGGGAAAAGCCACGTTGGTAGACCATAAAACTGAGAAGAAATTAGGACTAAATTTTGCCATATTACTGGTAAAGGTGTAGGTTGATACTGATCTACCAAAAAAAATTTATTTTAGAAATTAACATGATAATATAGTTGAGCAAAAACTGGACAATCTATTTTCAAGCATTCCAACAAACATTGTCATACTGAAGTTTTATGCTGAAATAACAAGCTTGTGGTTGAGAAGGATGTGATTGTGCAGCCTAAAGAAGTAGTATAAGAGGGAAACAAAGCAAATCTAGCACCTCAACAAGCTGATGATGCTAGTGTTAAGGAGGAAGAGACATTTTATTAGGGTAAACAACCTACATGCGTAGGTTGATCAGAGAGATAATTTCTTGGCAAGCATTGGATAACAATGAGGTTTGGCAATGAATCGCATTAAGATAGGTGGTGAGACTCAGTTGATGAAAATTATCAATTCTTGGTAAGGATAGTTGTGAAACTGATAAACTACATATTGAAGGTTGGAGGAGTAGCGTTTTATCACTCCAGCCTCCTGGAGATACTTATAATATTGTGTTAGAATATGAGAGGCCTGGATGGCCTCTCAAAGTAGAAAGAGGTAAAAATCTTTTGTAATATAGTGGGAGTGGGATTAATGTGTTTTGTAGAAACTAGAATAAATAAAAATAGGGTTCAACATATTATCAATAGTATGTTTGAGGCTACGAGTATATTATTTATCACTAATCCCATTATAATAGAAGATTGGTGGAGGTATCGTGACCCAACGAGTATGTAGTTAAAAGGAATTATGAATTAGCTCAGGCTATGACACGTGTTATCACTTGTGTGGCTAAATATCTAGAGTTTAATATGACTCTTTGGTATGGTTACAACCTAAAGGAGGAAAGTAAAGAAATGTGGAAACATCTCTGGACAATCCGAGAGTTATTACGGGCTGTTGGTTGATTATTGGAGACTTTAACACAATCTTGATGGTTGAAAATAGACGAGATAGTACACAAATTACTACTAAATAGGTAAAAGATTTTCAAGAATACCTTGACACTTATGGACTAGGGGGACTACCTCAAACTGGGGCAAATATACTTGGAATGATAAATAGGATATTAGGGTGTATTCTAATCTAGATTAGGGTTTTGTTAATGGTAATCGGATTGATATGATGCCAACCTAAAGATTGGATAGACTATCAGAAGGTGTAAGTTATCACTACCCCTGGTAGTGAAGGAAGTGATGGATGAGAAAAGAAAGAGAAAAGGGTTTAGGTATTATAACATATGGAGAAAGCATCATGAATTCCAAATTATGGTACGGAGAGGAGAGGAAAAGTCTATTCAGGGTTATCAAGTGTATCATATAGTTAGGAAGATGAAGTCATTAAAGAGATCCTTGAAGGGGTTGCATCAGGAATATTTTAAAAGCGTGATAAAGGAAGCTAAAATAGATAGACTTTTTATTCTTGAAACACAACAGAACCTATAGAATAAGCACAACAAAACCTGTACAATAATCCATTAAGTGTTCAATGCTAATAGGAGGAAAAAAATTAAGAATTAAATATGGAATGTCTTCTAAACTAGCTGTTGAATTCTTGCTTAAAAGAAGTAAGGTAGATTGGATTAAGTTGGGAGATGACAAAACCAAGTGATTTTACTTTGTGCAAAAATAGTGGAAATTGGTAAAATCCATATGCCAAATTAAAGATGAAAAGGGAAAATGCAGTATGAATCTGAGAAAATTTCATATATGTTTGTAGATTGTCATCAAAAGCTACTAGAGCAAGAGAGTATAAAACGAAGAAGAGCTTATATATGGTTTTAGAGCAGGACCTATACTTTCAGTATAGAAATGCTTGATGTTGTAGTTGTCACCAATAAGGAAATTAAGGATGCAATATACGGTATTTAGTGTAATAAGATTATAGGTCCTAATTGTTATGGATGTGGGTTCAATGAAGCTTCTTAGGATGTGATAGTCAAGGATGTGTGCGTAGCTATGTCTGAATTTTTTAAAAAAGGTAAACTGTTGAAATAGGTTAATGCAACAGTGGTGTTTCTTATTCATTGGGCGTCTAGTTTTATAAATGCCTTTAAATATAGACCTATGTCATGTTGTAATGTACTTTATAAGTGCATTTCCTAGATACTATATAACAAAATTTCTAATGCACTTCCTTATTTGGTAAGTGATACCCAAACTGCATTGGTGAAAGAGAGGTCATTAGTACACAATGTCTTAATGTATCATGAAATTATTTGACATTACAAGAGAATGACAAGTCCCAAATGTCTTATGAATATTGAAATGAAGAATGCATATGACATTATAGAGTTGAAAAGTTGGAAGGATGCCAATCACTTACTAAATTTGCTCAACTGGTTATGAAATGTGTGACAAATACAAGGTTTTCAGTAAGGGTGAATAGAGTTAGTTATGAGTATTTTGAGGGGAAAAAGGTCTAAGGTAGGGGAATACAATTTCCCTATTATTATTTGTGATGGTCATGTAATACCTATCAAGGGTACTAAATCAAATGAGTTCCTGACCTGACTTTATGTCCCACCCTATGTGTAAGGAGATAAAACTGACTCACCTAGATTTTTTAGATGATCTAATAATCTTCTTCAAATCTACAACAACTACTGTAGGTAGGGTAAATAAGGAATTATAACACTTCTCTTGTGTAACCAGCTTAGTGGCTAAGAAAGACAAGGCACGTATATCTACATAACATAGGTGAAGGAAGATAAGAGAATGTAGTTAATTCACTTTAATGGTTTTGTCCTTGGTACATTTCTGATGATATACTTGGTATTACCACTATCTCCTAAGAAGTGGAGCAAGTTGGATTTTCACCAATTATGTCTGAATATCACTCTGAAAATTTGAGCATCTTCTACTAAATATCTTTCTTATATAGGTCGACTCTAAGTGATGAATGTTCTTCTATTTTCACTAAACTACTTTTGGGGGCTTATATTTATTTTGCCAAAGAGTGTTGTAAAGAAAGTGGAAAAATGTATAGGTTCTTCTTGTGGTGGAGTACTGAAGAACCTTAAAATATATCAAGAGTGGCATAGGACAAAGTTTGTAGGCTAAAGGGGTATGGAGGACTTAAAATTAGGAGCTACAAATACTAAAACCTAGTTGTAGTGGTAAAGTTGATATGGTTATTAGTCATTAATAATGAGTGCAAATGTAATGATCCTTTAGGACATTTCCTCAATTCGCATGCATTTCTAGCATTCTGAGCCTTCCCAGAGCGGCTATATGTCATTTTTGCTTTTCTAAAACTGTCAATTTGATTATCAGACAATTTATTTGGAATTCAAGCTCATTTGTCTATTTTAGAGTTTTTGTTGTTTAGGACATAGCGTCGGACCAAAACTCCTCGTAGAAAATCTTAGATGATAATTCCGACAATACAATCAGCTCCAGAATGTTGTTTTTAGGCTAGGAGGACCCTTGGTTCAGGTTCTGAGATTTTGGACTCATTTTGGGCTATTGGGTAGATTATGTGAAAAATAGAACTATAGATATGGGAGACACAATTAGTTGAAACAATCTCAAATGAATATTTTGATGGTTCTAATGAGTCTGGAATGTCAAATTTGGTACATTAGCATATTTTTTTTGCTCGTAGGGGGTCTAAACAAATCTCGAGCCCCCAGTCGATGTCCATTTCATGCTGAGCAGAATCTGGTGTATCTGGTTGCTGATGCGACCACTTAAGCAATCATATGACCATTTAAACGATTATCATATATGTGACAATGTATCTCTTAAGATACAATGACCATCTGATCAATGACCGCTTAAGAGATGCTTTGTACGCTTAAGCGGACATCGCCTAAGCGGACTATGGTAGTCTAAGCGATTCCAGGCCTAGCATTTCTAAATCTCTTAGAAGGCATTAATTTCACTTATGTTAAACTTTTTATTTAGCGCCAGATCACCTAATAGGTAGGTGAGATGCTTAAGTGGTTGTCGCTTAAGAAACACCTGGTTTTAAAAGCCCTTTTCCCCATCCAATTTTCTATCACCTTTTTCACCATTTTTACACCAAGTTGAGAGATCAAAGAGAGGAAAATATGAGAAATCATCTGTGTAAGTTGAGGTAAGCTAGCCAAAGTCTTCTCGATCATATCCCATTAATTTTTCCTTTAATTTTTCACCCTAATTCTTGGTAAAACTCTTAGAAATTAGGTCTTAAATTCCTAAATTTGTAGGTTTTAGTTGAGACTCAATTTTTTCCTTTTTGTGCTCAACTTTTGAGCACACATTCTTTGTCTTTTGAGGGACCTCGTGATGAATTTAATTTTAGATTTCATTTGTGGTCCCTAAGGGCCCATTCTTGACCCAACCCATAATATAGTAATGCGAGTCTCATTTTTACTCCTACGACATGTAGGTTACTTATTAAAATAGTTGCTACTCTATTCAGATTCACATATAGTTGCCATTGTTGTAGTTACCAAGCTCGAACAAAAAGAAGGGAGAAAAAGAAGAAGAGTGAAAATGTTGAGCTAAGATGATTTTTGTATCAAGAGTTAGTTACAATGTAAACTAATTACATCTATTTATAAGCTCACATGCTCATCAAATGAGAATCTAGAAGTTTCCTAACAGCTTACTAACAACTCGCTAACTAACTCACTTTTCTTTACAAGCAACAATTAGCCACACCAAGATAAAAATAATGGAACAGTAACTACTATGCTAACCAACTAAATGCTCCAACTAACTGCTACAGCTGTACAAATATGATAGTTTTCACAATAAGTTTCAACACACCCCATCAAGCTGCAGGGTCTAAAATATTGAGCACACCAAGTTTGCTTAGGAGTTGTGAGTGCTGATCATAACTCAGGCTCTTGGTGAGAATGTCTTCAACTTGTTGGCTAGTCTGTACATACATTGGCTGAACCAACCCTTCCTTAATCTTGTCTCTGATAAAGTGATAGTCTACCTCAATATGTTTGGTCCTCTCATAAAAAATAGGGTTTGCAGCCAGTTGAATAATTTACTTGCTATCAGATAAAATGGTAATAGGCTTGGTGATTGGTACCCTTAGTTCTGCAAACAACCCTGCCAACCATGTTACTTCTGCCAAGGCTTAGGCCATACTCCTATATTCTGCCTCAACTGAGCTCCTAGAAATAGTGTGTTATTTCTTAGACTTCCATAATATCAATGAACCACCAAATTTCACCACATAACCTGTAACAGACCTCCTAGTGTTTGGATATGCAGCCCAATCTGAGTCACACCAATAAATCAACTCTATAGTAGGATGTGCCTTGAGCCAAATCCCTTGTCCTACAGTTCCTTTTAGATACCTTACCACTCTGTTTGTAGCTTCCAGGTGAGATCTCTTTGGCTGTTGCATGAATTGACTTAGTGTCTACACTGCATAGCTGATATCAGGCCTTATTATGGTTGCATACATCAATTTTCCAACTAGTCTTTGATATAGTATCACATCTTTCAGAACAATATCTCCTTTAACACCTTTTGTTTCATCTACTTCTACAGATGTTAGGTTGATGTTAGTCTCTAATGGAGTGGAAGCTGGTTCAGCACCAGCAAGCCCTATATTAGATAAGAGTTCTAGAATATATTTTCTCTGGTTTAAGATCACTCCATTTGGAGATCTTAGAACTTCAATCCCTAAGAAGTACATAATATCACCTAAGTCTTTGAGCTTGAACTGCTGATATAAAGTATCTTTTGCTGCATTTATCATCTCTACATTGTCACCTGTTATCAAAAGATCATCTACATAAACCAGGATCACCACCATTCCTTTTGATTTTTTCAAAGTAAAAAGTTAGCAATCATAGCTACTCTGAGTAAATCCTGCATTAAGTAGTGCTGAAGTAAGCTTTATATTCCACTGTCTGGATGCTTGTTTAAGTCCATATAATGACTTGATCAGTTTGCAGACTTGGTGCTTCCCTCCTTCGTTGAATCCATCTGGCATTTCCATGTACATCTCTTCCTCTAAGTCACTTTGCAGGAAGGCATTATAAACATCCATCTGATACATGTTCCATCCTTTTGATACTGCTAAGGTAATGACACTTCTTACAGTAACCATTTTTGGCTACTAGAGAGAAGGTGTCATGATAATCTAATCCTTATAGTGGCTATATCCCTTGGCTACAAACCTTGCTTTGAGCCTCTCTATTTCACCATTAGCCTTATACTTTACTTTGTACACCCACTTTGAACCAATAATATTCTTATCTGGAGGCATGTCAACCATCTCCTAAGTGTGGTTGTCTTCTAGGGCCTTGACTTCCTGCTTCATAGCCTCAATCCACTTCTCATCTTTGTTGGCTTCACTGTAGGATTGATGTTCAGTTTCTAATGACAAATTGCACACAAATCTCTGATATGTGTTACTGGTTTTATCAAAAGATAGATAATTTGCCAGAGGGTAGATTATCCCTTTCTTTACTCTAGGTAAGGTATAGTCCATCAACTAAGCAGGTTGTTTGATGTCTCTAGATGATCTCTTTGGAGAAACTTCTGTAGATGTTGATGGTGGCTCATCTGTACTTGTTTCATTATGAGTATTCTCATCTTGGATGCTGTCATTTTTATGTATTGACATGCCTTCATTGTGTGATTCATATGAGTGATCATCATGATCTGTGTAAACATCTGTTCCTTCATCTACATTAGCATGCATTAGTGAACTAGGTTGAATAAAACCTGCAGGTGATTTTAAACTTGCCTTGTCTGTAAAAGGGAATGAGTCTTCCTTGAACACTACATCTCTTGCGACAAACAACTTGTTGCTGCACCAATCCAAAAGTATATAGCCCTTTTGAGTAGTAAAATAGCCCATCAATACAACAACTTTAGCTCTTTCAGAGAACTTATCACCCTTTGGTAGAACTGAAGCATAACATTTACATCCAATTACTCTCAGATGTGTCAAGGATGGAACTTTTCAAAATAGCATCTCATAGGGAATTTTTTCTCCAATAGATGGAGATGGTAACCTATTAATAAGGTAGACAACAGCCTTTACATTCAAACCCCAAAAACTAATAGGAATTTGTGATTGAAACCTAATAGCTCGTGCAATATTAAGAATTTGTCTATGCCTTCTTTCAACCACACTATTTTGTTATGGTGTGTAGGGGAAGATACTTTGGTGTATCACTCCTAGGAACTGAAACAGTTCTTTACACTTGGAATTAATGAACGCTGTCCCATTTTCTGATCTGAGTATCTTTACTTGAACACCAAATTGGTTTTGAATCATAGTAAAGAAATTTTTTCATGGCAACAATACATTCAGACTTCAGTTGTAACAAATGCAACTATGTGTATCTGCTATGATCATCAACAATAGTTAAGAAGTAGTATTTCTTATCAAAATTAGGTGTCTTATAAGGTCCCCATAGAACCATATGTACAACATCAAAACATTTTATAGCTCTAGAAGTGCTATCAGGGAACATCAATCTAGTTTGCTTAGCCAGTGGACATACATGAAACTTATTTATAGTATCTACATTACTACTATGTCTTATTATATATAGAGTTCTTAATTCTTGAGAAGAAGGATTTCCCAGCCTTATATCCCACAATCTGCAGTCATGCACCTCTATTCTTGCAACTTGTTTCTGATAGGCTACATTATTAGAAGTTCCAGTTACTGTACATACACTCTTAAGGATGTATAGTCCTCCTCTTTCCTTACCAATCCCCTTCACCTTACCACTATGAAGGTCCTAAAACACATAGAAGTCATTGTTGAAAGTAACAAAGCAAGATAGCTGCTTAGTCATTTTGGACACTGACAGTAAGTTTAGCTTAAAATCTGGGACATATAACACATCTCTTACAACCTCATCTTTAAGTACATGTGCTTCTCCTACATGTAATATATCAACCTTGGCTCCAGTAGGTAAATTGACTTTATCACATATGGTGTTATCCATTTGGTGATAGTTTGAAAGAATAAGTTTATGTACTGTAACATGATGTGTGGCTCTAGAGTCTACTATCCATTCATGTGGAACACTATGACTAGAAAAACAAGTAACAATACCTGTCATGTTAGGTTATTCTAAGTTATGTGTCTTTTTGTTAATCAGTGCCATGATTTGTTTGTATTCTTCTTTTGAGAAACCTTGTACCTTTTGCTACAACAACATTGTTGACATCTTTGTTAACCTGGATACTTAATTGATCATTGAATTGTCTACCTTAGGTCCAAGGAAAATGTGAGCTGATAACTAATTGTTATTGTGACCAATAGCTGATTGCCCATATCCTTCAGTTCTGCCTTGACCACTACAAAATGGTTGATTTCCTGTTCCCCTTGGGTTGTACTTGTTTTCCTTCTTATTCTTCCAGTCATTAGGATATTCATGCATCTTGTAACAATTCTCCCTTGTGTGACCAGTGAAATTACAGTAATCACATCTTTTGTTCTTGTATCCTTGACTTCCATAACTTGATGTTTGATTCCTATTCCCATATCCTGCTTCTGCATTAATTCTATGTAATTTCATCATAATAGGTTCAGTCTTATCACTGATAGTTGTAGCACAAGCAAGTTGCTAGATATCATTTACAATTATCATTGCATATTCTAGATTTAGTGTAGGTGTTGTCCCCTTCAGCAATATTTGTCTCTTTGCTTGATCATAAGCATCATTTAGGCCACTCAAAAACTGTATGAGCCTCAGTTGACATAGGTTCTCTGCATAATCCTTATACTTAGGACAATTACAAGATGGAGTGGGAATAACTGCATCAAGTTCACTCCATAAGTTTTTCAACTTGGTGAAGTATGTTTGTACTGAATCCGTGCCTTGGAGAAGATTATTGATTTTCCTATGTAATTGATACAACCTCATGCGATTTAACTTATCAAACCTTTCCTTGAGATTTTCCCATACCTCATAAGCATTTGTTGCATACATAATACCACTGGGCAATTCAGCACTTACAGAACTCATCAACCATGAAAGAACCACTGCATTACATGTCTCCCATTAATCATGCAACTCCTCTTTGTATATGTCCCTACTACAGGCTCCAATTACAAAACAATTTTTTTTCTTTCCCAACAGTGCAGTCTTCATAGATCTATACCAAACTCCATAATTTTCTAAACCAATTAATTTGATAGGGATTAATGTAGCTCCTACTACATCTGATGCTCCTAGTAACAAGGGATCACTAGGATCTATTTTAGGCACCATATCTGACTTGTAAGCTACGACTAAAAAAAATATCATAGAAACCTTGGAATTTATAACTTGTACGCAGAGATTTATGGCTCACAAAATGTAGATCTAAACTCTTTTAGGCTAGGTCACAAATAAAAACACACAATAGGACACTCACAGTATTCAATTGTGGATTTTTTAGATCTACGATTGCCTACTCTGATACCATATTAAAATAGCTGCTACTCTATTCAGATTCACATATAGTTGCCATTTTAGCAGTTACCAAGCTCGAAGGAAAAGAAGGGAGAAAAGGAAAAAGAGTGAAAATATTGAGCTAAGATAATTTTTGTGTCAAGAGTTTGTTACAATGTAAACTAATTATATCTATTTATATGCTCACATAGTCATCACATGAGTATCTTGAGGTTTCTTAATAGCTCAATAATAGCTCACCAACTAACTCACTTTTCTCTAAAAGCAACAGCTTGCCACATCAAGATAAAAACAATGGAATAGTAATTGTTATGCTAACCAACTAAATGCTCCAACTAACTGCTACACCTGTACAAATATGATAGTTTCCATAATAAGTTTCAACATTACTATTTTGATAGCGTGATGAAATTTTGGGATCTTGGAGTGATGACATACGATTCATGGATGATTTAAGAATTATGGTTCGGCATTGAAGTATGCTTTTTATAGTCTTCTTATTGAGATATTATTTTAAATATGTTGCATATTATATAGGGATATTAGGATGTCATTGTGGGTTGAACACCGTGACTTAGCCTAAATTGTGAATTTGGGGGCTAGAAGGTTAATTCATCCTTAAGGTAAAAAACTTATTATGCTTTTATTATTTTATTAACTTATGTTGCTAAAATATTAGGCATAGTTGATAATAATAAGCCTTTAGTATAATGCTTACTACATAACTCAATGGAGATGGATTGCAATGACTTTCTCAGATGATGATGCTATGGTTAAGTCAGATATACATTATTTGGCCCAAGTCCATGATCATGATATTGGTTAGATTTTACAAAGTATTTTATCCTTATAAGGGAAGTGGTCGTAATTTATCAATATATTGATGCTTATAATTGTACTTTTTATATACTGGTGATGGAATATATAAATTTAGTATATTCATGATCACTTAGATAGTAAATGGTACGATTCTAACTAAATTTCTTTTATTACTATTTTTTCCTAAAAAGGGGATTACTCCTACTTTTCTCTTATAAATAGATTCTTTCACAATGGGAATCATACCATCTTGATGAATAACTTATGTGCAATTGAGATAACAAATGATGTTTTAGAAATTGAACTAAGATAGATTGCTGTCCACGATTTTGCTACTTCTATTTGCTTTGGCCGTGAGAGATTATGACCTTTTAATGAAGATGATGGTTATTGGAAATCCTTGATCTGGACCATGTCGGTGTGTATAGGTACTCCCAAACCCCAAGGGGCCTTTTAATCTATGAGCCATCATATTGGAGACGAGAGATCGTCGTAGGTCCTTTTACAATCCGTTAAGTTATAGGTTGTGTATACACATGGTTACATTATGGTACTTTGATAAATTATGCTATTATGGATTTAATTGACATTAATTATTGCATACGCATTGCCTATCACTAGTATCCCTTTTATCTATCATCTTTATAGGGGGTCATAGGTATAAGTACAAGTACCACTAGTAATATATTATGTGGTGCTTTTATTTATTAGCCTTATGGGGGATTTCATTGGTATAAGGTCTGACCATTGTTTGCTTAGTGTTGGTTGAACCTTCTAAGCCTATGACGGTGGTGGTTTATAAAAGGCCCGATTTGGTATTGGTTTTTTGGACTAGGCAGTTACTTTAGAATGTTATTATTATTATTATGGTTAGTTTGTGATATGTTGGTTATTGGACTATACTAATATTTGAGGTATGATTCTAATTCCTTTCTTTTACGATTATAATATTATGGATAATTATCTTTTGATAGACATGTAGATTAGAGGCCCTGAATATGTAACATTAGTTCCTGCCATGATTAAGAGGCCTTAATTTTCTAGTATTACTACATAGATTGTACCATTGAGTTAGTCTTGGCATGGTATATACATCTATATATGTATATATATGTGTATGTATATCTATCTGTGTAATAATGGAATCACCATAGATCCCTTTCTTCCTACATTGTTTATCTTGTATATCCATTCTTTCTTCTTGAATATTACTATGTATATCCTTTATTTACTCTTTATTTATATATTGGTTAGTGGTATATGGTATAGCATTTAAAACCTTGATTATGGTTGGAATAGGCTAGTTTATAGTTTTTGCCTCTTTATTTTTGTTATGTTACTTTTCGTGGATATTTAAGCATAGTTTACATTCTTGTTGGCATGCTATGTATACTTTCATTATCTTTGGGGTTTAGTCTATAGTTTTTACTGAGTAACACATATTTAGTACTCATAATACACTTATATAGCCTACAAATAGTAGCGCAGGTTCTCATTGTTATTATGTGGGAGCTGCGGTTCAAAGACATAGGGTGAGCTCTTGGCATTTAGAGTATTAGTATTCTCTCTCTTATACACTAGACTAGTCTATATGTTGTATTCAAAGATGGTATGTGTCAGTATATTCATTTAGCACTTCATTTTGTAACCTTATTACATTAGAAAATCTTGTGGTAATTCCCCTATGTTTTGGCACAATTTTATATATTTTCATTTTTTACTATATTTGTTTCACATTCTTCCTTTATTTCTGTAAGTAGTTTATTAGTTGAAGTTCTATACTACGAGTAGACTTACCTACTGATGGGTTATAGTAGGTGCCATCATGACCTAAAAAATTTAGTCTTAATAAACTGGAATTAGAGCCAACTTTCGTAGTGTGTAGGTACATGAGCTAACTATCTTGTAGACTCTTGAGGATTTGTAAAGAGATGTTCGTAACCTATCATCAGGAGAATACAATACATTCTTATGAAATTTTGTGATTGATTTCTGTCGAGTATTCTTATTTCTATGAGCCTCAAGTATGTTCTTTGACTCTATTCCACCCTAGATGGACGATATGAGGTTGTCAATTAATACAAATGGGAATTCGGTATATGTTTCTAGAGCTTCAGATCAGCGTCAGACCAGGGAGTCAGTGATAGATATCAAAGATATTATATGTCAGTCAGAGGATTTGGGGCTATCCCAACCTTTGATAGATTTTTTAACTGCTTCATCCTTTAGAGATTTTTCAATAGAGATCCCAAGTCTTTTTAAGGATAACTCACAACTAGAGATGACATATGATTTTTCAAGCACTTCTCAGGACTAAGTTGGGTTTGTTGGTATTCATCAGGGTTCCTTATTGGTTTCAGAGAATGAGATTGGGTTTCTTGAGTGGTCCAGGCATATTTCTATGCTATATTCTTTAGAGCATGACATAGTAAATGGATTTTTCTAAGGATTAACATTGACACTCTGTTTGGCATTGGAGCATTTGATAGTAGCTGGGTTTTATTTCTCTCAGGTTGTTAACCATGTGAAGGTTGAGAGAGCATGTATTGGGACTTATGAAGTGTAAGATCCCTTAAAATTTCAATCACTTTATTTTTTATCCTCTCATAAATATAATGTCAATTTTTGACTTAAATTGTGTTCAGGAATGTCAAAAATATAAGTGGGGAAAGTTTTGGATTTTTTGAAAGGGGTTCTGGGTTATTTTTTAACCTTGAGGCATTGAGGTTCTGTGATAAAGCTATTTCGTAAAGGTTACCCTATGTGATAACGGCATGGCACGGAGGCTAACCTCTACGATATTGGCATCCCACGCCAGCATTTTAATTTCATCCAGTTTCAGTTTTTGCTTTTGATTTTTTTTACCCCTTGTACGACCTTTTAACATAAACTAAACCTCTTTTCCTTATTTTTTAAAGATCAATATCATCCATTCTCTCTAAAAACTCAAAACCCAAGAACATTCAAGGGTTTTATAGTGCAATCAGTATTGGGGCTCCAAAACCATCCATTCTCTCTTTCCTAAACTTTAATTTTACATTGTGGCATAAATTGAATGGATTTTGAAGTGATTTATACTGTGGGTTTTGAACTTGGGTTGAGGGTTTTTTGTTGTTATTAATTGAATTACTTGTCATGTGCTTTAAATTGAGGTTATTTTTAGACTTAATTGATGCATAATTTAAGTGATTGGAATAGGAGACATAGGTTTCTCCAAAATTTAATGAATTTTTTCTTGGAATTGGCATAACCTTAACCCACTTTATAATCTTTCTTTGAATAGGTACAAATTACATGATTTAACTTTTTTTCAACCCAATGCATTGCATTAATAGATAAATAGATATAAAAATAGATTTGGATAGCATTTTTCGCCATGGTTTGAATTTTTATTGGAACTTAGGAGTCTAATGTTGTTGTATGGATTGGTTTGGTTAGCTTGCAAGTGTATTGGTATGCCAATACATATTGGTAAATGCATTAATGAATGACTCCCTAGTTAAATGATTGGAATTATGTGCAAAGTGATTTTAATTTGGGCTGAAAGAGGGTTGTGTAGCTCATCATGAAGGTGTAAGTTTTGGGGAGACGAATAATTGATACCATGTTCGTCGGCATTGGAGGTCTATATGACCATGTGATTGATTCACATTTGATATATAAATATATATGTGTTTATATATATATATATATATATATATTTAGGACAACTATTGTCCGTGGTGTCTTTAGTGTTCCCTCAATTTTCCTTGATTTGTATGGATAAAATTCACTAGTTCCCTTTCAGTAGGGGGAGATAAACCCATATAGACCATGGTTGCCTTTAGGATGGATCGAGCTAGACAATCTTGGCTAATAATTTAAAACTCATACATTCATGACCATTACCTTACCAAGACATCTAATATATCTTTATATGAATGTTTTTATGTGGCTATGAATGGTTTTGGACATGGTATTATTTTATTACCTTTCTTAATTTACATATCAATTCTTACCTTACTGACCTTCCTATGATGCGATATTGTTTCTAGGGTTTGAAGACTTTTTTTGTTGCTTCTGTGTAAAATTAGGTGGTTGAGCATGTGTATTGAGTTTCTGTGAAGTGGTGAGGAAGGCTTTGTTATTTCATCATTCACTGTTTATTTTTATAGTACTTTTGATACTTAATGGTCATAGTTGGGAGCGTGTGCCGACATAGACGTTATTTGGATTTTAGACGCTTTCGTAGATAGATGTAGGTTGATTGTGGTTTGGCTCTTAGTCTTTTTTGAGTTATATTTTCATCTTTTATTACTATCTTTATTGGATTCCTCTTTATTGTTATTATTTTTCTTTTGAGGTTAGGCAAAAGGGGTGGTGTCTAGTCCATGGTGGGCTTGAGATACCAGTCACGACTAGGCCTTCGTTTGGGCTGTGACAAGCTTGGTATCATAGCACAGTTTAGGGTCATTGGGTGTTCACAAATTCATGTTGAGTAAAGTCCTTTTTATGGGTGTTTAATGCACCACACTTATAAGGAGGAGGCTACAAGGCATTTAGCAATGTTTCCCTTTGTTCTGTTCTATTTTGAGCTATAGAGTCTAGTGTTATGAAAGTTCTCTAATGCTTGCCTTCCTCACATTTCTGGTTATGCCTCCTCGAAGATCTGACATTTGTAGAAACTCTACCAGGAACTCTATCCAACCTAAGGATAATGTGGTGGGGACTCACCCTATGTATGAAGTGTGGACCCAGTCTAGGTTTTCTTCTCCTAATTTTACTACTCAACGTTGAGTCATACCATTCCCTACTATTCCTCTTCAGTGTTCTTGTGTTGGTGAAATATTTGCTCAGTCTTCTCTGGGAGATATTTCTCAACCACCTTGGCTCAATTGCCTTTGGGTGATATTTCTAATGTAGAGTTTTGTCAGTATATTCATCTACTTTCCTAATTAGTGGCATCTTAGTCTTATCAATAGGATCATGTTAGTTCTGTAGCTCATTCATCTGAGGTCACTTGGGTTGGCTAGTTTATGAGGTTGCATTCCCCAACCATTATAGGCTTTAAGGTTGAGGAGCATCCGTAGGTGTTCATTGATTAGGTTAAGCAAATCTTTAGGGTGATGTATGCTACTAATTTGGATGGTGTAGAGTTTGTTATGTATTAATTAAGAAATATAAGTTATTAGTCGTATGAGGAGTGGGAAGCTATGAGGGGTGATAATGATGAGCAGGCTGTGTGAGATGAATTTTTAGGTGCTTTTCTTAATCACTTCTTCCTCAAGAGTTAAGGGAAGCCAAGTATAAGGAGTTTGTTAATCTAAACCAAGGTAAGATGAGTGTGAAGGGGTATTCTCTGAAATTTCAATATTTGGCTTGATATGCTCTAGAGTTGATGTTTATTGAAAGATCTAAGATGAGGAAGTTTTGTTTTTGACTACCCCATGACTTGGTATGTGAGTGTAATGCTGCAATGTTGAACAATCATATGAATATCTCCATATGTGTGGTTTATATACAATATGTGGAGGATAACAAGAGAAAACAAATAGAGATGGAATAGAGGCAGAACAAGAAGTATTCAGAGTAGGGTGGGGGTTAGCTGAATAGTAGGAAAGATGGTACATAGTGGACCATGAAGAAGAATTAGAGAAATTCATATTCGTCGGCCATTTCTTCTTATCCCAAGCCTTTAGGTGATAATTATTTTCAAGCCAACAATGGTCCTAAGGAACAGGGTGCCCATTATTAGGCTAGTCGAGCTCAACAGCCCTACCTTATCCTCCTTTTCATTTTCATGGGAAGCTTCACCATAAATATTGTAAGGAGAGGATAAATAGGTGCTATAACATCTTAGAAATAGTAGTGAGATTGTCCTTCAACCAAGGTTTCCACTAGGGCTAATAATGTTTTGATTGACACTTCTTCAACTCCTTTCCCTAAGGGCGCTACTTCTGGTATAGTTACAGGTCAGAAATATCTCTATGCACTTGCTACTTATCGGGTATCAAACGCATTCTAGATATTATTACTAGTATTTTACAAATCTTTTCTCATGATATTTATTATTTTATTAATTTGGGTTCTACCCTTTCTTATATGACCCCTTATATGGTTGTGGCTTTTGGTTTTGGTCCAATAAATAATTTTGATCCCTTTTCTGTATCTACCTTGGTGGATGATTTTATTATTTCTATAAAAATCTATAGGGGTTGTGTGGTGTCCAAATTTCATAGGGAGACATTGGTGGATTTTATAGAGTTGGATATGGTGGATTTTGATGTTATCTTGGGGATGGATTGACTATATTCATTCTATGCTTCTCTAGATTATAGGATTTGAAAGGTCAGTTTTCACTTCCTAAATAAGTGGTATTCGAATTGAAGGGAAGTTTCTTAGTAACGAAAGGGAGGTTTATTTCTGATCTTAGAGATCAGAAGTTAATACCTAAAGGGTGTCTACATCATCTAGTTTGGGTAAAGGATTTTGACTCTAAAAGTTCTTCTTTGCTATCTATCCCTGTGGTTAGTGAATTTCCTAAAGTATTTCTCGATGATCATCTTGCAATTCCTTTTCATAGGGAGATAGATTTTGGAATTGATGTTCAACCGAATACTTGTCCTGTTTTATTCCTGCTTATAGAATGGCTCTAGCAGAATTAAAGGATCTAAAGGAGCAAATAGAAGATCTTTATAAAGATTTTATTTGTCCTAGCATTTCTCCGTGGGGTGATCCTATACTTTTCATTCAAAATAAGGATAGATTTCATTAGATATGTATAAACTATCGTCAGGTGAATAAGATGACAGTGAAGAATAAGTATCCTCTTCGTACGATTAATGATCTTTTCGACTACCTTTAGGGTGCTAAGTTTTTCTCTATGATTGATTGTTCTTTGGCTATCATTAGTTAAAAATAAGGGAGTTTGATATTTCCAAGATTACTTTTCGAACCTGGTATAATAATTGTGGGTTTTTAGTTATGACATTTGGGTTGACTAATGCTCCAGCTATGTATATGGATCTTATGAATTGAATTTTCAGGTAGTTTCTGGATTTCTTTGTTATAGTCTACATTAGTGACATCTTGGTGTACTCTAAGAGTGAGAAGGATTATTCAAATCATCTTTAAATTGTGTTGCAGACACTTAGGACCAGATGTTGCATGACAAATTTTCTACGTGTGAGTTTTGTTGTGTGCTATGACTTTCTTGGGAACGTTGTCTATTGAGAGTATGAAGTTACATCTATAAAAATTTAAGGAAGTCAAGAGATGGAATAGACCTATAACACCAAATGATAATAGGATCTTCTTGGGCTTGGCTAGATATTATTTGAGATTTGTGGAGAGTTTCTCTTTAATTACTTCTTTGCTGATGAAGTTAACTCAGAAAAAGGTAAAGTTCTTGTTTTTCGACAATTGTAAGGGAAGTTTTGAGAATTTGAAGTATAAGTTAACTTTGGCACTAGTTTTGACCCTACCCGAGTGTACTGATTTTTATGATGCATCTCGAGTAGGACTTGATTCTATTTTGATGCAACATGGTAAGGTTGTGGCATATGCTTCTAGGCATCTTAAGATTCATGAGAGGAATAATCCAACTTATGACTTGGAGTTGGCGGCTGTGGTTTTTGCTTTAAAGATTTGGTGCCACTATCTATATGGGGTGAATGTGGACATCTATTAAGATTTTAAGAGATTGGAATATGTGTTTACGTAGAAGGAATTAAGTCTCAAGAAAAGGAGGTATTTTGAATTTCTCAAGGATTATGTCATGAGTCTTTATTACGTTCTAGGTAAAGCAAATATTGTTGTTGATGATCTTAGAAGGTTGTCTAAGTGGAGCTTATCTCACGTTAACGGGGAAAAAAGAGGGTTGTAAAGGATATTCATAGGTTAGTCAACTTGGATGTTCATCTTTTAGACTCTGATAATGGAGGAATCATTGTTCAAGAGGTGGATAAATCATCTCTTAGTGCTGAGGTAAAGAAGAAGCATACTTTCGACCCCATACTTATACAAGATAAGAACAATGTGGATAAAAAAAAGTTACTATTTTTGAGATTAGGGGAGATGACATTATGAGATAGCAAGGTAGGTTGTGTGTTCCCGATGTTGGTAGGCCAGAAAAAGGATTTTGACTGAGGCTCATGAGTCTAGGTATAAATTTCATCAAGGTTCGATTAAGATGTATCATGATTTAATGAAATCTATTACTGAAATAATATGCAGAAGGATGTGGAAAATTTTGTTGCTAAGAGTATAGTTTGCCAGCAAGTAAAGGTTGAACAATTTTGGCCTGGTGGTTTTTCTCAAGAGATAGAGTTGCCCATATTGAAGTGGGAGATAATTAATATGGGATTCATTATAGGTCTTCCGCGGTCTCACAATCATTATGATTACATTTGGATCATTGTGGATAGGATAGCTAAATCTTCTTACTTTTTGCATATGAGGACTAACCACCTAGGAGAAGATTATGCTATATTGTTTAATCAGGAGATTGTGAAGTTGGATAGTACGCCAATTTCCATTATGTCAAACTGAGGTACACAGTTTTCATCTCACTTTTGGCATTCATTTCAAAAAGGATTAGGTACTCAAGTAAACCTTAACACCGCATTCCACCCTCAAATGGATGCAAGTGGAGTAAGCTATTCAGACTTTGAAAGATATGCTAAGGGATAGTATGATTGACTTTAAGGGAACTTGGGTTCATCATTTGCCTTTTATTGAGTTTCCATAGAGTATAGATATCATTCGAGTATTCAAATATCTTCTTTTAAGGTTTTTTAAGGTAGGAGGTGTAGGTTTAATATTGGATGGTTTGAGGTTGTTGAGTCTAGAATCCTTGTTCCTGACTTGGTTCACCAAACCATGGAGAAGGTCAAAGTAATTAGAGAAAGACTTAAGATTTCTCAAAGTCATTAAAAGTCTTATATGAATATGAGGCGAAGAGAATTAGAGTTTGAAGTTAGTGATTAGGTATTCTTGAAGGTATCTCCTATGAAATGAGTCATGAGGTTTTGAAATAAGGGAAAGCTCATTCCCCATTATGTTGCTCTAAATTAGATTTTGAGGAGAATTGGAAATGCTTCTTATGAGTTGGATTTTCCTACGAGTTTGGGTTCTATTCATCCTGTTTTTTATGTGTCTATGCTGAAAAAGTGTATTGGTGATCCTTTCTTGATAGTACCTTTTGAGGATGTAGGTGTTACGGATTCCTTGTTTTATGAGGAAGTCTTGGTGGAGATATTGGATAAGCAAGTTTTTAAGTTGAGGATGAAGGATGTAACCTCGATGAAAGTTCTTTAGAGAAATCAAAATGTAGAAGAGGCTACATGGGAAGCTAAGAAATATATGAATGCAAAGTATCCATTCTTGTTCCACGTGTTAGAAGAAAGTGCTTAAGGTATGAGTTTGATTTTCCTCGCCATTTCTGAGTTTGGTGTGTGATTCTAGTGTATTCCTGCTATTCTTATACTAAAAGTGTCCTAACTTATCATTCGGGGATGAATGATCCTATGAGGGGGAGAGGGGATAATGTAACCCCTTAAAACTTTGATCCTTTTATTTTTGACCATCCCGTGTGTGTAATGTCAATTTTTAACTTAAATTGTTTTTAGGGGTATTAAAAGGGTGTGTGGAAAAGTTTCAAACAATTCAAAAAGGGTTGGAGGTCATACTGGGACTTCAAGCCAATGAGGGTCCGCAATAAAGTTGTGTCATGGAGTTAACCTCTGCGATATCAGTGAGGCATAGAGGCTAACCTCTGCGAGATTGGCGTGCCTCTCTAGTATGTTAATTTCGTGTAGTTTTATTTTTTTACGTGGGTTGAGGGACTTTTGGTGTTGTCACCCCTTGTACAACCTTAAAACATTAAATATTACTCTTTTCTTCCATTTTCAAAGATCAAAATCATCTATTCTCTCTTAAAACTAAATACCCAAGAACATTCAAGGGTTTGATAGTGCATTCATCATCTAGGCTCCAAACATCAAATTGACTTCAATTACTTGTGTCTTTCAATTGTGTTTCTCTTTCCTAAACTTTAATTTTTCATTGTAGCATGAATTGAATGGATTTTTATCAATTTGAATTGTGGGTTTTGAAATTGTGTTGAGGAGTTTTGGTTGTTATTGATTGAAATAAAGGTTTTTAGGAATGAATTGATGTACTATTTAAATGATTGGAACTGGGTACATGGGTTTCCCCAAATTGGATGAATTTTACCTTTGTATTGGCATTAACCTCAACCCACTTTATAATCTTGTTTTGAATATGGACAAATTGCATGGTTAAACTTTTCTTTTGAACCCAACGCATTTCATTTATGGATAAAATGATATAAAAATAGATTTAGATGGCGTTGGGGTCAATGGTTTTGATTTTCAATGGAATTGAGGGTTTAATATGGTTGTGTGATTGGTTTGGCATGTTAATTTATCCTGTAATTATATTGGTATGAAGATACTAACTAGAAAATGCCTTAATGAATATTTCCTGGGTTAAATGGTTGGAAATATATGCAAAGTGATTTTAATTTGGGCTTAAAAAAGGTTGAGAAGCTTACTGTGAAGGAGTATGTCTTGGAGGTCGAACACTAGAAACCATATTTAAGGTCATTGAGGGTTTATCTGATCGTATCACTGAAACACACTTGGTATATATATATATATTTGGGATGGGTATTTCCTATGGGGGATTTAGTTTTCACTTGTTTTTTTTCAGTTTGTTCGTCTAACACTCATGGGGGCCCTTTCAGTAGAGGGAGAAGAACCCTGTAACACCCTGATTTTCTGAGCCGGAATGCTACACGGTGCTTATGACTCTTAAGGACCACAAGCTAACCCATGACTGATATTCGTACCTGTACATTGCATAATATACATGTAAAATGCGGAAAACATGAACAATAGGCCATATGGTTCAACTGAATAAAATATCTGACAAATCATAACATCTATATGGGGTAACAAATACCCAAAACAACCGAAGTCTGAAACAAATCTGAACTATATCTGAAAGTCTCTAAATACTGTCGGGGTAAGGAGTTGAAGGAACATGTCTCTAACTAACTCCGTAAACCAAAAAAATAAATGAAGTCAAATCATATCGTCCTCGAATGAAGAAGACTCACTACAACTCTGTATACTAAAATGCGACTGCTAATGCTGATCTGGAAATCGTGGCTCTGAACCTACGGTGTAACATAAAAGAAAGCACCACAGCGTAAATACGTTAATACAACTGAAAGTACTGAGTATACGACTGAGGTAGGCTATATTCAAAAGGGCTTACATGTATGAGCAATGCCGACTGAATGACTAATAAGAACGTGAGAGTGCAAACATGCATACATAGTAACTGAGATAGTTAATAGTGATACCTAGATCTGTACTCTAATACATGGTCTATTGATATTTAACATGACTAATACCAGGATTTATGATAACATGGATGAATGTATCAGACAATTCTGAATTTGATGGAACTACCTGAGTTTCGTACTGTAATTGAATTGGCTATATCTGACAGTCCTTGTATGGTGAAATCTAAAGACCTATCTGAGTTCTTATACTAAGACTTAGACTTAAACTGTGGGAGGTAGTTGTTTAACCGACATGCCCAAAATGCACTATAATAGCTGAGCTAGGGTCCAATCTATGCCCTGATTGGAAGGGTGTCAACACCGCGCCACTGGTACGGACAAACTGTGAGTGACCCTTATCTGGCAGATTACTATAATAAGAATGGTGGGACCCTTGTCTGACAGGTCAAATCACTTCATCAACCCTAATCTGACAGGATAAGATGTCTCAACCTATGCTGGATACGTAGTTCTAAAATACAAGGTTGAGTGCTAAGAATCACACCCTTATCTGGAAAGTAAGTTCCCATCCTTGGGTTCACTCGGTGATAAATTTTACTCCCATCTGTAGAGATTGAACATGATTAACTGACTGTACATGGACTAAGTAACTGACTTCTATTGACTGATGGAATAGTACTATTATCTGAGAATTAACTGAGATCATTAGATTTTCTGAGTCAGATGACTGTCTGAGTTCTATAGATCATGGCTTGACTGAGAGTATCATGACAAGATGACATGGATCTAGGCACACAACTATATTTTTTGGGTACAAGTACCCCCAGGGCTCGATGAAAGCAATCTGACACAGATGACTGACTTGATCATAAGAATAGAGTCAATAATTCACAATATCATAAGTAGGGAATTTCATACTACACATTGTTATCAACATCATATACATGGAATAGGATGCGCACAATATGTATTTACTCGCGTTGCTTCAATATCACGCTCATTCTATATCACAACAATAACACACACCAATAATGTGGAGCATGTGTGGAGTCATAAAGAACAGAACATGGGCTTGTCATTTAAGAACTATTAAGTCATAAAAACATAGATTCTAGCATTCTCGGCATTTTATCAAATACCTTACATGCACAACTTTGGGCAAAGGTGTACTTATCAATTTGACAATCTTAATCCATTCAAAATTCATGGGTTTAAACTAACCTACTCACATACTTCACAAAAAACACATCAAGATACAACCTTGCATCCAAAAAACAATCATCAACATGATTATAGTCATAACACAACAAGAAAATCACTATTTCTATTTTAAAACATGATTCTTGAGCTCCATGGATGAAAGGGATCCATGGATGAACTCTACGCTTACCTTAGTGATAGAATCTTGAAAGAGATCTAATGTTTCTAAAGGTTCTTGAAGAAATCCTTAGGCTTGCTCTTGATTTTTTTCTTGACTAGGGTTTAACCCCTTTGGTAGAGAATGTTCTTGTTCTTGAGGAGATGATCTTGAGAGGAAACCCTACCTAGTGGTTGAGAGTGTATGAGAGAGGTTTTTGAGATGTTTAACTAAAGAGAATGGAGGATAATACACTCCTTGAGGGTAATAAGTCATGGGACGCAAAGGAAAAGACAAAAATACCCTTGCAAAAATGTCCCTAAATTGATGGAAAAAATAGCTGATGACATTCGTGACAAGTCGTCAAGCTGTTGATAAGTTGTCTTGAAATGTCTTCACAAAAAAGTGAAATCTTGATTTTCTGGTTAAGCTTGATGACATTATTGATAGGCCATCACGGGCATGACAACTTATCACAAAATGTCATCACTGGGGGTGGAAATATGCCTAGGGCCAACGACAGTGGTGATAAGTCGTCACGCTTGTGACAACTTATCATGAATGTCGTCACTCAATTTCCCAGCCTAACATGCTGGAGTAAAATGGGCATAACTCCTTGCTCCGATATCAGATTTATAGCATAAGGAGAGATATGCTTATTTGAAGTTAACTATACCGATATCCTTCTCAAGAATTTAATCGGTAAGGAAATGTTTTGATTTTTCTATTAGCTAGGTAACTTTTGAGGCCTTAATATGCATCAACATTGATCATAGCACTACCAAAGCATTAAAATTAATTACTCATGAGTTCGAAGCATGATCCTAAAAATGTCTAAACTTTTGAGGTATTACAATGTCCCCCTTGGGAACATTCGTCCTCGAATAAGATTGACTAAGCTGATATTAAAATGTACTAGCCTTACTTAAGGGATGTAACATCTGAAACTTGATGACATGACTGACCTGAATGATAAGCCAAATATATCTGAACATACTGAACATACATATCTGATGCATAACTTAAAAGCTAAATTCATGTATATCTGATGCATGATTATGTGATGGAACTATTACATGTATACATGACCGAATGCAATGATATTTAGTACCAAATTCGTAAATGAAAATATGAACATGAAACTAAATAAGCTTAACAAGAAATATTACCTTGATCTTAATCTAAATTGGCGGATAAAGGTGAGGATACTTGGTACGCATATCTGGTTCTGCTTCCCAAGTAGCTCCCTCAACAGACTGCTTCTGCCAAAGAACTTTGACTAGGGGAACTTCTTTGTTCCTCAATCTATGGATTTGATAGTCTATGATTTTGGCTGGAATCTCTTTATAAGAGAGGTTGTTATGGATTTCCATGCCCTGAGTAGGGACTAAAACTGAAGGGTCACCTATGCACTTCTTGAGCAAAGAGACATGGAAGACTGGATGAACTGAAGCTAGATCTAGAGGCAATTCGAGCTCATAATATACGTTGCCCAAGCAATTGAGAATTTTGAAAGGATCGATATATCGGGGATTGAGCTTTCCCTTCTTGCTGAATCTCTTCACCTCTACATTGGAGAGATCTTGAGATAGACAAAATCATCAAATTTAAATTCTAGATCCTTTCTATGAACATTTGCATAAGACTTCTGTCAGCTCTGAGCAGCCCAAAGTCTCTATCTAATTAATTGAACCTTCTCTAAGGCATCATACACTAAGTCAGGCCCTATGACTAAGGCCTCACTAACTTCAAACCAACCGATTGGAGATCTGCACCTTCAACCATAGAAAGCTTTGATTGGAGGCATCTGAATACTGGATTGATAGCTATTGTTGTATACAAACTAAATCAAAGGCAAGTGGTCATCCTAACTTCCCTTGAAATAAATTTGACATGCCCTTAGCATATATCCTAGAGTTTGAATGGTCCTTTCTGCTTGACCATTTGTCTGAGGATGAAAAACTGTACTGAGATGAACTTGGGTACCAAGACACTTTTGGAATGCTTTCCAGAAGTGAGAGGTTAACTGGGTACCTTTTTCTAAGATAATAAATAGAGGAACACCGTGTAATATGATCTACTCCCTGATGTAGAGTTTGGTATAATCCTCAGCTGAATAAGAGGTATGGACTAGAAGAAGATGAGATGACTTGGTCATCCTACCTACAATGAACCAAATTGAATCGTGCTGATGACGAGTTTAAGGCAAACCCATCACGAAGTCCATGTTCACTTCTTCACACTTCCAAGTAGGAATAGTAAACTCCTGCATGGAATTACAAGGCTTTTGATGCTCTATCTTAACATGCTGACATGTAGAGCACTTAGCCACAAATGCTACAACATCTCTCTTCATCCCACTCCACTAATAGATCTCCCACAAGTCATGGTACATCTTAGTGGCCCCTTAACGAATAGAGTATCTCGCACCATGTGCCACTATAAGAACCCACTGCCTCAAGTCATCCACATCTGGAACATAGAGATAATCCTGACAATGAAGGACACCATCACCTCCTTGGGAGAAAACCTCAGCTTTCTGATCTCTGATTGACTATTTTATCTTCACAAGGATAGTATCCCGAAAACTAGAGATGATTCTGAACTACTCTGAACACATACACCACCCTCTGAAGAATTGACTAAGCGAACACCTAGTCTGGCAAGATGATGGATTTCCTGAGCTATCTTGTTTTTTCAATCCTTAATGTGAGAAACACTACCCATGGAGAGTCTACTGAGAGCATCGACCACAACGTTGGCCTTGCCCGAATGGTAAAGGACACTTATATCATAATCTTTCAAGAGCTCTAACCACCTTCTCTGATGAAGATTGAGATCTTTCTAGGAAAGGACATAATGAAGATTCTTATGACCAGTGAAGACATCTACATGAACTCCGTATAGATAATGCCTCCAAATCTTTAAGGTAAATACTACGGTTGCTAACTCAAGATCATGAGTAGGATAATTCTTCTCCTGGAGCTTTAACTGTCTGGAGGCGTAGGCTATGACCTTACCATGCTGTATGAGGAAATAACCTAGACCCAATCTGGATGCATCACAATACACTACGAACCCATTTGAACCATCTGGAAGAGCTAGAACTAGAACTAAGGTTAGTCGAGTCTTCAACTCCTAAAAACTCTTCTCATAAGAATTTGACAACTGAAACTTGACCTTTTTTTGAGAAAATCTAGACATAAGGGATGCAATAGAAGAAAATACCTCAACAAACCATCTGTAATAGCCAGCCAAACCCAAGAAACTCTTAATATCTGATGGAGAGACAGGGCAAGGCCAGTTTCTTACTGCTTCGGTCTTCTAAGGATCTACTCTAATGCCATTGCCGAAAATAATATGGCCAAGGAATGCTACTGACCTTAGCCAAAAATTTCACTTACTGAATTTGGTGATTAGCTGGTGATCTCTGAGAGTCTGAAGAACAATTCTAAGATGGTTTGCATGATCGTGCTCTATGTGGGAATAGACCAGGATATCATCTATGAAGACTATGCCGAACATGTCCAAGTACTACATGAACACATGGTTCATCAAGTCCATGAAAGTGGCTGGGGCAATGGTAATACCAAAGGACATGAATAGAAACTCAAAGTGCCCATACCGAGTACGGAAAGCTATTTTTGGGATGTCACATTATCGAACTCTGAGCTGATGATAGTGTGATCTAAGGTCTATCTTGAAGAAATAAATAGCACCCTGAAGTAGATCAAATAGTTATCTATCCTAGGAAGAGGATACTTGTTATTGATCGTGACTTTATTGAGCTGACAGTAATCAATGCTCATTCTAAAAGAATTGTCTATCTTATGCACGAATAAAACTGGTGCGCTCCATGGGGAAATGTTGGATCTAATGAATCCTATATCAAAGAGATCCTTTAACTGATCTATTAGTTCTCTATGTTCTACTGGTGCCATTCTCTATGGAAAATTAGAAATAGGCGTAGTATCTAGAATAAGGTCAATGCCGAAGTCTATTTCCCTTTCGGGAGGAATGCTTAAAAGGTCTTCGGGAAATACACCTAAACACTCATTTACAACTGGGACTAATTCAAGACTAGGAGATTCAAAACTAGAGTCTTTAACATGAATGAGATATAAACACATCCCTTAGATATCATTTTCCTTACCTAAAGGTAGAAAATAAGCTAACCCCTGAAAGATAAAGTATTACCCTTCCACTCTAGGACAGACTCATTCGAGAACTAAAATTGAACTATCCTATATCTGCAGTCGACTGTGGCATAGTAGGAATGAACTCAATCTATGACGAGAATGACATCAAAGTGAGTCATCTCTAACTTGACTAAATCTGCTGACAGGGCTTTCTGAAATATCATAACCGAGCAGTTCCTATATACCCACTGAGCTATGATGGTTTTACCTACTAGGGTAAATACTAAAAAAGGATCTGCTAAAATTTCGAGACTGATTCCTAATTTGCCTGCTATATAAGGAGTAACAAAAGACAAGGATGCACCTAGATCTAGCAAAGCATAAACATGAAAATGGAAAATATACAACTTGCTTATCTTAGCCTTGTTGTCTCTAACCACATGAGGGGTATATCTGGCTAACTAAGTAAATCAGAGAGAGTACTCTATAACCATCATATTTCCCTAATTGAGGTTGATGAACTCTAGAACTTTGACCTCTCTCAGATCTAGGGGAAAGAATCTGTATAACAAAGCTATGATAAATTCCTCCCACTCTATAGGACCTATATCCTCTCACCTCTTAGACCTCCACTGTTTGTACCAAGTGTGAAAAACATCCTGTAATTGGTTTGCGGATAACTCAGCACGCTGACAAGAAGTAACTCCTATGATGTCTATTACCTTCTATACTTGGTCAATGAATTCCTGGAGGTCTGCATCAAACTTAGACCCGAAGAAAGATGGAGGGTTCATTCTGGTGAAATCCCAAATCTTAGCTGCGGCTGAGTTGGCCACTGGATTAGTTGGAATTGCTGGTGGCCGTTCATTTTGGGCAGCTGCTGACTAAGAAAGAGTGTTAAATATGGTCCTGAACTTTTCATGAGAAACATGATCGCCCAAAGGTTCTTCGGGAAGAGGGCCTAACTGATTTCTTTTCTTCGGAGACATGTTCTGAAATAAAGAGAAAAGCGGATTAGACTGAGAGACTGACTTGTGATTATGCTCACTAGCATGACATGAATACTAAAAGAGGGAAAACTATTCTTAAAACATCTCATAGCCTATTTCACATAAATGTGGCGTGTAACACACCCATGGTCAACACTCTACTAGATTAGCCTTTCAGACATCCTATGACTCTATTGAACCTTAGGCTTTAATACCAAGTTTGTAACACCCCGATTTTCTTAACAGGAATGCTACATGGTGCTTATGACCCCGAAGGACCACAACCTAACCCATGACTAATATTTATACCTGTACACTACATAATATACATGTAAAATATGGAAAACATAAACAATAGGCCATAAGGTTCAACTGAATAAAATAACTGATAAATCATAACATCAATATAGGGTAACAAATACCCAAAACAACTTTAGTCTGAAACAAATCTGAACTAAATATGAACACCGCTAAATACTGTTTGAGTAAGGAGTTGAAGGAACATGTCTCCAACTAATTCCGTAAACTGAAAGATAACAAAAGAAAAGGAAAAGTCAAATTATATCATCCTCAAATAAAGAGGACTCTCTGCAACTCTGTGTACTGAAATGCAACTGCTACTGCTGATCTAGAACTTGTGGCTCTGAACCTATGGTGTATCAAAAAAGAAAGCACCATAGCGCAAATGCATTAGTACAACTAAAAGTACTGAGTATACGAGTGACGTAGGCTATATATTCAAAAGGGCTTACATGCATGATCAGTGCTAACTGAATGACTAATATGAATGTGAGAGTACAAACATACATACATAGTAACTGAGATGGTGAATACGTGATATCTAGATCTGTACGCTAATACTTGGTTTATTGATATTTGACCTGACTAATATTGGGATTTCTGATAACATGGATGATTGTGTTTAAAATTCTTGAATCTGATGGAACTACCTGAGTTCCGTACTATAATTAAATTGACTATATCTGATAGTCCTAGTATACTAAAATCTAAAAAAATATCTGAGTTCTTTTACTGAGACTGATACTGAAATTGTGGGAGGTAGTATTTTAACTGACATACCCTAAATACACTATAATAGCTGAGCTGGGGTCCAATCTATGCCCTGATTGGAAAGGTGTCAATACCGTGCCATTGGTAAGGACAAGCTGTGAGTGACCCTTATCTACTATAATGAGAACGGTAAGACCTTAGTCTGAAAGGTAAAATCACCTCATCAACCCTAATCTGATAGGTTAAGATGTTTTAACCTATGTTGGCTATAAAGTTTTAGAACACAAGGATAACTACTAAGAATCACACCCTTATCTGGAAGATGAGTTCCCATCCTTGGATTCACTTGGTGCTAACTTTTAGTCCTATCTGAAGTGATTGAACATGACTAACTGACTGCACATGAACTTAGTAACTGACTTCTGTTGGCTGACGGAATAGTACTATTATCTGAGAATTAACTGAGATCATGAGTTTTCAGAGATTTCTTGAGTCATATGACTGTCTGAGTTCTATAGATCATGGCTTGACTGGGAGTATTGTGATGACATAATATGGCTCTAGGCACACAACTATATTTTTTGGGTACAAGTATCCCCAGGACTCGATGGAAGGAATCTGACACACATGACTGACTTGATCATAAAAATAATGTCAATAGTTCACAATATCATAAGTAGGGGATTTCATACTACACTTGGTTCTCAATATCTTATACATGGAAAAGGATGCGAACAACATATATATACTCACTTTGCTTTAATATCATACTCATTCCATATCACAACAATAGCACACACAATAACACAGAACAATAACGTGGAGTTCGTATTGAGTCATAAATAATAGAACATGGGCTTGTCATTTAACCACTAATAAGTCATAAGAACATGGATTCTATTATTCTTGGCATTTTATGAAATACCTTACATGCACAACTTTGGGTATAGGTGTACTTTTCAATTTGACAATCTTAATCCATTAAAAATTCATGGGTTTCAACTAACCTACTCATATGCTTTATGAAAAACACAGCAAGCTACAATCTTGAATCAAAAAAATAATCATCAACATAAATATAGTCATAACTCAATAAGGAAATCACAATTTCTTATTTAAAACATGATTCTTGAGATCCATGGATGAAAGGGATCCATGGATGAACTCTACGCTTACCTTAGTGATTGAATCTTGAAAGAGATCTAATGTTTCTGAAGGTTCTTGAAGAAATCCTTAGGCTTGCTCTTGATTTTTTTTCTTGACTAGGGTTTAAACCCTTTGGGAGAGAATGTTCTTGTTCCTGAGGAGATGATCTTTAGAGAAAACCCTAATCTTGTGGTTGAGAGTGTATGAGAGAGCTTTCTGAGATGTTTAACTAAAGAAAATGGAAGATAATATGCTCCTTCAGGGTTATAAGTCATGGGAAGTGAAGGAAAAGACCAAAATAACCTTGCAAAAATATCCCTCAGTTGCGGGAAAAAAATAGTTGCCGACATTTTTGATAAGTTGTCAAACTTGTATAAGTCGTCACGAAATGTCTTCACAATAAGGTGAAATCTTGATTTTCTTGTTAAGGTTCACGACATTGTTGATATGCCATCGCGAGCATGATGACTTATCACAAAATGTCATCATTGATGGTAGAAATCTTCTTAGGGATGACGAAATTGGTGATAGGTAATCACGCTTGTGATAGCTTATCATGAATGTCGTCACTCAGTTTCCCAGCCTGACATGCTGGAGTAAAATGGGCATAACTCTTTGATCCGATATCGGATTTAGGAGAAATTGGGATTTATAGAAATATAATTCAATTATTTATCTTTTGGTAGGTCATGAGCTTAGAAATTCATAGCATAATGAGAGATATGCTCATTTGAAGTTGACTATACCAATATCGTTCTAAAGAATTTAATCGGTAAGGAAATATTTTGATTTGTCTATTAGCTAGGACACTTTTGAGGCCTTATTATGCGTCAACTTTGATCATAGTACTACCAAAGGACTAAAATTTATTACTCATGAGTTCGAAGCATGATCCTAAAAATGTCTAAACTTTTGGGGTATTACAATATCCCTCCCTTGGGAACATTCGTCCTCTAATGAGAATGACTAAGCTGAGATTACTAATGTACTGGCCTTACTTAAAGGATTCAACATCTGAAAAATGACAATACGACCGACCTGAATAATAAGCTGAATATTTTTGAACATACTGAACATGCATATCTTATGCATAATTGACAAGCTAAATTCATGCATATCGGACGCATGATTGCATGATGGAACTGTTACATGTATGCATGACCAAATGCAATGATATTTAGTACCAAATTCGTAAATAATATTCTGAACATGAAACTAAATAAGCTTAAGGAGAACTATAACCTTGATCTTGATCTGAATTGGCGGAGAAGAGTGAGGGTACTTGGAACACATATCTTCTACTGCTTCCCGAGTAGCTCCATCAACGGAATGGTTCCACCAAAGAACTTTGACTAGAGGAACTTCTTTGTTCCATAATCTATGGACCTGATAGTCTAAGATTTCGACTAGAAACTCTTTATAAGAGAGGTTATTCGGGATATCTATGCTCTAAGTAGTGACAACAGCTGAAGGGTCACCTATTCACTTCTTGAGAAAAGAGACATAGTAGACTGGATGAACTGAAGCTAGATATGTAGGCAATTCAAGCTCATAAGCTACCTTGCCTAAGTGGCTGAGAATTTTAAAAGGACCAACATATCGGGGACTGAGCTTTCTCTTTTTGCCGAATCTCTTCACCCCTTCATAGGAGAGATATTGAGATAGATAAAATCATCAACTTTAAATTCTAGATCCTTTCTACGAACATCTACATAGGACTTCTTTCTGCTCTGAGCAGCCCGAAGTCTTTCTCCAATTAATTGAACCTTTTCTAAGGCATGAAACACTAAGTCCGGCCCTATAACTAAGGCATCACTAACTTCAAACCAATCGATTGGAGATATGTACCTCCTACCATAGAGAGCTTCGAATGGAGCCATCTAAATATTGGAATAATAGCTATTGTTGTCTGCAAAACTCAATTAATGGCAAGTGTCATCCCAACTTTCCTTGAAATCAATTGCACACGCCCTTAGCATATCTTCTAGAGTCTGAATGGTCCTTTCTGTTTGACCATTTGTCTGAGGATGAAAAGCTATACTAAGATTAACTAGAGTACCAAGACCCTTTTGGAACACTTTCCAGAAGTGAGAGGTGAACTGGGTACCTCTATCTGAGATAATAGAAAGATGAACAACGTCTAATCTAACCTACTCCCTGATATAGAGTTTGGCATAATCCTTTACTAAATAAGAGGTATGGACAGGAAGGGGATGAGTAGACTTGGCCATCCTATCTACAATGACCAAAATTGAATCGTGCTGATGACGAGTTCGAGATAAACTTGTCACGAAGTCCATGTTCACTTCTTCCTATTACCAAGTAGGAATGATGAACTCCTGCATGGAACCACTAGGCTTATGATGTTCTCTCTTAACCTGCTGACATGTAGAGCACTTAGGCACAAAAGCTGCAATATCTCTCTTTATCCCACTCCACCAATAGATCTCCCGCGAGTCAGGGTACATCATAGTGGCCCCTAAATGAAAGGAGTATCATGCACCATGTGCCTCTGCAAGAACCCGCTTCCTCAAGTCATCCACATCTGGAACATAGATACAACCCTAACAACGAAGGGCATCATCTCTTCCTTAGTAGAAAACCTCATCCTTTTGATCTGTAATTGACTCTTTTAGCTTGACAAGGATAGGATCCTTGTCTTGCTTTTCTTTCACCTCAGAAACTAGATATGATTCTGAACTACTTTGAAAACATACACCACACTCTGAAGCATCGACTAAGAGAACACCTAGTCTGGCAAGCTGATGGATTTCCAGAGCTATATTCATTTTGCTATCCTCAATGTGGAAACACTACACATGGAGAGTCTACTAAGAGCGTCGACCATAATGTTAGCCTTGCCCAAATGGTAAAGGAAACTCATATCATAATCCTTCAAGAGCTCTAACCACCTTCGTTGATGAAGATTGAGAGCTTTTTGGGAAATGACAAACCGAAGACTCTTATGATCTGTGAAGACACCTACATGAACTTTGTATAAATAATGCCTCCAAATCTTTAAGGCAAATACTATGACTGCTAACTCAAGATAATCAGTAGGATAGTTCTTCTCATGCGGCTTTAACTCTCTAGAGGCGTAGGATATAACCTTACTATGATGTATGAGGACACAACCTAGACCCAATCTAGATGCATTATAATATACTATGAACCCATCTGGAAGAGCTTGAACTGGAGTTAAAGTAAGTTGAGTCTTCAACTCTTGAAATCTCTTCTTGCAAGAATCTAACCACTAAAACTTGCCCTTCTTTTGAGTCAATCTGGTCATAGAGGATGCAATAGAAGAGCTGTAACAATGCTGAAAATAATTTTGGGCATATGTTGATGGAGGATATAATTCTGAGTTGTTAAAAGGTATCGAGTCAACTGATTCTGGAGTAATGAAGATGAACAGTGACTTGTCATCCATGAGTCAATTAGTTGACTCACACTCTACATCTATTAAGCAACTAGAGCAGCAGATAAATCAATTGTTGGTAATATTTAATCAAAGAAAGAGTGGGACATTGCGAAGTGATATAGTGCAGAACCAAGAAATGATAGTTTGTGTATGGATACTACCATTAGAAGTGGTAAAATTATATGAATACCTTATTTTATACACCTTCTCTAGGTGATACAGTGGAGGTAGAAGAGGACATAGATAATGGACATCAAGTGGAGTCTGAAAAGCTGAAAAATATGGAAGATCAATCTAAGCAGAAATAAGATAATGATATTGAGAAAGAAAAAGGAAAGAAAATAGAGGCCACTTCAACAAGAATACCAAAGCTACCTCTTTCATTTCTACATAGATTGCATAAGAAGGCAGATAAACTATGTTCAACAAATTCATGGCTATACTGAAGTAGTTGACAGTGAATGTGCCCTTAGTTGAGGCACTAGAGCATATACCGGGATATGATAAATTTATAAAATACCTTGTGAAAAAGAAAAGAATAGTGAGCTATGAATTGGTCAATAATTTTCATCATTGTAGTGCTATTGCAATAAGGTCACTAGTGCAAAAGAAAGCTGATCTAGGAGAATTTACTGTCTTGTGTACGATTGGATCATTTAAATTTGTGAAAGACCTTTGTGATCTCAGAGCAAGAATTAATGTTATGCCATTGGTGGTTTTAAATAAATTGGGTTTGGCAGATCCTATGCCTTCCAATATGGGAATTCTTTATGATGCTTTTGTTAACGTTGATAACTTTATATTCCTAGCAGATTTAGGAATTTTGGATCTTAAGGTAGATTTCAAAGTACCCATAATTTTGGGTAGACTATTTCTAGCGACCGAGAGAGTACTAATTGATTTGGAGTTCTATGTGCTGAAATTTAGGCTTAATGTCGAAGAGATCAAAACCAGTTTTGATGTGGGTTAATCTATGAAGAAATAAAAGGAGATGAATGTTGTTTAAGATATTGATGTGTTCTAGGAAGCTGAGTGAGAAGTACCTTTTGAGGAAAAGTTTTCTATAGAAACATTAGCTATAGTTCGGATGAATTTTTATTGCGAAGGGATTGATGAGTATGAGGAGAATATCTGTGCATTGATTGAAATGGTTTCACACTCATATGCTCCCAATAAGCTTGATTTGGACTTAAAGAATTGTCTAACACCACTTGGCAAGCCTCTATTAAAGAGCCACCTGAGTTGGAACTGAAGGAGATACTGCCCGCCCATTTGCAGTATGCCTTCCTAGGAGATAGAAATACTTTACTGGTTATTATTGCAATGGATCTGATGGAGAAACAAGATGAATCTCTTATTTCTATTTTGTATTGCTACTAAAAGGCTATTGGAAGGATGATTGCCGACATTATAGGCATTCTACCTGGTATCTATACACGTAAGATTCAATTAGAAAAGAAATCCATATCTACAATTGAGCATTAGAATAAGCTGAATCCACCAATGCAAGAAGTAGTGAAAAAGGAAATAATAAAGTTTCTTGAGACTGGGGTGGTTTACCCAAAATCTAATAGTAATTGGGTAAGCCCTATGCATTGCGTACCTAAAAAGAAGGCATGACAGTTATAGAGAATAAGAGGAATGCACTAATTCTACTTAGATCGGTGACTGGTTGGTGGGTATGTATGGACTATAGGAAGTTCAATTCCTAGACGTTGAAAGATCATTTTCCAATGCCATTCATGGATCAAATGCTTCATCAGTTGGTAGGATAGGGTTGGTACTACATTCTCGATTAATACTTAGGCTACAATCAAATATTGATTGCACCTCAGGACCAATAGAAAATAACTTTAACAATTTTCTATGGAACCTTCGCATTTAAGAGAATGTTATTTGGATTGTACAATGCACCGACTATATTTGAAAGGTTTATGATGTCTATCTTCTTAGATATGGTGGAGGATACTTTGGAAGAATTTATGGATGATTTTTTCCTGCTACGTATGCGTTTGACTTGTTCCTGGTAAATTTAAGCAAGGTATTGCAGCGGTGTGAGCAAGTCAATCTTGTTCTAAATTGGGAGAAATGACACTTTATAGGGAAGGAGGGCATAGTGTTGGGACATAACATTTTAGCAAAAGGAATTGAGGTTGATAGAGCAAAGATCAAAGTCAATAAAAACTACCTCATCATGTTTCAATTAGAAGAGTTTAATGTTTTACTTGGGCATGCAGGTTTTTACTGAAGGTTCATCTAGGATTTTTCTAAAATTGCAAACCGCTTTGCAGGTTATTGGAAAAAGAGAGCAAGTTTGTGTTTGATGATGACTGTGTGAAGGCTTTCAAATGCCTTAAAACAAGTTGTTTGTTGGATTTATCATCATTGCTCCAGACTAGTTTACGCCATTTGAAGTGATGTTTGGCCCAAGTGGGGTTGTACTCAGAGTTGTTTTGGGGGAAAAGAAGAAGAAGATATTTCACCCCATTTATTATGCTAGTAAGGCTTTAAATTTTGCACAAAAAAATTAAACTATGATAGAATAAGAACTCTTGGCTATGGTGTATGCGTTTGAGAAATTTTGAGCATATCTATTTAGAAAAAAGGTAGTAATTCACATTGACCATTCAACATTGAGATATCTAATAGTATAGAAAGATGTCAAGCCAAGACTAATAAGATGGGTTTTATTACTTACGGAGTATAACTCTGAAGTCAAAGATAGAAAAGGATGTAAAAATCAAGTCGCTGATCATTTTTCCAAGTTAGAAAGTAGTCCAATGTATATAGAGAAGTAGGAAATTAAAGATTCTTTCTCGGATGAGAAAATTCTGGCGGCTACTCTTGATTTGGTGCCATGGTATGCAGACCTTGCTAATTTTGTGGTCAGTGATATCATCCTAGAAAACCTATCATTTCATCAAAAAAATAAGTTTCTAGATAATGTTAATAGGGTTTTCTAGGACGAACCTTATTTGTTCAGACGTTGTGCTGATAATATCATTAGAAGATGTGTACCAGAGCTCGAGACGCAGGGTCTCATGAAGGGCTTGTCATTCTTCCCCAGTTGGGATGGAGTTGATTCTGGATGGAGTTGACGACAAAGTTGATAGTTTGTCAACAAGTTGATGACCCATCACTCATAGTCATCAACTGGTGTCAGGAAATATGCATAAACTAGATAAGGATAATGATTAAGTTGATAGGTCATCAGCAAGGTGATGACTTATCACTTGTAGTCGTTAGTCGGAGGAAGGGAAGGTCACAATCTGGATAGGGGTGACGATAAGGTTTACAAGACATTAACCAAGTGATGGGCTATCACTGCTTATCATAAAATAAAATGAAATCAAGTATCTTTCCGTGAGAGATGATGAGTTATCAACCTATTGATAAGCAGTCACCTAAATTTTGGCAAAAGTAAGTCATCTAAACCTGATCCAATATACTGACCCAATCCAAAACCAAATAACCCTTGGCTTTAAAACTCCTGCCTACAAGTTTTACCCATTTCTATTTTCATACTTATTAGTCAATATTTCAAAAAATTAAAAAATAAATAAAAAAGAAAAGAGAAAAAGGACTTCCACATCATTGCAAACTCTTCAAGTTCTCATCTTTTCTCTTTTAAGCTTTCAACATTTCTTTTCCCTTTTCAATTTCCCAAAGTAAGGTAGAAAACCATTAGAACCCTCTCTTATGTCTAATATCTTGTGAACATAAGAAGCTTAAGACTCAGAAATGCCTGTTTTCACTAATCAAGTAGAGTATTCAAAAGTCGGGGTGCATAGTTCAAGTCATCTTATAGGTATGTTCTAAAATCTTTTCTTCTCTCTAGTAAAAAGTAAGGAATATTTCATTCACCTGAAAGAATTAAAGATTACAAAGTTTTTATTGAAAAATTTAATCATTACAAAGTTGATTAGGTCACCTAAATCCAGAAAACTTTGTTTTACTAAAGGTTGCTCATGAGCAAATTCTTACTGGGTTGTGAAATACATCCTTTTGGTAAAAAAATTAAGCTTTATTTAAATTGTGGGAAAGTGAAAATAACTTACCCAAAATTTTTTAGTCTTATTGAATTAAAATTGGTAATGTATCATGCTTGGGAATTGATGATTTGGGTTGATAATTTAGAAATTGGGTAACAATTTTTAAATTTTAGCATGTAAATTAGTAATGAGGGAACTTTTAAATCTGATTTGGGCTGACGAACGTATTAAGAAGTCATAAACCAAGTGAAAACTTATCAACTAAGTCATCACTCAAGCACAGAAAATTGCTGCTAATTTTAGGTTGACGATGAGGCTGACAAGCCATCACTTAAGTGATGATTTATCAACCAAGTTATCAACTAAGTCAAGAATGTTATTGCATTCTGCCTTGGGTTGATAGCAAGGTTGACAAGTTATCACCTAGATGATAACTTACCAAAGAATTCATCACCTATCACTTTGAAGTATGATTTTTACTACCCAGGGATGACAACAAAGTTGATAAACCATTACCAAAGTGATGACTAATCAACCAAATCATCACCCATACGCAAACCAAGTATGATTGATCCTTTTCAAAAATAACAATGAAGATGTGGTGTGTCACCAAATTTCATTAAAAGTAACTGAATTGAAAATTAATGTGTTTTAAAAGATAATAAGTTAAAGTTGAATTTGCATAGAAGATCATCACTATTTGTATTTTCTTACTCTTGTACATCAACTGATTCTTGTTTGCTAACGCAGTTATAATCATGCCTCCAAAAGAAAAATTAAATAGAACCAATAAGAGAGTGAACAAAGACAACTTGACTCAGAGTCTATTTACTAATTCTAAAAATGAATAAGAAGGAGTAAACTAACGAAGATGTCCTATGAGGAAGAGTCTTCATAGAGAAGAACCAACTCCCCAATAGGAAAAGGGGGTGGTAGAGAAAGAAAGTTTTGAAGAAGAAGATTCTTATTTTTCATCTTTTGAGCAACCTATGGAAGAAGACTCTCCGAAATGAGGTTATGTTATAAAGAGAAAAAATCCTAGAATTTGGAATAATGTATGATGACATGTAAAAGACGCCTCAAAGATCTATTATGAGGGATTGTTAGCTACTTAAAAAGGAGTTCCAAGAGGCCCTTGTGAGAAGAAATGAGAATAATCACATCTGGGTTGAGCAAATATCCACAAATAGAAAGGTCTTTCAATACATATGAATTAGCATGGGAAACTAAAGAAGGGGAATCTTACTGTCCAATTTTAGTTAGGGATCTCTATGCCAACTACATGAAAAACTTGGAGAACTTGATCCACAAAGGAGAAAAGGTCACAAAAAATCCAAATAAGGATCGGATACCAGTGAGAGGTTCATGGTAGATTTATCAGATCATACCATCAACAGGTTTTTGAATGGACCTAATTTGATTCCTCTAGTCTCTGCTTAAGAGTTTTATCATAGAATAAATGAAAGGGCCAATCAATGCCCTTGGTTAGCACAAGTCATAGCATAAGGAGAGCTTGAGTGCTTGAATAACCCAAGTGCATGAATTTTTAAAGCTTCATTGTCTCAAGCAGCAAAGTTTTAGTGGGTAGTTCAAACATACAGGTTTATGCCTACTCTAGGAGATAATATTATGGGTGAGGATAGAGCATTGCTAGTGGTAGGTAAAATTTTTCATTTATCCTTAAAATTTGGGGAGATCATTGCAGATGATGTTAAGATTCGTGAGACACGACCTGATAAAACATATCAATTTCCTTATTTAATTACAAGGTTGCATAAAGTAACCCATTTTCCAATCATGATAGGTATAGATACTGAGGTTCAGGCAAAGAAGACCCATGAATTTGATAGAAGAGATGAGAGTATGCCTATGCTAACTTTAGGCAAAGGAGCAAGTGTGGGAAATGACAATCCAATTTCTGATGGAGTTTTGACCCATAGAATTGCCACATGATTTATACAAAATGTGTAGATGTCATTACTAGAATATCATCATATTATGTCCTCTGTAGGTGTTGTATCCACTCTGGAGATAGTAGAAAATATAGTTATCACAGTGGCAAACTACGAGTATGCATTCAACCCAAAGAATTTTAAGAAGGCAGTGATACAAGAAAAAGGGTTTGATGCATAATTAAAACTGTTTTCTGAACAATTTATGCTATTTCTGGACAAGAAAATAAAAGCAGCCATTGCTCCTATTAAGAATCTTCAATGCCTCATTGATGAAATAGAGCAGTGGGTAAATAAAAGGCCGAGAGAGACTTCTAAGCCTGATCTTAAAGTATTTAAGGCAGCATTGAAAAAAGATAGAGCTAATATTACGACTTTGCAAAGCCATTAAATTTTAACATTCTTTGTTCTAGTTGATGATGAATTAGAAGAAGAAGAAGAAGAAGAAGAAGAAGTAATATTTTTTATATCACAGGAAAACTAATTGATTGCAAAGGCAAGGGGGATATAAAAAGAAAAAAAGGGATGAAAGGAAGAAAATTGTAAAAGAAGAGAAGAAGAAGAAGAAGAAGAGAAAAGAACTGCAAGAAACACTGAGAAAATCAAGAGAAAGTGGTAAACCAATAGAAGAAGCACTGAGGTCCATAGCTATGGGAGCCTCTACTAGTAAACCTTCTAATCCTGGTAGGAAGTGTTTTAATCCACCAACCACTACTGTGGATGCATCACTGAAACCTGATTCCACTATTAATCTTTCTCCACTGATGATGTTGCAGCACAGTCAGCTACTCATGACACAAGCTCTTAAGGCGCTACAGGTATGTTCTCACCCTTGTTTTTAAAATTCCATAAAGTTGCATTGAGTACAATGCATGCTTTTATTTTTGGGTGTGGGTTACTTGAAACCTCAAGGGTGTATTATCTATGTTCTATGTCCTTGAGCTCTATCTAGGAACAAACATGTTTATGAATTTTATTTTTGTGTTGTTTGTAGTTTATGTGTTATGTATGCAAGAAGAGTAGATCTGACTACGTAGGAATTGAAGTGTTAAATGTTTTGGAAAGTATGAAAATTGTGAACCCATCAAAACTTTTTATCATGAGATTGATACCAGACATATTTCTATCTATGACAGTATACAAATATGACATTACATTATTAAGCTTGGGTATTGGTTGAGTAATTAGTGATAACATTACAATTCCATGCCATGAGAATGTGAGGTTTATTTGTAAATATTTTCTTATTGTTTTCATATATCTAGAACTTGCCCAAATCATTCTTTGAGGATTGCAATTTGTAATCTTTGAAATGATCACATATTGTTTTTGATAAGTACCCACTTAGAAAAAAATAAACAACCCTTAGACATGTAATAAATCCCTTTTTGAGCTAGTTGAACTTTTCGTTATTTCATATCTTGATCACACTTCACAAATTATTCTAGTCCCTAGCTCTCTCTTTGAACATTATACACATCAACCTAGGTAATCACCTAAGTTGAGGGTGGATACAGTAGAAGGAAAGATGATTAGAAGGTGTAAAAGCTGTTGTGAAAGTTAGCATATAAATATATATATAAAATGCTAAAAATATAATAAATAAATTAATAATGAGTATTGAATGGTAATTCTGAGAATGACATAAAAGTAGATGGTGAGAAGAATTCAAATAAATAAGCGGTTGTAGCCAAGTGGTGTAAATAAACAAGGAGAGGCTAAGTCACTAATCCTAAATCAATTTTTCCAACACTTAAGCCTTTATTTCAAACCAAGAAAGCCCTATAGTGGTCCTAGTTTGACTACCAGATGACCCAAACGGAATCGTAAGGTGTAACACCCTAATTTTCTGAATCAGAATGCTACACGGTGCTCCTGACCTCGAATGACGACAAGCTAACCCATAAATGATATTTGTACCTGTATACTACATAATATACTTAAAATACAGAAACATGAACCAGAAATTCCATAAGGTTCTAACTGAGTAAACGTCTAATAATAAAATATCTGAAAAAGGGATAACAATACAAAAACAAGTCATAAATATTAAAAATAATAAGATCTGAATATCTAATCTGACATCTAGTCTAAAAGCCTCTAACTGAACTGAATAAGGAGTTAAAGGAACATGTCTCCAACTAACTCCTTCTAGCAACTGAATATTAAATGTAGCAATAATCATATCATCCTCAAATGAGAAGGACTCACTACAAACTCTGAACATTGGAATGCTACTACTGATCTAGACCTCGTGCCTCTAAACCTATGGTGTAACATAAGATAAAGAACCATAGTGCAAATGCATCAGCACGTCTGAATGTACTAAGTATACGAGTGAGGTAGGATAAATACAAAGGGTTATATGCTTGAACAATGATAACTAATATGAACGTGAGAATACATATATGCATAAACAACTATAACTGAACTCTTGATGATGCTGACTACTGAGTCTAAATGTTGGTGACATGACTTTACTGTTACTGAGGTACAAAATAAATTATTGACTATTTCTGACTGTTCAAATTATGAAGAACTAGTTTGAATGACTGAGTCTAACAGTCCTGAAAGTGAATACTGGCAACGTGAGCTATGACAATTGATATAACTGATATAACTATAATGATCGGAGTAATCGATATAATCGATACTGAGCGACTATATCTGATAGTCTAAGTTTTGATAGAACCATCTGAGTTCCGTTCTAATTGTAGTAACTAAATCTGAGATCAGTCCTATCTAGCGGGTGGTCATGAGTATACTGATAATAAGGATGATGTGACTTAGTCTGATATCATTCCTATCTAGCGGGTGATCTTTAAATCAAATAGTTCTAATACTGATTAAGAATAGTTGAGATCAGTCCTAGCTAATGAGTGATCTTGAAGTCTATTTACAATGATAAGAATTGACTGTATCTAATAGTACTGAATCTGTACTACTAAGTAGAGTTGACTGTGGTTGAAAGCCCTGATTCTGTAACTAAAACTGTTGGATGTGTTCATCTAACCGTCATGCCCCAAGCTAAGCTGACTGGGATCCAATCTCTTCCCTGACTGGAAAGGTGTCAATACCGCACCACCAGTAAAGATATCTACTATGGAGTCAGTCCTAATATAGCGGGTGACTCCTGGGATCAGTCCTATGTATATAAATGTTCTAATGGGTGATCCCTAAGTATGTCAGTCCTATCTAATGGGTGATATCTCATACATATGCTGGAAATGTAGTTTTAGAACTTAAGGATTATCTCTAGGAAGCTCAGTCCTATTCTAGATGGTCAGCCCCCAAACCTAAACTGAATAACTGGGCTGAACTAAATAACTTAACTGAACTAATTTTCTGAACTGATACTGATTTACTGAACTGATACTAGTGATACTGTTTAACAGAGCTAAAACTGAGTTTACTAGATTTCGATGACGGATGGAGTATAATGAGTTTTGAATACTGATTAAGAGTACTGAAGTTACTGAGATTTACTATGATTACTTAGGTTACTGAGCACTGAGATTACTGAGAATACTAAACTACTGAGATTACTGAGTTTTCCTGAGTCACATGACTGACTGATTTCTATAGATCATGGATTGACTGAGAGGATTGTGAAAACATGACATGGCTCTAGGCACCCAGCTATATTTTTTGGGTACAAGTACCCCCAGGACTCAATGGAAGGAAAATGACACACATGATTAACTTTATCATAAGAGTAGAGTCCGTAATCCACAATATCATAAATAAGGGATTTCATAGTAAGAATGGTTCTCAACTATCTATTTCATGGAAGGGAATTTCATACAACATGTATATACTTGCATAGCTTTCAATATCATGCTCATTACATATTACAACCACAATCCATAATATCATAACTTGAGGAATTTCATGAAGTACATGGGTATTCTACATCTAGTACATGAGTGGATTTTGCAAGTAAGCATAGCATAATTCCATAAGACTAGTTCATGAGTAATCCAATAGTGTTCAGAAAATACATTATCAACATGGATGACAATGAATCATAGAGGCCTATCATGAATCCTTCACTCAGTCACAATTTAGCTATAATGCGTGATTTCTAGTCTCTTAGGTATTTTATCAAACAACTTACCTGTAGTCTTTAAGGAATAGGTGTATTCATAAACTTACACCACTTTAATCCACCCAAATTAAAGGGTTCCAACTATTGGATCACAATCTTCCTGGAAGTTTACCAAATTTCCACTCTATAACACAAACCATAAAAAACAACATGAATAAAACCATATAACCACAGAACATTCATGATTTTGTCATCAAATATTGATTCTTGAACTCCATGAATGAAAGGGATACATAGATGAACACTATGCATACCTTAATGGCGATGAAGTTATTGAAAGATTGGACCTTCAAGCTTGATTATGCAACCCTAGTAGTTTTTCTCCTTCTTGTGCTCTTGGATAATGAACTTAAGATGTTAATAGGGTTGTAATATGATTAGAAGCTATAAATTTTGTGAGGTTATATATTGGGACGTGTAAGAAGTTTTAAAAGACTTAATTATCCTCAAAATAACTCAAAAACTAAGTGTTTTTCGTGGCTGAATCATAAGTGTGCGTCCCACACATCATCGCAAATGCTAAGGTGTGCACCGCAATCCTATTGCATAAGCTAAGGTGTGCATCGTACATGCTATTGCACACTTGAGGGTGTCCACCGCACAACCTATCATACACTTGTTCTAGTAGCCATGTGTGATTGTGTATGCATCGCACTCCTACTTTGCAAGGCCATAACTTCTTGCTCGGGTGTTGGATTTTTATAAAATTGGAATCATTGCAAATATAATTCGATTCTCTACAATTTGGTGGGTCTAAATCTACCAAAATTTCACATATAAATCAAGTTATCCTCGTTCAAACATCACTCTTACGGAATCACACACTAAAACTTGATGGATCCAAAAGCTATTAGCTTGCCTTACTCTGAGTGACTCACATGAGCATGCTTAACATATCATAAGCTATCTTATCACTAGGATACTCATTATAAATCATGTACTTAAATTTGAATCACAGGATATGAGTTTTCATACGTAGGAAAACTAATTCATTTCCTAGCTTTGAAACATACGGGGTATTACAATATGTTTCCCTTGGAAACATTCGTCCTCGAATGATACTGATTGAGATGAGAGAAAATATAAATTACACGAATATATATCATGAATCATTGATCATGATTTCATGGCTGACATGACTGAAAACTGAGCATATCATACTGTACATGCATACCTGATGGATGGGTAGCTGATTTATGAATGTAGGACTGAGTGTTCCGATAAACTAAATTTCTCAAACTGAGAATGCATTTTTGATTGTTAACTGATAAGGTGTATCCATGCATATCTGATGCATAATTATATCAATGACATGATACGTGAATACATGACTAAACTGACTAATGAACATATGACTAAACATGCAATGGTAAATTCACTAAGATTGAACTGAAACATGAGAACATGACTGATTCTCCTACATGACATATGGACTGAATACCATGAATTGAACTGAACCTCTGAATAATTGACTTACAAATGAGGTCTAAATTGAAGGTCAACTTATGAGTACCCTCGATTCTAGATTGAATTTGTTATGCAAGGAGAAATTAAAGGATCTAAGGCATGAGAGCGTTAAGAGAAAGTGGGATATCTCCCCCTTGGGATGCATGTCCCTCTAAGAATGCTTACCTTATGGAGATACTGGTTTATGCATAGGGCATCTATGAACTAGATTATAACGAAACTTTGGGAGTCTAAAGTAATGCATGATGCATGAGATAAACTAAAATTGCAACTACTAGGAGGTTCTGAGATTTTGGATAGCATGAATAGATGCAAGGATGAGAAAACAAGCTATAAAAATTTGACTGCTTGATTGCTAAACTGACTTGCTGACTTTACTAGCTAACTCATACCAAAACATATGCTTGAATAAGAGAAAGAGATCTAACAATAAATACTATGAACATGAAAGACTAGTAAAATACCCGAATTTAAGTCCGAGAAACTTTCTGGATTAGGACGGGTCTGGAGTGCATAAAGTTTATTGTGATGCTGACCACTGTTGGTACCTTTATGACACAACTCTTTACCTCTCTATGCTAGAATTCTGCACTCTCGCATCCTGTGCGCTGGCTTGCCTTACCCAAAGCATACATCATTGCCTACCATACATGCACCTAGATAATTCTTACCAGACTCTCAAAGTGGTTAAGTAAGACCTATATTTTTACTACCATTGGTCTCGAAGCTTGGAGCTCCATCATGACGGTTATTTTTGGACTTAGGTGCTGGTACACTATATAAGGATAGATTTGGGACTGAAAATTTCTGAGTATGCTAAGAACGGTTACTACCCTATGACTTAGGCTGAGCAAAGCTGAAACTACCTGTCCTTGCTCTCTTACTCTATCTCTTTCTCGTACGAATCTTCTGGTCCTCTATTTTCTCACATACGACTAATATCACATTCATACCTTCATGCTTAATTTTAAGTCCATAAACTTACATTTCTAACTCACACTGTTCAAGCCTATTGATTCATTCTATCACAACTATCCCTATGAATATATAATCTATTCAAATTGGATATAGTATCCTAAATTGTCTACTGCTAGAATCCTAGGTTCATGCTTCTAACTCTGGGTCACAGACTATCATAGGATTTTGAGAAGGGATCTGATATCATATCTAAATCTGGATTCGAGAATGAGTTCTCATGATCAGGAATAAGATCGTACAACTTTGAAATACAACTTAACTGATGGGATACTGTCTGAGAAAGCCCTATCTTTAGGACTTGAGCTTCACTATTTCTGTTACCTTGAAAGTAAGGTGGAATTGACATGAGTGAAGCATGATGAGAATCTACATGAGTTTCTTAGAGAACCTTGCTATAGCACGATCTGAGATATGAAAGAAGGAAAACTATTCCTAAAACATCTTATAGCCTTCTGCAAATATGTGTGTGCACAACACACGCTTGTACAAGACTCTACTAGATGCGGTTTTCAGACTTCCTAGGACTCTATTGAACCTTAGGCTCTGATACCAAGTTTGTAACACCTCAATTTTCTAAACTAGAATGCTACACAGTGCTCATGACCCTGAAGGATGACAAGCTAACTCATGACTGATATTTGTACTTGTATACTACATAATATATATAAAATGTGGAAACATAAACATGAAAGGCCATAAGGTTTGAACTGAATAAACATCTGATAACAAAATATCTGAAAAAGGGATAAGAATACCAAAACAAGTCATAAATACTGAAAATAATAAGATCTAAATATCTAATCTGACATCTTGTCTGAAAGCCTCTAACTGAACTAAATAAGGAATTGAAGGAACATGTCTCCAACTAACTCCATGTAGAAACTGAATAGTAAACATTGCAATAATCATATCGTCCTCGAATGAGAAGGACTCACTGCAAACTTTGAACACTGGAATACTACTATTGATTTGGAGCTCGTGCCTCTGATCCTATGGTGTAACATAGGAGAAAGCACAATAATGCAAATACGTTAGTACATCTGAATATACTTAGTATAGAGTGAGGTAGGCTAAATGCAAAGGGTTATATCCATGAACAGTGCTAACTAATATGAACGTGAGAATACATACATGCATAAACAACTATAATTGAACTCGTGATGATTTTGACTACTGAGTCTAAATACTGACGATATGACTTTATTGTTACTGAGGTACTGAATACATTATTGACTATTTCTGATAGTTCAAATTATAAAGAACTTGTTTGAATGACTGTGTCTAACATTCCTGAAACTAAATACTGGTAAATTGAACTATGACAACTGATATAGATGATATAACTGTAATGATCAGACTAATCAATATAACCGATACTAAGCGACTATATCTGACAGTCTAAGTTCTGATGAAACTATCGGAGTTCCATTCTACTTGGAGTAACTAAATCTAAGATCAGTTTTATCTAGCAGGTGTCATGAGTATATTGATATTAAGGATGATTTCACTTAGTCTGAGATCAGTCCTATCTAGCGGGTTATCTTTAAATCTAATTATTCTAGTACTGATTAGTCATAGTTGATATCAGTCCTAGCTAATGGGTGATCTTGAAGTCTATTTGTAATGATAAGCATTGACTGTATGTAACAATACTAAATTTGTACTACTAAGCTAAGTTGAATGTGTCTGAAAGCTCTTATTCTGTAACTAAAACTGTGGGATATGTTCATCTAACCGACATGCCCCAAGCTAAGCTGACTGGGGTCCAACGATGACCTGAATGGAAGGGTATCAGTACCGCACCACCAGTAAAGACATATGTTGTGGAGTCAGTCCTAATCTAGCAGGTGACTCTTGGGATCAATCCTATACATATAAATGTGCTAACGGGTGACCCTGAGTATGTCAGTCCTACCTAACAGGTGACATCTCTTACCTACGCTACCAATTTAATTTTGGAACGTAGGGATTGCTTCTAGGGATCTCAGTCCTATTCTAGTGGTGATCCCCTATCCCTAGGTTCGCTCGGTGCAGAATCCTACTCCCATCTGAAAGACACTGAACTGAATAATTGGGCTGAACTAAATAACTTAACTGAACTAATTTTCTGAACTAATACTGATTAACAAAACTGATACTTGTGGTATTATTTAGCGGAGCTAAAACTGAGTTTACTAGATTCCAATGACGGATGAAATATAATGAGTTCTGAGGACTGATTAAGAGTACTAAAGTTAATGAGATTTACTGTGATTACTGAGGTTATTAAGGACTGAGATTACTGAGAATACTGAACTACTGAGATTACTGAGTTTTCCTGAGTCACATGACTGAATGATTTCTATATATCATCGCTTGACTGAGAGTATCGTGAAAACATGACATAGCTCTAAGTACACAATTATTTATTTTGGGTACAAGTACAACCAGGACACGATGGAAGGAAAATACATACATGACTGACTCAATCATAAGAGTAGAGTCCATAATCCATAATATTATAAATAAGGGATTTCATACTAAGTATGGTTCTTAATAATCTATTTCATGGAAGGCAATTTCATACAACATGTATATACTTGCATAGCTTTCAATATCATACACATTACATATTACAACCACAATCCATAATATCATAACTTGGGGAATTTCATGAAGTACATGGGTATTCTACATCTTGTACATGAGTGGGTTTTGCAAGTAAGCATAGCATAATTCTATAAGACTTGTTCATGAGTAATTCAACAGTGTTCATAAGACACATTATTAACATGGTTGACATTGAATCATAGAGGCCTATCATGAATCCTTCACTTAGTCAAAATTTAGCTATAATGCATGATTTCTAGTCTCTTAGGTATTTTATCAAACACCATATATGCAATCATTAAGGCATAGGTGTATTCACAAACTTACACCACTTTAATCTGCCTAAATTCATGGGTTCCAACTATATGATCACAATCTTCCTGGAAGTTCATCAAATTCCCACTCTATAACATAAACCCCAAACAACAACATGAATACAACCATATCAACACAAAAAGTTCATGATTTTATTATCAAATATTGATTCTTGAACTCCATGAACAAAAGGGATCCATGGATGAACACTATGTATACCTTAATGGCGATGAAATTATTGAAAGATTGGACATTCAAGCTTGATTATGCAACCCTAGTAGTTTTACTCCTTCTTGTTCCCTTTGATAATGAACTTAAGATGTTAATAGGGTTGTAATGTGGTTATAAGCTATAAATCTAGTGAGGTTAAGTAATGGGACGTGTAAGGAGTTTTAAAAGACATAATTATCCTCAAAATAACTCAAAAACTAAGTGTTTTTTGTGGTTGATATCATAAGTGTGCGTCGCACACCACATCGCACATGCTAAGGTGTGCGCCACACATCCTATCGCATAAGATAATGTCTGTGTCACACATGCTATCGCACACTTGAGGGCGTGCACCACACAACCTATCGCACACTTGTTCCAGTAGCTATGTGCGATTGTTTATGCATCGCAGTCCTACTTTGCAGGGCCATAACTTCTTACTCGGGTATCAAATTTTTATAAAATTAGAATCGTTGGAAAGCTAATTCGATTCTATACAATTTGATGGGTTGAAATCTGCAAATAATTCACATATAAATCAAGTTATTCTTGTTCAAAAGTCACTCTTATAGAATAACACACTAAAACTTGACGGATCCAAAAGCTATTAGTTTGCCTTACTCTGAGTGACTCATATGAGCATGCTTAACACATCATAGGCTATCTTATCGCTATGATACTAATTATATATCATGTACTCAAATATGAATCACAGGATGTGAGGTTTCATACGTAAGAGAACTGATTCATTTCCTATCTTGGAAACATGTGGGGTATTACATAAAGGCAAGCCTATAGAATTATAGGTTCACAATTTGATGCTTTGTTCTGAGTGTGAGAGATTTGATGTCTAGTTCCTAAAAGCAATAAGAAAATTTTTTAGCAAGGAACTTCTTTCTTCTATGTAAGGGCATGCGAATAGTAATGGTAACAGTAGAATATTTGATTGAATACTCTGAGTTTAAGTGGTGTTTTGTTTGTTTGAACTTTAAGAATATGCATGGAATCTTGATGTCACTTGGTAGACAAAGATCACATGCTTCTTAATGGGTTTAAAATGAAAAATAGAAGTGCTACTCTTTGCACTTATGTGTCGATTGTGTGCATAATACTGTGTTAGATAGTTACATGAGGACAAATAAGTGTTTAAGATGAGGGTTTTGATGTTCTAGCTTTGTGTTAGTACATTTAAGACTTTCAACTTGGAATAATTGTAAGTTCTTAAGTAATTATTGTTGTTTTTTTTTATCATATTTCATGTGATTTTGCATGAAAATTCAAGATGCATAAAAACCTAAGAAAACCATGACAAGAAGGACATTTTTGGAGAAATAGATATGAAGCAATGTGTTGAAGAAGTTAGTTGACGACTTTGATGATAAGTCGTCAACATGTTAATAAGCTATCAGAATAGTCGTCACTTATACAAAAAATGTAGATGTTCGAGAAGTCAATTGATGACTTGGGTGACAAGTCATAAACATGTTGACAAGCTTTTGATTGTACTCATCACCTAAAGATTTAATGAAGCAGCTGAAGACTGAAGCTGGCAATTCGGTTGACAGGCTTTCAGCAAGATTACAAGCAGTCAACCTTGTCATCAACTGTTGTACGGAAATTATGGATTTTGAAATTCTAATTCTGAAGGCTAAGGATATTTATAGCAGTGTTTTGGTTATCTTTTGGCATCTTGAACTTATTCAAAAAACAATAGTTTTTATATTTTGAACTCTTAAGTTTTGAGTTCAGTTTTTCAGTCCTTAGTTTAGTATTGTGAAATTTCTGGTGAAGCTCTAAAGGGAACAACGTTTGATTTCTTATTTTGCAAGCTTAACTTCTTTAAATTATTATTTCAATCTATGATATCATTTTCTATTTCATGAGGAACTAACTCCCTTGGAGCTATGTGTATGATTTTGTTGATTTAAAAGTTGAATGAGATTCAATTGACTGTGGGATCATCTTGATAATTTCATTGTAATATTAGGCTTTGTGTTGGTTTCCTTGAATTGAGAAATCAATTAAAGGAAGTGAATTATCAACGGGGATTTGGAAAGATCAATTTTCCATCAAATGATTAATGTTGTAAAAAAATTAATCAACTTAAGATAAAATAAATTTAAATAGATGGTTTCCTTAAGTTTGAAAGAATTAGGGAACCTAATATCTAAGTAGGTTGGAAAACACTTGGATTAATTATAGGTAATGAAAATTTGATGTTTCCCACAAGTCATGAGCGATAGATTTCACAACTATAATTTAATAAAAATTTATACTCATAGTGATCATAGCTCTAGTTTCACTATATCACTAATTTTAAATACTGCAACATTGACTTTGAGTTTCTATAACAAGTTGAACATTAACTACATATTGGTTGATAAAAACACCTGAATTAAAGAAAACTATTAACTATTAGTTGGTTAAATCACAAATCATCTTAATTAACACTATATTCCCTGTGGGATTCGACCCCAGCCTAGTTAGATTATATATTTGACGACAACCCCTTACTCTTTCATAAGAGAGGCATAATTTGGGCGTATTAGCAATCCGTAATATCTATATAGAATCCTAATGTTTGCAACCTCTAAGACAACTATTTTAATGAATATAAAGCAATGCATGCCCTGGGTATTGGTTTTCCATCAACAATCGCATTTCCTCTACTTCGTCAACTTGCCAAGGTTACGACAACCCTAGCTATAGGTTTTAGGTACTCATGGTTGTGAAGAAATCAATAACATTCCTATTGGAAAGCAAAATGAAATCACAATTATTAAAGAAAACCCAAAAACATAAATTGAATAATCAATCAAAGTCAATACAGTGGAATCCCAAGGTCAAAGATGGATATTGAAATAAAAATATGTTTTTAATTGTTAAAAGTGTCGAGTTTCTACTAAAAAATACATAAGAGGTATTTATAGTACAAGATAAAACCATAAAAACTAATCCCAAATAAAATAGGAGAAAATAGGTTCAGTAGCTACCCACTTCCTACACTTGTGGTCTGGCAGGGCATAGGAACTATCTGCAGCCAAGGAACAGGTCATAGGTAGCGGGCACAGATAGTAGGGGCAAAAATCCTGCAGTGTGCAGCTATTAGGATTTTGAATTTTTGGCACCTGGTTTGTGTGTATACAGTCCATAGGTTCTTGTGGCCATATGTTGACTTGGTAGGTGCTAGGAGTAAGTTTTTCAGCTTTTCTTTAGCCCTCAAACATGCATTAATCACAATCAAGTTGGAAAATATCCCATTCATTCATAATGGCTCCTAAAGTGGGAAAAATCACCCTTTTCACCTTTTTCACAAACTTATCATTTAAAACATGATTTCCTACAAAGAATACTCAAAACAGATCAAATCTTAGAAAATCTCTCAAAAACTTGCATATTTTCCTCATTTTAAGCATTGAAAGTTCTATATTTCTATAGCACATCAATACTCTCAACTTAGAATGTTTTCACGTCCTCAGGAAACAAAAACACATCAAAACAAAAATGATGCTTAACTAAGAGAATCTAAGATATTCAAGGCAGTCAGTCATCACATTCAGTTCAAATTACAACAGCCTATCCAGTCTTACTTTTCAAATCCAACTATGTATGAATATGAGGCACAATAATCTGACACAATGGGATCAAGGTATGAAAACTACATTAGAACATACAACCATTCATATGTACAAATTATACTACCCAAAACAAGCATATAGCTAGCAACATGACTAAAGTGCCTTCATAGCAAGAATGTCTCACTAACTTAAATAAACTCATGCATTTCAATGTAGGGACGATCAAGAGACACCCACGGTAAAAAAAGAAGTACCAATCAACGCATGTCAAATACCATAGGCTTGCCCTTATTTTATTTACCTTAGCATTCAGTTAGTCAAGTCAGGATCACTGTAGGACTTTTATCATCTTGTAATATAGGCTTAGGGGTTGGTATGATAGGTACGAATATTTAAAATAACTAAGCCTCCTTGGTACTACAATAACTAGACAATTTCCTATTATTACACCTTATTTCTCCCTTTTAATCATTTATTGCACATTCAGGTTGGGTGTGGTTTTTATTCTTTCTTTTTCACAATTTTCATAATTTTTTCTCTTATTTTCCTCTTTATTTTCTTTTTCAACTACACCCAGCCCTTCTAACTTTTTTTATCTTATTTTACCATTCTTCATACCTATTTTACACTACTCACCCCTATGATAACCACCCTCAATTTAAGTTTTTTTCCTATGTTGAGGTGCATACTATTCTTGGAGGAACAGGGCCAAAACAAGTAAATTCTAGCACAAATGGGAAGGTGAAAGGCTTAACAAAGAAAATAGGCTATAAGACATAACATAGGGATCAAGGGATACAATTTGCACATGGAAGTTCATTTAGGCTTAAAGTGGACTACAGTAAAAAATCGCCTATGAACCTTTCCTAACCGACTATCCTTTAACCTAGGCAAGACTAACCAGAAAATTTAGAATTTAACATACAAAGGGAACTAGATAGCATCTCATACTCACATAGCAAATATTCAATAATATCAACTACCACATATTCAGTTCATGCAATTGTCAGCAAATGCTTATCATGTCCCTAATACTAATGCCATAACAAGATCCACAAAGTTCACATATATGTACATCACTCACAATTCCAAAACATCATATTTTTGAAAAGGTATCAAAATTAAATAAAAATATGACTACATCCCTAAATAATAAAAATCTCCTAATTAGACAAAACATCATAAAAAAAACACAACAGGCCTAAATATGGTGGTATTACTAGGAACAAAACTCTAGGGAAAAAAGGCACGATGATAAAAACCCTAGGAGGACATGTAGACCCACAAGATACCCCACCCCTAATTGAAAATCATGCATTATACCCAATGCATCAAACCAATAATGAGAAAGTTAGGAACATACCTACGACACCATAGGTATGAAGATCCAACTTCAAAAACGCAATACGAATAAAAAACATATGCCTTTGGTTTTCTCCCAAAAAGCACCTGATTTACTATCGTGGTAGGACTCAGCTCCCTTGACTACTTAGACATCATCAAGTTCAGTCTCTTCTTAAATTCTACCTTCTTTCAGGTTTCCTGTGCAATATTTCACACGCTACTCATTTACTTCAAATAGGATGTCGCCATCATGTTTTACCTCAATAGCATCATATGGGAATTTCATAACTATTGTGAATGGACTAGTCTATGTTAACCTTAGCCTTCTAGGAAACAAGCGTAGTCTTGAATTGTACAGCAAAACCAAATCACCGGGTTTGAACATTCTCTTCACGATATTTTTATCATGGTACAACTTTATTCTCTCATTGTATATGGACAATCTCTCATAAGGACGGAGTCAAAACTTGTCTAACTTATTTACCTTGATCATCCTTGAATTTGTTGCATCATGCTATTGAAAATTTAGCCTTTTCAATGCCCAAAGTATTTTATGCTCCAGCTCAACTGGTAAGTAACATGCTTTGACATATATAAGATGATATAGATAGGAACTTATTGGAGTTTTGTATGCTATTCGGTAGGCCTAAAGTGTATTATCTAGATTTTTAGACCAGTCAGTCCTATTGACATTTATAGTCTTTGTTATTATGGACTTTATTTATATGTTGGAGACTTCCACTTGACCGCTAGTCTATGGATGGTAGGGTGTTGACACCCTATGCCTTACAACATATTTATCAAGTAGGGCCTTGAATAATCGATTGCATAGGTGGGAACCACCGTCGCTAGTAATTACTTGTGGTACCAGATCTAGAAAGGATGTTTCTCCTTAGAAAAATAATGACACTTCTTCCTTCACTGTTCGAAAGTGCAACTGCCTCCACCTACTTTGATACATAGTCAATCGCTACCAGAATGAACCTCATGTCATAGGAGCCCACAAATGGACCCATAAAATCAATAACCCACACATAAAATAACTCTAAGATAGATGTCATGGGTGTTGACACATAATTTTAACCTCCCAATAATCTTTTAGGCTGTTATTTTTGTCAAAATTATTCAACTTTTAATATTAATATTCTTACACATTATTTTGGTACCAAATAATTTTTGACGAGTAACATTCATTATTGAAAAATATACAAATTGTTTTTATTACTTTTTAGTATCATTTTTACAATTTTTTTTTCTAAATACAACATTTTACATAATTTTATGAATATTTAGTGAATCATTTATTTGTAAATATGCACTCACAATTCATAAATACATTCTTTAATTTTTGTTATTATAATAATTATTATTATTATCTTTTTATTATTTTACAATTTTTTGTAACTAATTTATTTTGAATTATTAACTACAATTTTATAAAATATTTTTTATGTAATTCTAGTTGTGTTGGCTAGTTTTAATAGCAATACCTTATTATATTATCATTATTATTATGTCACTATTATATTTATCAAATGACAGCCTAACTTAAATTAATTTTTCTAAATTATTTAAATTCTAGCCATTTTTTACTCAATTAATGTTAATTTTAACCAATTTGATATTATTCCAGCTTTTGACCCTTTTTAAAATAATTTTAACCTCAGTAGATGATCAAAATTGATCCAACGACTGAGATCCCATCACTCTTTCTATATACTTAGGTGTACTATCTCAATGTCTTTAGCAGCCAACTTGATTCTCAATTTCTCTACTTCCCGGCCCAACTTTTCTTGAGAATGAAACAACTCAAACACTTCAGTTTCTGTTCCAGTTTGGACTTCTATGCATTTATTTTCTAGTAGAGTTATCAGAGTGAACATCTGCTTGACTATCCAAGGTGTTTCCTTAGTTCCAATCACACCAAAAATACTTAAACACTTTGTTCAAGAATTAACCATATGGCATGTCATGTCTTCCTTATTTTTCTTGAAATACCTTATCATCAGCTTCATAATTAAAGTAGGCAAAGTTATCAATTTTAATTTAACTAAGCATTAAATAAAAAATAAGTCGATAGAAAATGCTATGTTTTTTCTTATATCTTGGTAATAGGACCTTGTTGATGAACTTGAATACGAGCTGAAACTCATATATTAGAAATTTCTTTTTCACTGCAAGTATTGATTTTCCTACAATATTTGAGGCATTAATCATAAACTCTATTGAGGGTTGCTGCCTTGAAACTGTCCTAGCACTTATGGAAGGTACATCCAAGATCTTTCCCAGTGATTCTTCATCCAATTTGATAGATTTTCCTTGCATCTGGGTTGTTAGACTTGGCCCATCTTATGAAAAATCTATTTAGTAATAGAATTATCTAACTTCATGTTCAAAAACTATGGGTTTTGATTCCTCAAATAGGTGCATCCAACCTTGCTGTTTGATTTACTCAACCAGCTCAATCATCCTATGCTTCTCTATATATATTGGGATAGTAAAATATTCCTCAATAAACCTTCTATGTTTTTAGGATCCCAATCCTTATTTCTTTTGTCATGTCTTTTCTTTCTTTCTCCTTTTCAATCTAATTGTCTTACTACTTGCCTCTTCTTTTTCATCAGTTTTAATCTTCTTAGAATTAGGTCCCTTAGAGACTTTCTTTCTTTTGACAACAATATGTTTCTTCTTGCTTACAATAGGGCTGCCAGACTTTATGCTGGAGGAATTGGTCTTTCCAAAAACATGAACTTCCTGTATTTTTTTCTTAGTTCAGCAGTAACATCTTAATCAATGTCCTCACCCTCACATATTTCTACAACTTCAATATTTTTCTCCTCTTCCACTACAATAACTTTCTTAATCCTTCTTCTCCTATTGGTTAAAGACTTTATAGACTACCTTCACACAAGTATCCACTACCTTTTCTATACCTTTTCTTCCTCTCTATTTCTTTACAGACTACCTCAGGGGTAGTTCATCCTCATCCTCTTAATCCTCTTTATTTGGAGGTAACACCATTCCTCCACCCTTATTTACTTAATCTTTTCACTTGATGCTTATTGTTCTCCACTATCTGATCTTTCCTTAGTACCATATGCAATCATAAGTAGATTTTTAGCTATATAATTCTCTTTTCAAGAAATATCAACCCTCTATACTAGAATTTCTTCACCAAATAAATGAGAAAAATAGGGTTTGAATCTAAGAAGGTAGGATAATCACGTACTTATTATGTTTTATAGGGTTAACCTTTTATATATTTTTTAGATGAATCATGGAATTAAGAATTTTCAGATAGTTTTGAATTTCTGGAGAAGGGGAGTTTTAGTTTGAGAAATTTTTTAAACTATTTGTGAGCCAAAAGCTTGATTTGGATTCTCTATCATTATTGGTTGTCCATAAATTTATAATTTTAAAGAGGGTTTAATGGAGACTAGCTCATTTGAGGGTTCTGGTCTTTCTAAGGAAGATTCAGTTAGAGGAATTGAATCAGGTTATTTTTGTGTACTCAAAGTGATATTTTTCATAGTATCAATTTTTGATGGATTAAAGTGTTCGATTAGGGTATGTTGAGCTTGATTTTCTGGAGTTTTATTGACTTCTATATTGTTAGCATTGTTTAAGGAAGTAGGAACATCAACCATTTGATTTTATGAGTAAGAGAGAGTTAATGGGACCAGTTTAGTATAGAGAACGCAATCAATCAAGAGAGATAAGCTGAGACGAAGAATGGGAAATGGCCTGATTAAGCAATTTTAAGAGGTGACCATTGGAATTAAAAGATGTTCTTTTTGAAATGCCATGTCAGATAATAATAAGTACGAATTTTTATTTAGAAAAGATAAAACACATTTTCTTTTAGATAGCATTTTATGATTATTAAATCATCTTGTACTAATAGTAACTTGAGAGATATGACCAGGTCCCTCTTCTTTTCTGTGTAAAGTCAATGTTCAAATTTATGCAAGTCACATTTGTGCACTTCTGAAGTTATTCCCATGGGTGTATACCTGCAAAGGTATGGTACTGAGTTAGTCCAATACGTACCTATTTTTCCATTGATATATGCCTCCTTATCAAAGCAAAATTTGAGGAGAGACATTGATTCAGATAATAGGTTAGGTCAATATGATTAATACTTGCTTTAACCTTTTATCCTCAGAACGTTCCCTTTATGCAACTATTAAGAGATAAGCAAATAGTTCTAAGAACTAGGTGCTAATATTTGCTTCATTTAGACTACCTCAAGCTCCGTCTTCTAAGATAAATTCCTTTGGGACAAGGTCTCAAAGAATTTTAACATGATAATTTTAGTTGGTATTCTACCTGATCTGGGATTAGTGATTGGAATTTTGATTCAACATCATTCTCATTTTCACCCTTTAGCCTTTTGCTATAATCTTCAATAATTTTAACCCTTTGAGCAGAAATAAACTTTTCAATTTTAAAGCCTTCACTGACACCTTGGATAAATAGCCTTTAAGACTAATCAGGAGTTCCATGCACTTCATATCTTAAAAATTTTAGCTCTATTTCCTAGGGACTAGGTCCATTGAAATAAACTATTTCAACATGAGACTCATTCACCTTGAAGTGTCTTGAGAAAGATAACATAGTTAGACTTTTTAGTGTTAGGCTTTGAACACACCCTATCAATGAACTATTTCTGATTGTAATCACTTTTCTCATACCAGGCACCATGGTCACTTGTTGGATTTGGCAACCCACTTGAGTTTGAGTTCCCAGTACGAGGACAATAGTGTGATCAAAACCCTTTTGGTCCATATATATATAGGGAATTCCTTTTCACAAGAGGCTTGAGGCCCCTAGGATATGAATTCCCTTGCTGAACATATATGGAACAATTTATTTTAGCTCTAATCCAACTTTAACAATTTTCCTTTGTGTGTCCATCTATTCCACAATGAGTACATAGAAGCTTGTGGACCTTGTTTTAATATCATGAGAATCCTTCCCTTGAGACCCAAGAACTTGGGCTTTTCCTTGATAACCAAGACCCTTTTCCATTATTAGCTCTATGACTAGTTAAGTTAGAAAGGATTTGTGAAGATGTAGTCTTCTCTCTTAAATGGACCGGTTACCTTTCTAACTCTTCATTCTTATGTAGCGTAGACATAAGATTCTCTTGAGAATCCTTCATTTTCTCTTTAAGTTAAATATGAAGCCTTGGATCTTCTTTCTTCCCTTTACCATCTAATGAATTTATTTTCTTCAGTTGACTCATGCAACTCAGATTCTCATATTTTTTTTAGTGACCATTTCTTAATTTTTAGATATTTGTAGAGTTAAAACAATTAATTCAAGTTCTTAATTCTCTACTTTCATCTCTAAAATAGTTTTCGCAGTAGTTAGTTCACACATAAAGTATATCATCACTGTTGCAAGACTTTTTATCTTCCTAGCAAAGTAGTTATGTAGGTTTTTCTTAATGTTAGAAAGATTTACCTCATTTTCTTCTTCATCTTCTATATTTGCCATAAATTTCAACAAGGAATCATAGGTAACTGTATTATCTTCCATTGGTAGAATAGACACATCTATAGACTTCTCATCTTCGTTAGATTCACTGGAAGAGCCTTTCGAGACTACCAGAGCTTGCTTTACTGCATAATCAACTATAGCCTTCCTTCTTCAATTTTTAGGGACTTGGTCCCTACTTTTTCATTTATCACCTCCAGTCTTGAGGCATTCATGGTAATTTATTTTGTCTATTGGACAGACCTTCATAAATTTTTTAGTACTTCCACATTTGTGACACACTTCAACATTGCTTTCTTTTTTGTTTTTGCTTTTTTTTTGAATGGACCACTTTTCCTCATTCACTTGGCAATCCTATTTGCCAGATAGGCAACATTAGTGTTCTTCTCTGCTGAATCATGTTTTTAGGCCTTCAATTCCCATGATATTTCCCTTTTTGCTTCATTTTTCTCCAGCCCTTATTGCTTATTGAGCTCATGGGTTTTTATATTTCAAATAAGTTCAAATCCGTTCATCCATATTGAGGTTCTTTAGGTTTCTTGCCTCTTTTATAGCAACCGCTTTTCTTTTATAGGACTTAGGAGGAACATTAAGAATATTTCTTATTTCCTTACACAATGAAATCACTTCTCCCATGTAGTAAAGCTTATTTATGATAGAAGTGAATCTTGTATGCATTTCAGTGATATTTTTCTCCTTCTTTTATGGTGAAGGTTTCAAACTGAGTAGTCAGTACGTCTACTTTTGAATCCTTCATATCATTATTACCTTCATTAGTAACCTCATTCAGTCCCAAATATCCTTGGGATTTTCACAAGTAGAAAAATCTTATTGTATTCATCAGGTCCTATCCCACAAACTAACAGTTACTTGGCTTTGTGGTTTTTCTCAACCTCCATTCTATCTTTATCATTGAACTCCCTTTTTCTTTTGACAACTATTCTTGTAACTTCTCTTTCTTTGACATCTCTAATAGGAAAATGAGGACCATTAAGAGTTTTGTCCATCAACTCACTATCCTCAACCATGATGAAGTCATACATCCTTGTTCTCCACTAGCCATAGTACTACCCATTAAATCTAGGTGGTCAAGTGGTAGATTTTCCTTCTTCAAGATCAGATAGAGAACCATGTTAACCAAATCACTCTAGGTGTAAGCCTTTACACTGTTCTAGCTCTTATACCAATTAGTAAAATTATGGGGGTCATACCACACTGTGAGGGACTATGTCCCTCAAAATCTATAACAAGAAAAAACATAGTAAACCAGCTAGGAACACAATACAATGTAGGAAATGTAAAGAACACAAGAATTAATATGGAAAGCTCCCCTGTTAAGGAAGGAAAAACCATGGCTTTTCCTTACACGCTCTTAAAAGTTAACTATAATGAACTTCTTAATTACAGACTTGAACTTAAACCTAACTCTAGGCTCCCCCTACTTGTAATAACTCTAATACAAACATACCTTGATAACTCTACAAAGATTTCCTCAAAACTGATCAACTCTAACCAGTATAAAGTTTAGGAAACTCTACTTAAGTACTCTCAAAGCAAAAAAAAATAGCATCACTCTTATAGAATGAGTAATTCAGTTACATACTCAAGTTGGACTCAAGAACACTTGCTATTTTAGCACACACAAGAAATGAGATCTTGAGCAATGTTGAATATTGAGTTTTTGCCCTTTTCACTCTTCACTCTTTTGAATTTGCAAAAGCTATCAATTGAGAAGCATAATTTACCTTTTGTAGTAGCGTGATGATTAGGGTAAAAATGCATTTGGTCTAGGTGTCCTAAATAATTCAAGAAACACCTGCAAAGTTTGTTACACAAGAGGACAAAACTGTGCAGACGCGTGCCAATTGTACTATAGCCTTGAAGATCCAGGGACCTGGTCCATTAGTGTCAGCTACTCATCATCAAAACAAGATATAGCATGAGTATGCAATTCCCTGAATTTTTGGCCTTTGAAAATTTTTTGAGTTCTGCTCACTTCCTTGGTTGAGGCTCACACTATAAGTTGTAAAATGTCTTGATGGGTCAGGTGATCCTAGTTGTAAGGTATCTAGTTAATGGTGTTTGATTTTTTATCTAGGGTATGACTTGGGCATATGTGTCATAAAAAATCATAATGAGTCATTGGGATAGAATCCTAACCAAATCAGAAATTAAGTGGCTAAGTTCTACTATGAGTATAAGTGGCCCTCTATGAGCCATTAGGACTTGTTACGAGTTGTTACGTGCAAATCTTTGGATGTCTAGTGTTAACCCAATTGGGCTCTACATTTACTATGAGTAGATCCTATGAGTCAGAGGGTACTATTACTACTCATGTCATTTAGTCATAAGGTCAGTAGTGTATGGTACCTTGATGAGTCTATCTTGGTTACAACTCGTGGTGATGAGTTGTAAGGAGTGGCTACGATTCAACGGTTGACTTGTAGTCAGTGGAGGCACATTCTTACTTTTAATTTAAGGGCATTCTGGATATTTTCCCTCTTGCCCAAATTAAAACCCACATCTTATAATCCCTTTAGGGTGTCATTAGCACTCAAAATCAAATCTGAGTAACTTCTCCAACACTCCAAATAGCTCTCTAATTTCACTCAAGCAAGTCAAGCTAAGGTTTTATTAAGTTGGTTATCCAAGGGCTCAAGGGTCTATTTATTTTCAAATTTTATGGTGTTTAAAGCATGTTGCTCTTCCTTCATTGTTAATTTATTAAAAATAGTATTTTAAAGTATAGTTCATGAGATATTCGTGTTAGTTTATAACAATGCTTGAGGGTTTGAATGCTTGTTTTTTAACAATGTTTTCTCATGGTTTACATGTGATCAATCACGTTTTAATTACTGTTTTGAACTTATGGGTTCATGGGTTTGGTGAATGAACAAGGGAATGATAATTTTTTTTAAAATTATGGCTTTTAAAGAGGTTATGACCTCAAAACCGTAATTTAAAATTGGGTTTTAATTATATGAAATGTGAAAATTAGTAAAATTGAATTATTCTTGAAATATTGAATTATGATGTTGAATTGAACCTTATGGATTTATATTTTCACAAAGTATTGCATAATTGAACCAAGGGGGATGTGAATTCCCTCAGGTTATGTAATTGCTTTTGGCATGTTGTTATTACATTGCTAGTTTAGTTGGTATGGCGATACCAAAAACATATGCCTTAATGTGATGTATGGTTCAACGAATGGGAATGTGTGATAAATTGTTTAATTGGATTTAAAAAAATGATTTTGTTGTTGTGTTATGAAAGTGGAGATTCGAGTGACTGACATAGGAAATAACCTTAGCCGGTGCTAGAGCTGTTATGGCTTAAAGGTTCAAGTCCCTTTTCTTATGAATAGGTGGTTTTAGTCAACCATATTGATATTATTATGATTAGAGGGTTTGAGCCCCCTATATCACTTTTCATAATTGGGTGCATAAGTTACCTTAGTATATAATTGGTGGGTTCGATCCCCTCATGAATATATATATGTTCTTTCTCTAGTTCGTGCGACTACACTCACTAGGGAACAACAAGGTTATTAGATTTGGGGCCTATATAGCCTATAGATACTATTATATGATAGTTGAGCTACATAATCTAGGTTAAAGCTTTAAAGCACATGTTAAGCCTTGTTGATTATCACGACATGTGAAATATGTATGTATATGCATTTGATTTTGTACATTGGCTATGAAATTAATGATCATGACATTATGTTAACCTAATCCCTAAGTTACATACTAGCGTTATAACCACTAACTATTTTCGGATGTTGTTTCTCGATGCGATGTAGGAATTGGTCATACGTTTACTCCTCCTGCTGATTTACTAGGATTCAGGATCAGCTCATAAGTTGACATTGAAGTGGTGAGCTTCCATACATCGGAAGTCTATATTTCATGTTTCGATCATTTATTTCTCAGACTGCTTTGACTTGTTTTTGGCTATATTTGAGGCAATGTCCCGACACTGTATTTATATTCAATTTTGGCTGTTTTTGTAGAATGATTTGTTTGGACTACTATTGTTATTGGGCGTTGTTGTTCGATTGTTTGAACGATCACAGGTCATCAGTTATAGATAAGTTTTGAATTTTTTGAAGCTTATTTCACGGTTTTTTGTTATATGTTTCAAATTCAACAAACCTTGGGAGATGTTGGGTTTTTTTTGGTTCGGTGAAGGGGGGATATTAGGTCCACATGGGACTTGAGATACTCATCATGGCAAGGCCCAGGTTCGGGTCGTGACACACGCATAATGAGTTAGTCTATTTCTTGAAGAAAATGTGACTTGTGATATGATTTGTGAATGAATGCCCATTCTTGAAATCAATGTGTCAAGATGTTATAGAAATTGTGTTTTAAAGAGTCAATAGTGAGTCAGTCATAAACAATTATTTATTTGATAGGTACAACCAATCCATTCTAACTATAAAAATCCTAAACATGGCATTCCCGTTTTCATTTTTTTTTGAATATCCTCCTTCCTTGGATTAGTATTAGAACGCATCTATCAAAAGCTCAGTGTGAATTTTGAATGAGATATATATTTCTTTTTTCAAATTCATAACGTTCATAATTAATACAAACTTACTTTTGGGAGTTTTGAGAGAAATATAGAAAATTTATTTTTGTATGAAAACTTCATTGGTGTTGTAACACGTGTTATCATGATCTATCAAAGGGTAAAGCCAAGAATTGATTCTTTCCTATAAAATCCTTGGCCATGATAAGAACGTATATTATGGTATAGATAAATAAATTTTGCATTAGTTACTGAAACGGCTTGAGACTACCCCCCAATCATAACCATGAACTAATCTTAGGTCGATTGATTCACCTATGTGTCATAATCTAAGTTTGTTTAGCCTTATTTTGAGGAATTCTTGGATGATTAATTATGTGATATTCATATAATTGATTATATATATGTTAAAATAGTTGATCATAATGTTTAAGGTGTGTTTCAAAAAAGTTTAAATTCAATTTGGCCACTTAGAGTTCAGACAAGAAAAGTAATGTTACTAGCTTGAGCTATGTTTTGTTCTACTTTATCTCGATGGATTCTAGAGGGTATAATGAGTTAGTAATGGTATAATTTTGTAAATATGTGTTGAATAACATGTTTATATTTTTTCAAGATACAATTGAATCAAGCTAAGAGTCAAAAGACCAAATAGAGTCTAGACGACAAAACTAGTTATTCTAGCTAGAGCCATGCTTGGTTCTAGTTTACTTGTTTGAATTCTGTTTTGTTGTATGTCATGACCCAAGACTACCCTCTTGTTGTAAAACAATTTTTAGAGTAATAAGTGACCCCAAACTAACCCATGGCCTGTCATAACATAATAATTTCTTCAGGATAATAGAGTACTAGGAGAAAGTTGAAATGAAAATAACTGAAGAAATAATAGTAATAATAATAATAATAGTAATAATAAAATATGGGACATCATCCAAAGCTATAAAAAAGCGTGTTTGACTCAAAATAATACTGCAAACCTAAACATCTATCTTTTTATTTGAAAGCCGCTACTGATAAAGAGGTGATGGGACATACCTCCAACTAACTCCTACTGACTAACGTAAATGAAGTACTAAAAATAAACAACTCATAACTAGTCCTCAACTGATGAGGACTCACCAAGACTATAGATGAGTAGTGCGTGGATTTGCTTAAAGCTTTCTGGGTTCTAAACGTCCAACCTATATTATGAGACATTATAGCAAAAAGAAGTTTACAATCAGTACTTTAAAAGTACAGAGTATAGATATGTGAAGCTAACAAGTACATATAATCTGGAAATGAATGCATGAACATGTAATCCTAATGCAAGACCAAGTAAAAACATGTGCTGGGTAGACTGATTAACTGAATACTAAACACTTGGTCAAGCAAACCTGGACTGAATATAAATTAATGACTGAATTGAGGACTATGGAATCTAATAAAAACTGGCATGCCTCAATCTTAGCTAATTGGGGTCCTACTTTTTACCCCAGTTGGAAGAATCTCAGTACCTTTCCAAGGGTTCCAACACTGTTTGAAGTTGATCCACTAAAATGATATCTCAAGGGACTACATTGTCATTCCTATACTGATGGGTGACCACACATAACCTACGGTGGTGCCTTAGTTCTTAAACATAGATACTTATACTAAAGGTGTCAGTCCTTAATAGGCGGGTGATCCTTTATTCCTTCATTCACTTTTTGCTAAGCACTACTCCCAACTGAACTGACACTTCTTAACATGACTGATAACTAATATATGCTCTACATTATTATATTCTAAATTTTACAACATAAACATGATCAAAATGGCTCATAACATGAAAACTAATATATGCATAACTATCTCGGTATCGGGTTGTCACGCATCAAATCCTATTGGGGCGGACAGGCACCCATAACCGTGAAGGCCCTAGAGAAACAACCTATTAACCTTGGAATTAACATGCATTCAACTATAATAGGCAAAGGTTTTTTCCATATACGGATATAATGCCCTAATGAAAAAAAAATGTAAACGGCAAGCCCTAAAACTATATATATAATAGACTTGGCCGTTGGGGCCATAACATCTAAAAGATAACACACTACCATGCTTAACTTTACATTGGTTTACAAAGCCTCTAGACGATACACAAAATTTAGCTAAGGTCAGGACAAAGCCCCGCCATACTATTAACTTTTATACAATACCAAAAATATATAGAACTGACTCGGAAAGCCCCAAAGCAAACTGGAGCTCACCAATAGCAGATGGATATCCTGGGCTCCTATTGAGGAGGCATGTTTGCCGAAGCACCTGTGCCTGTAGCATGAAATATAAGTCCCCCCATAAGGGGTGTCAGTATGAAAAAATGTACTGAGTATGCAAGGCGGAAAAGTAACAATAAATGACATAAAGGCTCAATTAAAATATGGAACAGGTGTAAGAATAGTGCTAGTAGACCACTTTTAAATTTACTTGTGGAATAGGGTACATTACATTTCTTTCTTCCTTTTACCTTCTTACTTTATTATCTTTGTAATCTATATGATACAAATGACCAGCTGATAAGTGGTAAATAATAAATCAGGATCGGCCCATGCTAGGCTTATTCCCCTGAGCTGCCACCTACATATAAAGTATCGAGATCGGCCCATGCTAGCTTATTCCCCTGAGCTCACGTTTAACAGATTTCTGTTACTTAGTTTAATTAGCCTTTCAAAATTGTTACTTCGGTGATCATAACCTTATGGTACCTTCTAACAATAATCTATCAATAAGAGACATGTAAATAGGCAATCAATGTAATAACAATGAAATAAGGAGTTGTTGGCACACTAACGAAGTGTTTAGAAGCTAAAAATAACATATGGATCTTATTTGAGTAACCAGAGAAATTCTAAAATTTACTAGTGAAAATAGGCATGTAGGATAGGTAGCAAGCATGTATCGAGGTAGTTTAACATATTAGAGAGTGGGAATAAGTTCATTAGTAACATGGGATATCATAGGTGCTATTATGTAGCACGTATTTTTGGATGACCTTCGAAGCTTACTCGATGGAACAAGTATCCATTTTTACGCCAAGAGTGCAAAATAGAGTATGCCTTACATACCTGGTTGTAAAACTCCAATACTAGCCCAACTCGACTACCCGCACTTTTGCAGACTGAGGAACAAAAAAGTTCATCTAGTCAAAGTTCTTTGGCAGAATCAATCAGTTGAGGGAGATACTTGGGAAACAGAAGCAGATATACGGACAAAGTATCCTCACCTTTACACTGCAGACTAAGACTCAGATCCAACTAATAGTTTTTCCTTCAACTTACTTAATTCCATACTCAGATTTCTCTTATCGACTTGGTACCAATTACCATTGCATTTTCAGTTATGTATTCATGCATCGGCAAGAGAAACTCAACTTATCAACAATTCCAGTCATGCATTTATGAATTATGTTCAAACATGTACTCATACATCAGATATGCATGTTTAGTATGAAATTTCAGCATACCAGTGAAGAAATCATGTTACAATAGTGCATGTCTTGTATCTAAATCAAATCTATCAGTATTCTCAGCTCAGTCAGCCTCATTCAAGGATGAATGTTACCATGGGGGAGATATTATAAAACCGTGAAAAATCCTAAGCTTAACACTGTTCTTTTAATCTTGTTAAAGAGTTCCAGAATCAGAAAATTCAGTCTAAGTATTCAGACTTCGTGTTATTTTTGCCTTCGTAAGTTGGTGACTCTATTTCATGACCTTTACGAGCATTAAATGGTGATCTTTAAGTAGATTCATGATTAGGAATATCAGTAGTAATTCTCAGACGAGTTTTGGATTTTTAAAACATCGTTTGAAGTACGTTTGGGAGTCCAGTCCAGTGTATCGATTTGATCTCGACATGCCGCGTCGCCCATCACGTCGATAAATATTTTCCTCAACTCCCAATGCAAATTTTAGTTAACGATGCAAATATGATGCGGTGTGTTGACCATCCCATCGATGCGAATGATGCGACGTATCATTCTGCGCATCACTAAACCAATTTTCTATAATTAAAAACAGAGTCCAGAGGGGTATTTGGGACATTTTCCCCACTTTGACCCATCCCCTAAAACACTAAATTTAGCCCCCACAAAGAAAGCTACACTCTTTTCTATCAAATTGCTCTCATGAACAAGACCTTAGAACATTAATTTCAAGATCAATTCTTAAGAACATTCCCTCAAACTTCAAGATTTAATTGCTAAGGTATGTCAAGTGTTCATCCAAGGGTCCCTTCAACCCTTGAAGTCTAAGAAACTCTTTTAAACTTAAAGAAAATTGATTCCATGTCATCCATGATTTGGATTCAAGTTTATTCATGATTATAATGTTTATTGGGTTTCTATAACATGATTAAGAGCAAGATTTATGTAAAAACAATTATTATGAAGGTAGTACCATGTGAATTTATGTTAAAGCCTTGAAATTTTGATGCTCATGTGATGATTAGTACTTTGTGCATATACAATGCCTTCCAAGTGTTTGATGAGTTTTTCATGTGAATTAAATAGTGGGATTATATCATGGTAGAATGTATAGTATTTAATACCACTCAAGTGTTTTATAAAATTCCTTTATAGATGCATTATGAAAAAGTGTACATTTCTATGCTATGAAAGGTCATGTGATGCTTTACTTTTATTCTATAGAGTCCTCATGGTATTTAATACCCGACAATTTAGTTGATTACCTAGAGCCAGTGTCATTTAGAGAATAATCTCAGTCATGTCATGATCAGTAGTACTCTCAGTCAGTTACAAAACTTAGGAAAAATTATATAGATTCAGTATCAGTCCAGTCCAGTTCAGTATTCAGTCCAAATCTCAGTAAATTCAGTCAGTTAGCAGAATTCAGTAGTATTCTATCAGTCAACAGAACTCAGTAAACTCAGTTCAATTCAGTTAGACAGTATAATCAGTAACAGTTCAGTCAAGCCTAGTATGAACTAGGAATTAGTTCAGTGTCTCTTTAGTTGAGAGTAGGCTTCAGCACCGAGTGAACCAACGTATGGGGCCTCACTTATCAGTAGAGGGTGTGATCCTTTAAAGCAGTCCTTGTGTTCCAGAACTATGTGTCCAGCGTAGGTTAAAAAATCAACAGCCTGTTAAGGTTTTATGAGGTATCCTACCTTCCAGTTAAGGGTACCACCGTGCTCATTCAGAGCACCTACTAGATGAGGGTATCTCAGCTTGTCTTTACCCGTGGCACGGTACTGACACCCTTCCAACTGAGGTTATATATTGGACCCCATTCCATTTAGAGAGGGGTATGTCCGTTAGATGATTACCTCCCACAGTCTCAGTTTTAGTATTTAGAATGGAACACAGTTTAGTTCCACATAATCAGGACTATTAGACACAGTCACTCAGTTCAGTATGAAACTCAAAATTGTTCAACAGAATCAGGACTGTCAGGTACAATCACTTAGTTAATAGTAATATAGAATCGGTGAACTTATATATCAGTAAACTAATGATTTAGAATTCAGTATCCATTGTTATCATGACCTCATTTATAGTTTACATATTCATACATCTACTCTCATTCAGTTATGTTCATGTTATTCAGTCAGCTATTGTTCATGCATATGAACCCACACATGTCAGCCTACCTCACTTATCATACCAATATATTCAAAGTACTGAAGCATACCTTTCTTTGTACTATGATTTCTTATATCATATGTTCAGACGTATGGGCTCTCGATCATACATAACAGCCCAATCCATCGGCAGCAAATTAGTGGTGAGTCCTCATTGTTCGAGGATAGCTTTATCATTCAAGTATTTTAGTACTCAGTTTATTTCAGTAGTCAGAGTTAGTTGGGGACTTGTATCGTCAACCCCATGTTGAGACAGTAGAGGCTTTTTAGACTAAAGTATTTATAGACAGATGTTCAGTATAGAATGGATGTATCATACTCAGTATTTACTTATAGTTTGGGACCTTATGGCAAGTTTCTATATAATTACAGTATTAATATTCAGTTATTGTAGCTGGTACCAGTCATGGGTTAGCTTGTGGTCCTTCAGGATTATGAGCACTGTGTAGCATCCCGGTTATAGACTCGGGTCATTACAAATATCAACTATTAAAAGAACTCTCAACCTGAAAGTAAAGAAGTAGGGTGTACTTGAAGCCTCAAATAGGTAAGGATACTAGGTTCGCATCTCTCTCTTGATCACCCAAGTAGCCTTCTCTACTGGGTGGTGCCTCCATTAAACTATTAATACTGGAATCTCTCTAATGTGTAACCTCTTGACAACACTAGCCAAAATAAGGTTTGAATCCTCCATGAAGGTCAACTTCTCATCCATAGACAGGTTAGGAATATATCACCACAACATAGAAGCATAGAAAATTGGATGGATAACAAAAAATTTGGGGTTAATGTGAACTCATAAGCAATCTCATTAACTGTGCGAAGAATCTCAAAGGGTCCAACATATCTTGGCTGAGCTTCTCTTTCTTCTCAAACCTCATCACACCTTTTATGGGCGATACATGGAGGAATACTCGTCACTAACTCTAATTCTAAAGGCATGAGGTCTACGATCAGTATAAGCCTTCTACCTACCCTAAGCTGTCCTCATTTTTGGGGGTAATCAAGTTCCTTGCCAACTACCACCTATCGACCCCGATCACGTTTCTTTTGAATGAGGATAAAATTTGCCCTTAATAAAAGATCCTATAATCTGAAAATATAATGGAATTTAAAGTTCCTTGCCATAGACTTCGAGTTGACAGATAGAAATGACAAAACTCTTGGCCGTACAAGATGCGGGCAACTTTTCTAGGTTGTGCACCTTCAGTTGCACTAGTTGATTGGATAAAAAATTTTTGAGTGCCAACAAACTATCCTAAATCACCCTGACTCTATCAAACGAATCCTGAAGCTAGTCAGTATAATAGGGCCTAATCTCAAAAGTCTAAAACCATCCAAACAGAGAACAACATCACCTACCATAAAAAGACTTAAAAGATGCCATCTAAATACTCGAATGGTAGCTATTATTATATATGAACTCTACCAAAACTAAGTATTGCTTCCGTTGTCCTCAAAAATCTATTACACAAACTAAAAGCATATCTTTGAGAGCCTGAATAGTCTTTTGTTAGTGCCAAATAAGATCTACCTGAGTGCCCAGATCATCTTGAAAAGATCTCTTAAAGGTAGAAGTAAATACTGAACCCCAGTCTAAAATGATTGATATAGGAACACCATGCAAATGGACTAGCTTATTAACATAGATACAAAGCAATCTCTCTGTTCTAAAGGACATTAGAATAGGAATAAAGTATATTGACTTGGTCAGCCGATCCATAATGACCGAAAAAGCATCAAAACTATGGAAAGTATGAGGCAAACACTTATCAAAGTTTATGGTAATCTGCTACTATTTCAACTCGACAATTGGCAATCTCTAAATAAAGCCACTAAGTCCCTGATGCTCGACCTTCACCTGCTAACAACATAGGAAATGAGATACCAAGTGTGCTACATCTCTCTTTATGCTACTCCAACAATAATGTTGTCTCAAATCTCTATACATCTTAGTTTGACACAGGTGAGTAGAATATCTATAGCTATGAGCCTCATACAGAATCGACTGAATAAAATCATCAACTCTTAAATCATAAATATGGCTATCAAATCTAATAACATCCTTTAAATATATCGTATAACTCTTGGAATAACTACTCAACACGTGATCACGGATTATGGAAAGCTTTTTATACTCAAACGAATAACCCCAAATTTGTTCAAATAGCAAAGCCCTCACCTTAACACTAAAACGAATCCTCCTAGGGTCTGAAATATTAGGTCACATTATCTAGTTGGCTAAGGATTAAATGTACCATGCCAACATCCTCTATTAAATTGAAATATAAGCCAAGATACTCATACTTACTGCCTTCCCACTGAAGGCGTTAATAAATATTTCTGCCTTTCCCAAATCATACAAAATAGAGATGTCATAATCCTTAAGCAACTTTATCGATCTATGCTGCCTAGAATTAAGCTCCCTTTAGGTCATAAGATGTTGAAGACTACAATGATTCCTAAAGATCCCACAATGCATGACATAAAGATAATGTCCCTAAAATTTAAGTGTGAAAACGACCATTGCTACCTCTAAATTATTAGTAGGGTAGTTCGGTTGTGCATCTTTAACTACCTCAATGTATAAGCAATAACACAACCTTGCTGCATCAATATACAACCCAAAACAACACCAAAAACATTATAATACATAGTGAATCCCTAAACCTCAATAAAAAGAGCCAAGATTGGAGATGAAGTAAGAAATCCCTTAATCTTCTCAAAGCTCAACTCACACTTTTCATACCATAAAAAATAAACCTTCTACAGTGTCAATATGGTCATCAATTCTTCAATGGTAGAAAAATTCTCAACGAACCACCTATAGTAACTAGACAGACCAATGAAGCGACTATTCTCAGATTGAGGTATAGGTATGGCTTATTAATGAATATCCTCGATCTTTGTTGGGTCTACCATAATCCCATCCTTAGATACCACATGCCCAAGGAGTGTCACCAACTCAAGACAAAACTCACACTTTGAGAATTTGGCAAAAAAATGTATAATCTCTCAAAGTCTGGAGCCAATACTTAAATGTTTCATATGCTCCTCTCTACTCATCGAATACACAATGATATCATCGATGAACTTAATCATAAAGGAATCTAAATAAGGTCTGAATACAATATTTATCTAATCCATAAATGCAGAGAGGCATTATTCAATCCAATAGACACACTAGGAACTCATAATGACAATAACGGGTCCTAAAGTCTATCTTTAGGATATCCTCATCCCAAATCCTCAACTGATGTTAACCGGACCTTAAATAAATCTTAGAGAACGTTGGCTTTCTCAAAAGCTAATAAATGAAAATATCAATGCTAGATATATGATCCAGCTCCTTATTGTAGCCTTGTTAAGATGCATATAACAAATATACGTACACATTGAACCATTCTTCTTCTTCACAAGCAACACAACTTCTCCCCAAGGAGACACACTAGGTCAAGTGAAAACCTTACTAAGAAGATCCTAAAGCAGAGAATTTAGTTCTTTAATCTTGGTAGGATCCATATGGTATGTTCCATAAAAACAGATTGGATGTCTAACTCAAGATCAATAACAAACTCAATACAATACTCAGGAGGAACACTATGTAAATCAGTAAGGAAAATGTCAGGAATCTTAGGAACTATTGAAAAATAGTAAAGCGACGGACTCTCCATACTAACATCAAAAAGCATCGAAACAAGTCTCCTAGCCTGAATAATAAAATAATCCCTATTAGCTCATGGTTAACTACTTTTTACCATACAACTAGGGTAACCCATGCATGGGGAAGGTAATTGTCTTGGCAAAATAATCCATGAATACATGATAATGGGATAACTAGGCTATGTCAAAAATCACATAAAAATTTATCATGTCTAGTATAATAAGATCAGCATAAGTATTAAGCTCTCAAATAGTCACAACACATGATTTGAAAACCCGATCCACTACTAAAGAATCACCTGTAGGAGTGGATACACATAGTGGCACAAATAATGAACCCTAAGATAACTCTACATATAGGACATAATAAGAAGATACATAAGAATAAGTCGATCCTAGATAAAATAAAGCAAAAGTTGACTAATGGCATACTAAGATCGTACCTATTATAACAACAACTGAAGACTCAACCTCGGGTATAGAAGACAAAAAATAGAATTGACCACGACCGCCAACTAGCTAGGATCTTGATAAATCTCCTATCCTACCTACCTGAGAACCTCTATAAAAACCCTGGAGACCCTCCCTACAACCATGAATGCCACATCTTGTTGGGGGAAATACTGCCTGAATTAGTGGAACACTATAAACTAAAGGAACTACTATTCCACAATTAGGGAACTATATTGAGAAATGACCCAAATTTTCATAACAATAACATGATCCAGGCCTAGTACTGAAACCAGAAGATAGACTAACCCAAAATACCCACCACAACTAGAATAACAAAAGACTAACCTCATGAAGACTAACCACTACCCTGGATAGGATGATCTCTAAAACTAGACTGACCTCTATTGTGAATTTGAAGAGCGTCCTAAATAGGCCTACTAAACTGGCCTTGATGCTAATATGATTAAAGTGGAGGGTACCTATCCAGAGAACTGCTACCCTTGAACCATAAGACACTACGAATCCCACTCAAACTACCCTAATATAGTGGACTCTTATTACTTTACCCTTGGGCCTCGTGATTGATCTCCTACAAAAAATTGATCATAAAAACCACAGGAAAAGACTAACCTAAAGCAGTAAAACTTTATTTAGACATGCAAAGAGCAAGTCATAATCCTCAAATAAAATTATGAACCATTTCCTACTCAGTAGTCAAAATAAAATTAACATGCCTATCGAATATATAAAATTGAGTATCATACTCTACCATAGTCATGGAGCCCTGCTCCAATCTCAGGAACTGATCTCCCAAATAATTCGTATGGCTGTGGCATATATTTCTCCAATATGATATCTTAGAAAATTAAGTCATGTCAAAAGGAGAGATCTAGCTATCTTGGAATCATGATGACCTCTCCACCAATGTCGAGCTACCAAATCCAACTAAGATGTAATTTAGAGCCCATATTATAGAGCCTATGATTGTAAGAAATCAAGAACTCATACACATCTCTAATGAGTGGGAAATTTGTCACTAATTTATATCCAAATTCTCGCACACTATGATAAATTAATTGCTTACATGAGGCTAATTCCTTATTAAAATGCATTAATTTCTAGTGTTTCTGCTTTTGTAAGAAATTTGATGAAAATAAGTTGAGACAATGTTGGATAAAAAGTAAAGTGGATAAGTAGAGAAAAAGAACTAAAGATCAGATCTAGGAGGCGACCCTTATGTGTCGCGATTGCACTCTGAGGGTCGCGATCATGGTCAGTCAAGAAAGTCAGAGGTAAATGATCACTATATGATGCTATATGCTTTTGGAGTCATGACCGCAACCAAAGGATAGCAACCACGATAAAGTTTTGGGGGAAATTGGAATTTCAAAGAGACGAGTCTCAAAATGCAAAAGGCAAAACACTAAATTTTTTTCAACATCTTTTAGCTAACTTTTCCAATTTAGAGAGCTAAAAATAAGATTATGAGTGAGAACCAAATTGTGGAGTTCTCCTAAGAGATAATTTAGCATTTTTATTGAATGTTAAGTTGGAGATTTTACTTATTTTACTTACTAGTGGATAAGTTGAATGCCCATTTGTGCATATATCTCTTCTCGTTCATTTCATGTGTGTATAAATTCATATCTTAGGGTTATGTTTAAATAGGTGGTGGTTAATGTGTGGGTTACTTTTGTCCTATGTTTGAATTGACAATGGAGAGTGAAAACCTCAATTGCCTAAGGATCCCATATCATCCTTGAAAGAATTATGTAAGTGGAGATATTTGTGAACAACAACTTAAATTAGCTTAATTCTAAGTATCATCTTAGAAATAAATGAGTTAGTTGAATAAGCTATTTTTATAAGCATCATCATAGAAATAAGGATGCTAGCTTGAGGTTATGTTCACCTATACAATTGTTTTAGTGTAGGACAGGCGTTATCTATATAATAACCTATCTTGAGTTGGTGTCAAATCCATGAGGAGAGTGACTTGTATTAGAATCCTATGTATCTTGAAAGCTACTAAGTATTTACCTGCAATGTAGACATAAAGATAGACATAAATTTAAATAGGAGGGAGGGGGTATGGTTTGAAAAGTTGCTTAAACAAAATTCACTTGAACTACCACTTTACAAAAACAACTTTAGATATGATTCGAATAGGAGAATAATCTTGGGATTATGTTTGCCTTAAGGAAAAAAGTGCGTGGGAACATCAGGGTCACATTTAAATTCTAGTCTTTCTCGAGGAAAAAAGTGCATGGGTACATGAGGGTCAAATTCAAATTTTAGTTAATGAATATATGGGTAGGTTAGGTTAGGGGTTTGGGTGTTAGTCTTTCAACAAAACACCAAAAATATGACCCATGAATTCTTTTGAATACCTCAAGTGTGTAATAAGCAAATCAACACAAAGCCTCTACTAGTAATTCGTATTTCTAGAAAGATGCCCAAGATAGAAAATACGCCATCCATCCTTATTTCTAAGACAATGTAAAGGAATAAACTGACATTTAATTTATTATTAAGAAATACTTGTCACCCACATCCCTTTTTCAAGGATAATATGGGTTTTGGGGAAATTGGTGCTTTCACCAATAGTATTCATTTAGCAACAAAATATTAGTGAAACACAACATCATCAACAAAGAATTGATTTTAACTATTAAAACCAACACATATTTTCACACTATTCAAACAGAATACAAAGTTAAAAGTTTAGCTAGTCAATAAATTAAGGAAAAGAGAATTACCCAATTTCATATTCATTTCCTCCATTGAATATAAAGAATGAGTAATCCCAAAATTTCGAACATAAATTACAAATACAAATATCTTTTTGGAAAATTTACTAACAATTATTTCTTCTCACTAATTGGAAATTTTCCCTATATGAGAGCTTCAAAGTGATTGGAAGATGTCCCAAAAGTGAAAAGGTTTTGCCCTTTCGAAGATTCGAACCTGCTGTGCGAAATGAATTTGCCCTTGGGAGAAATCCGTACCATCTTGATCACCATTACTTTATCATGATTGCAACGTTTGCAATCACAATGCCCATGATCGCATTAACCTATTGCAATCTCCATGCTTTGGCCATGCCTTGACTGTCCATAATTATGGCCCTTAGACCACGATCGCCGTAACTAAGGTTGATCCCAGCTTTGGATTTTCCAGCTTTTGCACTAACTTTTACCTTTTGGTACCTTTTTCAGTTTACTTCGCTTGATTTCTTCCAATTACCTTTAAACCTTTAAATCATTGGAAATAGTGCATTCAAATTGCAATTTTACCTCATTTATTTAATTTAACCATACTTGTGTGCAAAAATGTGTATGTCAATGAGTTGTAAATTTATCACTCATAAACACTCCCAACCTTAACCTTTGTTTGTCCTTAAGCAACACTACCTCTTATTCAATAAGGTTATACAATTATAAGACCATTCATATGATGAAATGATCACAATGACTTTGAACTTGGTTATCATCAACAAAAATCTCGAAAGCATGGGTAAGGCTATTCTTATAACTTCCCTCAAACTAAATAACACTTTTAAGGATGAAAAAGACTTAAAAGAAAAAACTAAGTAATAATAACTAACTCTTTATAACCGACTCTCTATCGATAGGAACTCAACAACACTCCATTCCTCATTTTTAGAAAATGACAATTTCACCCACCTCAATTTGTCTACATGCCCCTTCATGAAAAGAAAATCCCACACAACAAATTATCTTTCAAGCAAAAAAGGATTTGAGTGAAAACACCCACTATCGCAAAGAATCTCTAAATGCAAACGAGTATCATACCATACGCTTGCCCTTAATTTTAATTGCCATGACTATCAATACACTTGATTTGAGTTCTCAAAGGACTTTTTAAATCTTGTAATGTAGGATCAAGTAAAAGGTATGGTTTCATTTGGGAATCAAGTTACTACACACTGCTTAAACATCTACGGCACACTATTCAACCAAACATTGGATTGTGGGCCGCTTTATTTGTTTCATTTCATGCATATGCCTATTTTCACTACCTTGATTTACCTATTTCATTTGAAAGCATTTTCTTCGCATTTACAGGTTTTGGACAATCAATGTTTTCCTTTCTTTTGATGATTCCTTTCTTATTCACTTTTTCACTTGATCTCTTTCCGTATCTTTTAGGTCCTACATATACAATACCATGGCCTAATCTCACCTATTCCAAGACATACCACCCCTAACTTTGGATTTTAGCCTTAAGTTGTATTTTCATGTTCAAGAAGGGTAGGGTTCAGAAGAGGGATAAAATTCAAAAGGTTCAAGGCTTGTTATGTGGTTGTAAAGTAAAGTCTTGATGGATCAAAATGGGTAACAAAGGATACTATTCTATGTATAGTTTGTATTTTCAGGCTAAAGTGGGTTTCCAGGTTAACAAAGATGGTCTAAGATCATTTCACCAACCATGTATAATTATAATTATCCTTAAGAGGCTAATAGGTAAAATTCGAGATGGTACAAGTAAGCATGAGATTTAAAAAACTAAGTTCACCACACAGGACATGCAGGCTTTTCAAGGATACTTAATTGCATTTCTTACTAGAGACAAAAGGAGGTATTAACCATGTACTACAAACTAAGGACTTTGGAGTCACATAAGGAGGTAAATCATTGTTACAAATTTATTTGTGTCCATGCCCTTGGTTTTCAAAATGATTTTGGATGGAAGGGGTCATTTGCTTCGCATTTACACTATGTAAAATTTTCTATTGATTGGACCAAACCAAGCCATCATCTTATGTTTTAGCTCTCATGATAGAAAACCATATGGCTACTCTGACTTTTCCATAGTAATAAGGGGGATCCCACAACTACAATGCTACGTGTACTTATACTTCCCTTGCACTTATTTCTCAAAACCTAATCATGATAATTTTCCCTTAAGAATGTCGTCACTCAATCCATCATAGGGAAAGGCTCATAAAAATATATTAAAAAAGATAAAAATCTCTATGCTTTGGGTAAGACTTTTAGATTAGAATGCCTAAATGAAAATGTCACCCCACCCCTAACTTAAAGAGTTGAAGTGCCCTCAATACAGTATATAAAAGAGTTAAAAAGGTTAGAAAGGGATCCCTTAAGTTAAACACAATTTTTTCTAGATTATCGTGATCGCGATAGGATGTTTCGCGATTTCAAGACCACGATCGTATCCCACATAATGTGATCATGGTAACTGAGATCGATTATACCCTATTTTGCTTTATTTTTCTACCCAACTGCCAATTTTCCAACTCTGTTTTCTCTATGCTTTTTTGACTTCAAACTAGTGCCAAAAATCATATAAAACATCAAAAGCAATAAGCGTGTAACCAATGGTAGCCTTCCATCAACTACCTAATTAACATTGTGGCACAATGCTCCTTTATCAATATTTAGGATCCTTGAACTGGACCAACTCCACCATTGCCCCGGGGCCTCCTATATTGTAGTGTTTTAAACTTTTCCAATTTACTACAAATCTCTTTTTCTTGTGGTCCTCTAATTCAATAGTACCACTAGGGTAGACACTCGAAATAAAAATGTGGAACAACCACTTAGGATGAAGCTTCCCTGCAAAAAGCTTCAAGAAAGTGTTATAGGGAAGTACATTATTGCCAATATTATATTCTCACCTTTGGATCTTAGTATCATGCCATTTTTTATATTTCACCTTATATAAAATTGAACTTTTATAGGACTTTAGTCGATAATCCTCCACTTGTGAAGTTTAGTGATTGTTTACTCGAAGCTTCTTTCGAATTCATATTTAACTTTTTTGATGCTCAAAAAGCTTTATGCTCAATCTCGATGAGCAAGTAAAATTCCATCCCGATCACCAATTGGTAGGGGGACATACCAATTGGGGTTTTGTAGGTCGTCCTATATGCCTAAAGTGTTTCACCAAGTTGCCTATCCCAATTAGTTTGACCTACATTTATTGTCTTCTAAAGTATAGCTTTGATTTCCCTGTTAGACAGTTTTATTTGACTACTTTCTTGGGGGTGACATGGGGTAGCAACCTTATGCCTCACACCATATTTGTCAAGTAGAGTTCTGAAAATCTAATTGCAAAAATTTGAGCCTCCATCACTAATAATGGCATGTGGAGTCTGAACTTTCTGCTGATGTATTTTTTCAAAAAAAAAGCAATGTTTTTTCTCTTGGTGTTTGGAAGGGCCACAACGTCTACCCATTTGGAGACATAATAAACCGCCACTAATATTTATTTGTTCCCAAAGTATCATACAAAAGGTCCAATAAAATTAATCCTCCACATGTCGAAAAGTTTGACTTCAAGATTGTGTCTAAGGGGTATTTCATGTCTTCTCAAGATTCCACCTTTCATTTGACATTGATGACATACTTTGACACACATAATGTCATCTCGAAGAATGGTGTGCTAATAATAATCACATTGAAGAACTTTCACAGTGGTTGAAATCCTTCCATGGTGACCACCAAAAGGGAGGAATGGTATAGTTCAAGGTTGTCTTTCATTTTCACTTCCATAACACAAGACCAAATAATACCATCTGTGCATTCCCCAAATAGAAAGGGTTCATCCTAAAAATATTTCTTTACATCGAACAAGAACCTCTTTATTTGATAATAGCTAAGATTCTTGGAGATTACTCCACTCACCACACAATCTGCAAAGTTGGCAAACCATCGTGTTACATTCCCCTAGATTGACATTACTAGTTCACCGGGAAAGGAATCATCAATATCAATCTTCCTGTGCTTTTCATGATAATTTTCATGTCGGAAAAGGTGGTCGGCCATTTTGTTTTTTGCAACCCCTTCGGTCCTTTACCTCAAAATCAAACTTTTGCAAGAGAAAGATCCATGTAATCAAGCCTGGTTTGGAAGCTTTCTTATACATTAGGTATTTAAGTATGGAATGAGTGTGCACCACTAATATATTGAAAAATAAATAGGCAAAAAACTTCTCATAAGCATATACCACCATCAATAATTCTTTCTCTATAATTGTGAAGTCACATTAAGCATTATTCATGGTCTTGCTCGCATAATAGATTGGATGAAATAACTTTACTTTGCATTGACCCAACTCTGCCCCCAATGCAAGTCTACTTGCATCACAAATCACATCAAATGGAGACAACCAATTTAGAGCAATAATAATGGGATCCAGTAAAAGAAAATCTTTGACACAATTAAAGGACTTCAAGCATGCATCATCAAAATTGAATTTTTCATCCTTTTCAAGGAGTTTTCACATTGGATGAGCTATTTTGGAGAAATCTTTAATAAATCACTGATAGAACCTGACATGACTAAAAAACTCCAAACACCTTTTTTGGAAGTGGGAAGGGGTAACTTGAAAATTATTTCTCCCTTATCTTGATCAAATTGTATACCTTTCCCTAGGATCTTGTTGCCAAAAATGATACCCTTCTTAACTATAAAATGACATTTCTCCAAATTTAGGACAAGGTTGGTTTCCACATATATCTCAAGTTCCTTTCTTAGATGCTCAAGGCATGAATGAAATGAGATTCGTACTACTCAAAAATTATCCATGAAGACTTCTATCAAATCCTCAACCATAACCTCAAAAATTAATAACATACATCATTTGAATGTTGCTGGTGCATTTCACAACCCGAAGGTGGCCTAAGGATGGATGGCTTTGTGGGAAAACTCTCATAATCTTTTTGATCAAGGTCCAACTTTATCGATTTTTTGGTATAACATCAATGGTCCGTTAAAAATACAACAACTTCATCGAATGCTTTGACTTCATCAATTTCTCAATTCCATAAGACTCCAATTAATGGGCCATTCACCAAACTCACATCAACATATTTGACACTTCAGTATATATGGCATCGATCACCGAAATTACTTGTAATTCCATTGGTTGTTTCATGGACTTGCATAAATTGAAATAAAACTCTTCATCATTGAGGCAAAATTTCATCTCACTGCACTCCACATCTATCAATGATCTCCTCATGGATAAAAATGTCCATCTAAAAATAATAAGGATTTCAAAGTCTAATACACAATCTAGGATCATGAAGTTGGTCAGGAAGATGAATCGATCAACTTTAACTAGCAAATCATAATGTATCGAAATATGTTTCATGATTGTCCGGTCAGCAATTTGTTATCTCATAGTTGTAGGTTGTGGTTTTCCAAACTGTCGCATGTGTAATATGGAATATGGCATTAAATGTACACTCACCTAAGTTCACACAACGCCTTTGTAAACTTGAACATTCTAATGATGCACGAGATTATGAAAGATCCATGGTGTTTCTCCTTTTCTTCCATCGTGCTTCATATAATTTTACTACCATGATGAGTAACTTCTATTGTCTCATCCTCTACAAGCATCTTTCTGGAGACAAATTCTTTCCTAAACTTAGCATACCCCGACATTTCTAGCAAGGATTCAATGAAAGGAATTTTGATGAAGAGATTGCTAAATTTATCAAGAAATTTTTTAAACTTGGAATTTTCCCTCTTTTTTCTCTAGCAATTGAGGAAAAGGGGAAGGAATTGCAATTAGTGGCATGGAGACAATTTGGGGTTCTTTCACCTTTGAATTTTCAATGATAACTTCATTCAGATTTGACTCATCGTCATTTGTCCTCTTTCTCTTCACATATGCTTGGTCATAATTTTCTCCTTCGTCGGTGTTATATCAAACTCCTTGCCCTTTCCAAGAGGTTTCCCACTTCATATGACAATAGCTTTTGTTACCATACCACTCGACATCTCTTTATTTTTCATTCCATTAGGTACACCAATATTTGGTTCACTTTTGCCTATAGTTGTTGGATGACGATTAAATGAGAATCTACCATTTGGTGTAACTTGGAGAATGCACTCTTTATTTCCCTCACATTTATGTCGGTTCCCTTAACTTCTATAAAAATTTCAGCCAAAATATCTTCTTTCATGTGCCTCTCTATTTTGTATGGATACATATCCCAGTTCTTATTGTTGTGACCTTCATTTCCACCTTTCCTATGAGAAGAACCATGGAAACCCTCCGAATAATTTGGCAATAATCCCATCTTATCATCAAGTATCTCTTCTTCGGTATATTCACATACCATAATATCCTTTGTATCTATAGTATAGACTATTTCAATGGAAGTTCCAATCACATATTTAATAAGAATTTTAAGGTGTGCCATCACCTTGATTATATTTACATCTCTCTCCTCTTATTTTGTTGACCATGACACACAAAGGACAAGAAGGGAGCCCCCATGGCAACCTCAACATCCTTCATGTGCCAAGCCCTAGCTAGACTAGCCATTTGATCTATCACACTTGATGCAACTCCATAAGGCAATTTAATAAGGGATCTTCCGAATTTATTATACACTATGGTTTTATTGACTTGATCTAATGCCAAACAGAATATTTGGAGGATGATCTTCTCCAAAACCTCGTTATTAGGACATTTCATAATCTTGTCATTAAATCCCTCCATGCTTTATACAAATGCTCCTCATTAAATTGATGAAAAATTGCGATTTTGTCACGCATTTGTAACATCTTTCAAGGTTGGAAGTATCAACCCAAGAAAGCATCCATAAGTTTAACTCATGATAAGATGGACTCGGTGGGTAGAGATCTCAACCACAATAATCCTTTGCCCGTTAGAGAGTATGGGGATAGCCTCAACCGAATAGAATCTTGTGTGATGCGGGCAAAGTAAAATGCTGAGCAAATTTCCATAAATTTCCTCAAATGAAGGTTGGCATCTTCATCCAGTTGACCACCAAAACAAACCCTTCATATGAATCAAGTGAAGCATGACACTTATGCCATGAAATACATTAATTCCCTCGATAGGGGGAATATAGAGGGCATTAATATGTTCCTCGTCACCAAGATAGGCCCTAACTTCAACATGTTCATATGAAGGGTCATGGATGATCCCTTCTTGGTTCATTGTTATTTGGAAAAAATAATAAAACCTAATTAAAAATAAAAAAAAACATCAAAAGTGAAATACGACACCACAGGTAAACCACAAATTACTATCTATACCACACTAGCAAAAACAAAGTTTTACTCCCCGAAAACTATGGTATTTTGATCACTCTAACCTATATTATTGTTATGAAGTAGGACGATCATTGTATATATAATTACCCTACATGAGTTAGGGACAAATCCATGAAGAGTATAACTAGTATTCAAATCCTATGTATGTTGAAAGCTACTAAGTATTTACCCGCAATATAGATATAAAGTGAGACGTGAATTAAAAATAGGTGGGGGGGGGGGTATGGTTTCAAAATTTATTTAAATAAAATCCACTTGAACAACCACTTTAGAGAAACAATTGTAGATAAGATTCTAATAGGAGAATAGTCTTGGGATTATGTTCTCCTAGGGGAAAATAGTGCATGGGTACATTGACGTGATTTATAAATATAGTACTTTTGACACTTAAAATAAGGAAAAATGTAAATTTAGGGAACGTTTTGCAGGAAACCATGTTTTCAATGCTAAGTTCATGAAAAAGGTAAAAATAGTATTTTTGGAAACTTTTTAAGAGATTATTGATGATAGGGATAGTTTTAGCTTTATTGTGATCAATGCATGTTCCAGAATTGAAGAAAGATGAAAACTGACTCTAAAACCTTACTAAGCTAACCAACGGACTGCAAGTATGACCTACAGACCGCAAATACACAAAGTACGTGCCAGAAGGCCAAAATCTTAAGAGATGACTTGGAGGAATTTTTCCCTTTCGGTACCTACGATCCGTCCCTGTGCACTGATCCAAACTATGGTACAAACTACGCTCGTGCCGAGACCGCATGTACAAACCATAGTGGCCACCGCATGTACAAACTACTCCTCCTTCATAGTGATCAAAATTAGAGATAAGCTATTAGATTGAAGTGGTGAGCTTCCATCTCTTTAAAAGGCTGCATTTCATGGATGTTCTTCATACTTTGGTTTATTTATAGATATTGATTTTGGCTATGATTGGGGGAGTATGCCCAATGGAATTTTGTATTCTTTTGGTTAGAGGATTTTGTGGAACTACTATAGGTTGGCATGGGAGGGATCGGTACTAATGTCATCATTTGTATTGCAATTGCTATTGGGGCTGATACTGCTAGACAAAAATTTTCACTACTCCATCCTTTCATATTATTATATGGAACTTGTTTTGGTTATGGTTTTTGATTATAGTTTTTTTTGTATTAGTTATCGATTAGGCATTAGAAGATTGGACTCGTTTTGATGGCCATGGTCATGAACCTATCCCAGAGTCTTGGATGACTAAAAAATGCTCTCTTGTTATATGTCCATAGTTTATTTGACTCGGGATATGCATAGGTTGGTTAGGTTGGGTATCAGGGGTAGTTTCTAGTATTTGTTGGACTTGGGATGCCCATTACGACCAGGCCTTATTTTGGGTTGTGTCAAGTTGGTATCAGAGCTTTAGGTTCATGTTTAATTTAGAGTCCACGAAGCCATGTCAAGTAGAAACATTTTTAGAGGTGTGCAGCATGCCACAATGATAAAAAAGAGGCTATAAGTCATTTAGGAATGTTTCACTTTCTTAGTATTCTCTTTTAAGCTTTAAGTGTAAGTCTTAGTATTTCCTATAATCCTTGTTTATTCAATTTTCAGATCATGCCACGACAATCTAGAACACAAGGAAATTCATCTATCTCATCTGGGGATGATGTTGTTGGGGTATACCCTAAAGCACTATTTGCACTTTATCTTAGGGTCCTATCCCTAATTATTTTAGAGTTCCTCCAATTGCTACTAGTGCTCCTCAAGGTGAGGTGATTAATGCAAAATTTCATCAATCAATTCATGTTATTAGTTGGTTGTTGCTCAGGCTAAGTGGGATACATCCGATGTTTTAACTTCTAAGGCCACGAGGGTTGTTCATTTTATGAATATAAATCCCTCTACAGTTAATGGATTAAACATGGAGGAGCATTCTTAGTCTTTCTTTGAGAAATATTGAAAATATTCTAGGTAATGCAGTCCACAAATGTGGAAGGGGTAAACTTTGTAGCTTATCAGCTTAGGGATATTGCATACCAATCATACGAGGAGTGGGATAGTTATAGGGGTGATGTTATGGAGTTATCCTTATGAGAGGCCTTATTGAATTATTTTTGAGAATTTTTTTTTCGGAGATAAAGTAAGTGAAGATGAAGGAGTTTATGAATCTTAAGCATGGAAGAATATTTATCAAGGAATATTCCTCGAAGTTCTATTAGTTTTCAAGGTATGCTCCAGACTTAGTGTTTGATATGAGAACGAGAATAAGAAAGTTTGCTTTTGGACTATCTCAGGATTTGATCCTTGAAATCAAGACTTCCTTGCTAATAAAAAATATAGATATGTCTAGGTTGTTTGTTTATATACAACGGGTAGAGAAAGAAAAAAAATAGGTTAAGTTTGGGGAAAGGTAGGGAAAGAATTTTAGGTATTGGGAATAAGGTGGTGAGCAGAAGTAAGGTAGTCAAGAGAGCAGTAAGTAGCCAAAGTAGAAATTGGGGGTTTTGGTTCCTTCTCTACTGCTAGTGCTTCTTACTCAAAGCAGTCAAGTGACATGTATCCACAAGATGGTGATAATTTATAGGCACAAGGTGCGAAATCTCAGGGGAGTAGGTCATAGTCGTCATCTTCATGTCCTTCTTGAGATTCTATGGTCGTCTTTATTAGGTTTTTATGATGAAGGGAGGGACAAATATTTTAAATATGGTCAGCCAGGCCATATGGTCAAAAATTTTCTGATTTGTAGAGCTGCTTTGGGAGCAGTCAAAGCTCTGATTGCTTCATCTTCTACTCCTACACCTAGTGTTGGTACTTTGGCATCTGCTCCTATTTTTGAAACTAGCATTGGACAAAATAGTTTGTATGCTCTTGCATCTCTTCAGGAATTTGAGACATCACCTGATGTAATTATTGGTAGGTTATTACTCTTTTTTTTTGACATGTATTGTATGAATGATCTGGGGTCCACTTTTTCTATATGACCCCATATATGGTTGTATCTTTTAGTTTATATCCTGAGGTTATTTCAGATCTTTTTTCTATTTCTACCATGCTAGGTAACCTAGTTATTGATAAAAGAGTCTATAAGAGGTGTGTGGTATCTGTTGGTAGCCTACAGACCTTGGTAGATCTATTTGTGTTAGATATAGTGGATTTTGATATTATTCTATGGATGTATTAGTTACAGTCTTGTTATGCATCCTTAGATTGTCGGACCCCTATAGTTGTCCTTATGTTCCTTGTTAACCAGTTATAGAGTGGGAGGGTGGTTCCCTAGCTCCTAGGGGAGATTTACTTATTATCTTAGAGCTTAGATATTTATACCCAAAGAGTGTCTTTATCACTTGGTTTGGGTTAAAGGTTCAAATTTAGAGAGTCCTTTTTTTCTCTAGGTTCTAGTGGTAAGTGAGTTTCCTAAGGTCTTTCTGGATGATCTTCTTGGTGTTCCTCTGGATAGGGAGATTGAGTTAGGTACTGATTTGGTTTTGAACACTTTTATAATATCTATCTCTCCTTATAGAATGGCTCTAGCTAAATTAAGGGAACTTAAGGAAAAACTTAAGAATCTTCTAGATAAGGGATTTATTCATCCTAGTGTATCCTCGTGTGGTGCACTTGTATTTCTCATGCGACAGAAGAATGGTTCCCTTTGGATGTGCTTTGATTAGTGACAGTTGAATAAGTTATTGATTAAGAACAAGTATCATCTTCCAAGGATAGATGACTTGTTTGACCAATTTCAGGGTGCCAAGTTCTTTTCTAAGATAGATCTTTAGTATGGGTATCATCAACCAAAGATTAGGGAAGATTATATCCCTAAGACAGCTTTTTCTATTTTATATGGGATTTTGAGTTCTTGGATATGTCATTCGGCTTAACTAATGCCCCGGTGGAATATATTGATTTGATGAATAGGGTCAGGCAGTTCTTGGAACTTATTATTATTGTGTTCATTGAGAACATCTTGGTGTATTCTAAGAGTGAGGTGAATCATGTCAATCACCTCCGTATGGTATTGCAGACCTTAAAGGAACAACATTTGTATGCTAAAAATATGGTGTGTCTCCTAATGCATTGACTGAGCGATAGCATTGCTTATTACGTAACTAACCATGGTTAGCTTAATTAATTCCTAGTCCAGGAGGGTATTTTATTCTTTTTCCCTCATTTTATCTCAGCCATAACATGGTATTAGTGTCTCAAAAGAGCATTATTTGCCTCTTATTTCATATTTTCTCTCAATTGAAAACATTTCCTCTTAAGAACAAACCGTAGCCCCTTCAATATTCAAGATCAATGTTCAAGAAATTCATCAAAACTCTCACAAATTCTTCAATCAAGGTATGTTAGATGTTCATCCATGGTTTCTTTTTGCCCATGGAGTCCAAGAATCAGTTTTAAGTCATGATCTTTACATGTTAGCATGAATTATATCCATGAACTCCAATGAATTTCTATTTATACCATGTTTACATGTATTTTCGTTGGAATTAGCCCTTGACATGTTTGAAGGATTAAAGTTGCATGTTAAATCCGTAACCCATGATTTTAAAATTGAAGTTATGTTACTATCACTTGTTTAAACTATTTTCATGCTTTAACTTATGATCCCTAAGTGTTTGCTGAAATTACTAAGCAATGATTTTTGGCATAATGCTTAGTTATTATGATTTCAAGTGCTCTAATGTGTTCTTATTGATATTGATATCGAGTCCTGGGGATTATGAATACCCAAAAACTTAGTTGTTTAAATAGTTTTAGTATTTGTAGAACGTTCTAATATAAAGTATAAGCATTATCCTTCAATAAATTAGTATGGCCAGTTATTCGTTCAGTCATTATTAGATTAGTTAAAGAATCAGTGTCTTCAGTTGGGAGTAACACTTAGCACCGAGTGAACTTAGGGATGGCATCTCCCCCGTCAGTTAGGCATGAGACATTAGTAGCATTCCTTAGGTTCCAGACCTATGGACCAATCATAGACATTGATAGGTCCCCTGTCACTTAGGCATGATACTCTTATCCTTCGAGACATCAGATAGCGGATCAACATAATAGTTTTAGTACCCGTGGCATAATACTGAAACCCTTCCAACTGGGTTACAAGTTGGACCCTGATAATATATTGGGGCATATTTCTTATAGCTAGCTCCTACAATTTCAATTTAGTCTTAGTATAATACAGTTCAGGTTTGTATTGACCATGGCATACAGTTATCAATTATTCAGTTACCAGATTTTAGTGACTTCAGTTTACAGATTATTTCAGTATTACGTTATATGCTTGGTCATGCATTCTCATATTTTACAGTTTTCATGCATACCATGCTTAAGTTATGTTAGGCTATTCATTCAGTCAATTAATATTCATGTACATAATTCCATGCATATCATCATAACCTCATCTAGCATACCAGTATAATCCAAGTACTGGCCGCATACTTGTTTTTGGAATATGATATCTCATATCATAGGTTTGGATGCTCATCTTCCCAACTGCCCTTAGGCATTAAGTGCATTAGCAGTGGTAGCAATGGTGAGTCCTCATACTTTGAGGACCAAACATGATTATTTCAGTTAGACATTTGAAGTTAGTTGGGGCCTGTCCCATCATTTCTTGTTTAGTCAGTTTTAGAGTCTTTTGAACACTTTCAGACAGTCAGTTAGTTTGTCATTATTTCTATCCGATTTCGGACAAGTGGTTTTCAGACTTATACTTTAGTAATGTTTTTCTACTTAAAACCTTATGGAGAATTTTGTTATTTCCTCATCTGTGTATCTTTTGTTATCAGTTTTATTCAGTCCTCATACAAGGTACCAGCTTATAGGTTAGCTTGTGGTCTCGTGTGCTCGTAAGCATCTTACCGCATCCAGGGTGCACTCCTAGGCGATTACAGTCATTATTCTTGGAACTTCCTTGTAATAAATTCAGTTGATTAATCAAGTTACAATTTTTTGTTTTTATTCATCTTAGCATTGTTATTCAATCTAAGCCTTAAATTATGAATGCCATTGAGTTCTTCACAAGTATGAGCAGGTAAAAACCTATAGCTAGGGTTATGCAAACCTTGGCTGCTTAATGAAGTAGGGGAAGTTTGATTATTGAATGGAACCAATACCTATGGCATGCATTGCATTATCTTCAGTATAATATTTGTCTTAGCAGTTGAAAACATTAGGATCCCACCTAGATATTGCTACTTACTCCAAAAGAGGAGTAGTGACTCGAAAAATATAATGGCAAGAGTAATTTAAGGTTTAACTATTGATCCACGCTACTAGGTAATATCTAAGTAAGATGGTTAGCATTCCTATAATGACTATAGACTCAAAAGGTAATAGTTAATTGGGAGCAAGATAAGGGTTAGTAATGCGACATCCTGAGATAAAAAACTAAAGTGTGAAATCCTTCTTCTCCTCCAAAAGACTATAAAAGGTACATAACTTATCGATTTTCAAACAAGGTATTGGGTTGGTTTAACATAGAATGATAAACCTATTGAGTTAAGAAGCAAGGGGAACCCAATCCTAGTGTTCACCTACAACTGATTACAACTAAAGTTAATATCATTATTTGATTGAGATAACTACAAATAAATCCCCTTATTTACTTTCCAGTACTGCTTGTAGACATCAACTGCTAATAACTGCAGTTCCATTTATTCCCTTAGGATTCAACCCTAACCTTAGGTTACCATATCTTAACAACAACTATATCATCATATAAAAGGAGTTATTTCTTGGACGTCATCATACATTAGGGTCATATTAAAATTCTAGTCAATGAATTTATGGGTAGGTTAGGTTAGGGTTTTGGTGTTAGTCTTTCAATGAAACACCTAGAATATCACCCATGGATTCTTTCGAATACGTCATAGGTGTAACAATCAAATCAACCTAAAATCTTAATTGGGAATCCCTATTTCTAGGAAGATGCCCAAGATATATCAAATTCACCATCCATCCTTATTTTTAAGACTATGTAAAGGAATAAGCTAACATCTAATTTGTTTTCCACTAATAATTGTCACCCACATCCCTCTATCAAGGATAATATGGGATTTAGTAAAATTTGTACTTTCAGCCACTATTTCAATTTAACAACAAAGTATTACTGAAACCCAACATCATCAAAAAAGAACTGAATTTAATAATCAAAACCCACACACATTTGCACCCTAATCAAATATAATCCCAATTTAAAAGTCTAGCTACTCATAAAAGTAAAGAATAGAGAATTACATAATTTGAGATTCATTTCCTCTATTGAAATTAAAGCGAGAGTAGTACGAAAATTCCAAACTCAAATTCCAAATAAAAATATCTTTTTGGAAGATAAAATAACAATTACTTCTTCTCACTTATTGGAAAGTTTCTCTTTATGAAAGCTTCAAAGTGGTTGTAGGATCTCCCAAAAGTGAAAGGGTTTTTCCCTTTTGAAGATTGGAACCATTTGTGTGAAGTGACCAATCTACCCTTGAAAGAATTCCACACCATCATGATCGCCATTAGTTGATTGCGATCGTTATGCCTGAGATCACATTAACCTATCACGATCTCCTTGCTTTGACCAGGCCTTAAATACTATAATCGTGGCCACCAGACTACGATTGTGGTAACTGAGGTCGATCCCAACTCTGGATTTTCCAGCTTTTGGACTACTTTAACCTTTTGGTCCCCTTTTTACCTTACTTCACTTTTTTTCTTCTAATTACCTGTAAACCTACAAACCATGGGAATTATTGCATTCAATTGGAAATTTTGCCTCATTTATGAAATTTAACCATAGTAGAGTGTACAAATGCTAATATCAACGAGTAGTAAATTTACCACTCATTAATTCTTAAACTTGTCACACTCATGAGTTTTTCAAAAGAATACTTGAGTGAAACTTAGTGTTTTATCAAAAGGTTAACACTAAGATTCTAATTCTATCCTACCCAAAACCCTAAGCCTAAACTTAGACTAACTCTCGATTACCCATGCATGTACACAACCTCGGATAGCATAACTCCAAGGTTCCTCTCAACTTGGTATACTGTTCAATTTTTCAATATATTATTAGTGATATTTTTTCAACTGTCTTTAACTAAGTTTTGAATTAAACTCCCACATTTTACTTTTAAATTTTATGTAAATGTTGTATTACGAGTGAATGCATAGTTAACTGTCAACACATATAAACTTTTAAAGGTAGCTCATGCACCTAAAGCTTTTGACCCCAACACTTGTTGGGTATATATTAAAAACCTATGCTTTGTACTTAAATTGACGCGTATGTTGAGAGTTATCAAAAAATGACACTGTTGCTGGAGAATGGAACATTGTTTTCACTTATGTAGTGTTGTTAGTAACCTTGGGTTAACTATGGAGCTTTATTTTACATTTTTTTTTGTTTTAGTTCTATTATTAGTTGATTTTCATAGTAATCATGAAAACATAAGCCACAATGGAAGCAATGATGGCGCATTTGATGGACACCTCGAGGATGAGGATCATCTTCATGATTTAAGGCGTGCGAGTGCCTCCGTATTTCATCGGCTAAGGGAAATAGAGTATTCTCTGTCACTAGTGTATTAGTCGATATGTTACAAGTAAAAGTGTGATTCGGGGGCCAAGAACATGAAGATGCAAACCTACATTTGAAAAACTTCATTGATTTATACTCCCTATTTGTTATTACACATATTACAAAAGTGTCTTTTTGGTAAAGACTTTTCCTGTTCTCATTGACAGGGGAAGTGTTTTTGTGGTTTAGGTCTCTACCCTTTGGGTCTATTACATCTTGGGTCAAACTTATAGAGGCCTTTTTGGATAGATATTTCCCTCCATCTAGAATGAAACAACTAAGACACAAAATCATATATTTTTCTCAACATAGTGGTGAACCCTTATATGAGGTATGGCAAAGGTTCAATGACAAACTCATGAAATACCCTAACCATGAAGTTCCTGATAAGATGCTTCTCCAAATATTTTATTAGGCATTAGACAAATTTAATAAAATTGTTGTTGATACGCATCTGGAGGGTCTCTGGTCAAGTTATCCTGTAGGGTTACATTGACATTGCTCGACCAAGTTACAAAATAAAATAGAGGATAACACACCCAATACCCCAAAGTAACCATAGTATTTCCTGCTACATCTTATATCAATAGAAAGCAAAGAAATAAGGACAAATAAAGGGATTAAAATACTACCCAGGTGATGACCCAATTAGATCTCCTTATTAAAAATGTGATGGGAGAACCTTCTACAGAAATCAATGTCATTTCCTCTCAATGTTCCAAAATTTTTTAAGAGGATGAATCTAAAATAATTAATGAAGAGATAAGGTTATTGGCAAACAATCTGGGGGTATTCGCCCAGCCTACCATAGGCAAGGCGGGAATCAAGGTTTGAATGATGAAGACTGGGATCGTGATTGGAATGATAAAGAGAGCGATAGAGACCAATATTGGAGGGACAGGGAGGTATAATTTGATGGATATATTCCCCCTCATGATCGTGTTATGGACAAGGAATCAAGCTTAGTGGACCCAAAAAACTTTAAAATTGAGAATAACATTTCTCAAATTTTTATGTGTGTTGATGGTACCGACAAAATTGTAAGGGAGATTAAAAGTTATTTATCTCAATTAAAGAAAACGATCATGTATCATTCATCTTCCATCAAATAATTAGATATGAAAGTGGGCCAAATTTCAACCCAACTTAATGCTAGAACAAAATGAGGTGTACCTAGTGACACAGTGGTCAATCCCAAGAATGATGCCCATGTCATGAAATTCGTCACTACAAGTGGCAAAACTCTTTGTGAACATTTGGTTGAGGTGGATGAAAATTCTCTTGATGAACAAGTAAGAGCATAGAGAAAGCGTTTTAAAAAACCAAGTGATGATGGTCCATAATCTCATGATGTAGGTAATGAGGAACCAATCATAGTTGAATAGAAGGGTGATGAAGAGGAAACTCCTAAAGTGATTGAGGTTTATTATCAAACGGTGGACGAACCTCAAACTGCCCCTGCTGAAAATTTCTACACCCTTTCTATGAAAGTTATAGAAGAAAAATGACAATGCCATATTCAAAAAGTTCCTTGAAAAACTTATCAACCTCTCAATTAATATTCCATTATTTAAAGCTCTTCCAGAGATTCTGGGTTATACTACATCAATTAAGAACTTTATGTCAAAAAAGTGACTTGTGGAGTGTGAAACTATTAAAGTTAGCCATAGTTGTAGTGCTATCATGTCAAATGCCAAGGAAAAAAAAGGAAGACCCAGGTGCATTTACAATTCCTTGCACCATTGGGATGCACAAATTTGAAAAGGCATTAGGTGACATTAGAGCTAGTATAAACTTCTTTCCATATGTTGTGTATCAAAGGCTTGGGTTGGGTGTTCCTACACCCACCACCATAAGATTCTTGAAGTCAGACCGTACTGTTAAAAAATCACTAGGCATATTAGATGATGTGAATTAAAAAATCATTGGGCTTATTAGATGATGTGTTGGTCATGGTTGACCATTTTATCCTTCTGGTAGATTTTATAGTCCTCAATTATAAAATCGATCATGAGATACAAATCATAATTTGAAGACTATTTTTTGCAACAAGAAGCGATCTAGTTGATATTGAGTTTGGAGAGATAAAAGTCTAGGTACATAATGATAAAGTCTCTTTTCGTGTAAACAAAACCAAAAAGCAACCAATGAAGTTACAAATTGTGTTTGTAATTGACATTGTGGATGAAGAAGTAAATCTTTGTTCCCCTAACCCGAAGGATCAAACTTTATGATAAGATGGATGCCATGCAGTGACATTAAATAGGGCGCTGGATGGGAGGCAACTCTAATACCCCACATCTTTCCCGATCTTTGTGTAGCATATGAATCAAGATCCTCAATTGTATCCCAGCATACGAGTCGTATGTTGGACATGAACCTAAGTAAGTATAGCATGTTTAACATTCTATTATAGGTATGACTTGACCCCATGGATTATCATAAAGAGTAAGAGTCATATAAACTCAATTGTATAGATATCAGTCTTACCCCTTGAGGTTCTATCTAGGATATGAGAGTGGGGTATCTAGTCGTATGCAAAGGTATGCCTCGTATAGAGAGAATTCAAATCAATAAAAAAGTTGGTTCCCCAAGTTTTCCGTTTATCTTACGAGTGACTTTACCAATTACATAGGCATATTATGGGTTGTAAGTACGACTTATATCCAGACCAGTACATGTTCTTTTGAATCTGCAAAACTTATAAGATAACAGTCCATTCGTACCCTAACATACAAGTCATAAGGTCAACTCGTACTGACTAGGAAGGTAATTTTTCTATACATTTTTTAGTGTGCTTTTATGTCTTTCCCCGCTCCCTTAAAATCCAAATCCATGTCATTTTGTCTTCACAAGGGGTGGTATAAAAAGCCCCAAATCCCCAATGTACATCATTAAACATTAATTTACTAAATAGAAAATAGAGAAAGTGTTTTCTTCATCATCCCCAAACATCTAGGGTTTCTCAAGGTCAAGAACAACTTCAAAGAAATTTCCCCAAAGCTTCTACTTCAGGTATGTGGGGTATTCATCAATGGTTCCCTTTAACCAATTGAGCCATAAAACCCTATTTTAATTTAAAATTTATGAATTTTATCCTTTTTTTATTAAATCATCTATTAATCCTATGAATTTAATACATAAACTTCTTATTAAATCAAATTCTATCATTGTAAACATTCCATACTTTATGTTTTAAATTTCAATTAACTATGTCATATTCAATTGGATTCATATTAAATCATCATGTTATGAATTAAACAATGTAAAGATGTTTTCCTCGCATGTTTAACATATTCCCATGTTCCAATTCATGTTTCTCAATTGTTTATAGAAATGGCCTATGTCTTAGTCTTTCAACTATGATTTTGTACTACTATTTAAACTGTTATTTACATATTTTTGTAATCATTCAGTGGTGGATGATTTTGAACACTTGATAGCTATCTATTTGTACATGTCTTTGTTTTCAAGTTATAGGTCAGACAAGCCATGATTTTAGTCACTATATTCGGACTATGATGTTTCTATTGAGAATCTATCAGTACAGTACCATGTCATGTTAGAACCATAATAATACCAATTCTTTTTATTGGAGTACGATTTAGCAATGAGAAGACTTATGGATGGGGGCTCACCCTCCATTTAGGACTGGGTCTTTAAGAGCAGTCCCTAAATTTAAAAACTACGTAGCCAATGTTTGAATATGAGATGTCACTAGCCAGATTAGGACTGACACTTTCTTTAAGGGTCACGTAAAAGTTTAGGAAAGAGTTCTTATTCCTTCAGGACACCATTTTTATAGATCCACATAGCCATGTGTTAGTACTCGTGGCAAGGTACGAAAACCCTTCTAAATGGAGTTACGGATTAGACAACAATTAGCTTAGATTGGGGCATATTAGTTATATGATACCTCCCACAGTGTCAGTACATTAATCAGTGTATTTTAGTTCAGCCTAGCTTGACAAAGTGTATAGACTTCTAGTTATCCAGTTATATAGCTTTTAGTCTTTCAGATTATAGAGTATCTCAGAACTATGTTTATTATTGGTCTTGAATTCTTAGATATTACATGTTCATGAATTTATGCTAATATACCCTATGCATTTCAGCCAGTCCTTATAACATATACCAGTATATTTAAAGTACTGATGCGTAGTTTTATTTGCTCTATGTTATCTTATAACATAGGTTCGAACACATAGTTTCTCGATTGCTCATAGATAGCTCAGCATTACTTAGCAGCAATAGTGGTAAGTCCTCATCCATCAAGGACATAATTTGTTAATTTTATTTATCTAAGTGTTTTATTATGTTTATTCAGTTACACTTAGTTGGGGGTCTATCCTATCTACTCCTTATGATGTTTAGATACTCAGTAAGATAGTCAGTCAGTTATTTTAGTGTTATCAATTATTTTTAGAAAGACAATTGGTTTATAGTATTCTATTAGATATTTCAGACATGTTTTGATACATATTTAGTATCCAGTATTATAGTATCTTATCAGCTTACCTTCTGTACATGTCTTGTATTACTATTTTATTTAGTTCTCATAGCAAGTACCAACTCATGGGTTAACTTGTGGTCACTTGTGGTCGTAAGTACCATGGTCGTGATTAAGGGGTAGCTTTAGGTTTTGACAAAACTTAGTATCAGAGCCTTAGGTTTTTAAAGTGTCCTAAGAAGTCTGAAATCCGCATTAAGGTGAGTCTTATTAATAGGTGTGAAATGTTCCACACATATGGACAATAGTCTATGCAATGTTTTATGAAAGTTTCCCTTTTTTTGGTGTTCATGTCATGCGAAAAAACAACAGAAGAAGGAATGGGGATCAGCCTGCATTATCGCCTTTTTAGGAAGATCCCCTGAATGAGAATGTCTCTCATGCCTAATTATGGGCCACTTTAGCTACCCTAGCCAATCTATTAGCTGCTCAAAACAACCAGGAAGTTGTTGCCTCAGCTAATCCAGTGTCAAATACTACTACAGTTAGGATTCAGGATTTTACTCGGATAAACCCTCCCCCCATTTTCTAGATCTAATTCTAAGAAGGATTCACAAGTTTTTTGGACATGGTAAAGAAGGTGACTTAATTAATGGGTGTCACTTCAAGTGATAGTGTAGAGTTGGATGCATACCAATAACAGGATATAGCTCACACATGGTTTAAGTACTAGAAAGAGGACTGAGGTATGGAGGCAAGACCTATTTAGTGTGAGAAGTTTGCCACGACTTTCTTAGGCATTTCTTTCCATTAGAGTTGATGGAATATAAGGTGTAGGAGTTCATAAATTTAAAGCAAGTTAGTATGAGTGGAAGGAGTATTCTCTTAGGTTCACCTAGTTTGTGAGGTATGCTCCTACTATGGTGGCAGACAATAGATCTAGAATGAGTAAGTTTATATCTGGTGTAGCTTATTGTATGTTTAAGGAGTTTAGGATTGCTATGTTGATTAAGGAGATAGACCTGTCTATACTTTTGATTATTGCTTAGTAGATTGAGTAGGAGAAGAATAATGAGAGAGAGAGAGATAGAAAGAGGGCAAGAGTAGCTAGTTTTAACTTTTCTCTGTCGAGTTCAGAAGGATTAACTGCTTTCATTTTTGTCTAAAATTTTCAGCCCCAGTTCCATCTTTAGCTAGTGTATCAGTGCCTAAATTTAGGCAAGAGAGTTGGGATAGAGCGCCAGGCTCTAAGTTCCAGGGTAGTGTGAACAGTAGTCATACAAATCTCTTCTATAAGAAATGAGATAGGAATAACCTGGGTGAGTGTAAAGCTAGTAGTTATGTGTGTTTTAGATATGGCAAGCCAAGCCACATAGTTAGGGATTGCTTGAGGGCTGGTCAGCAGGGTCAGTCCAATCTTTCTTTAGCTCCTGATAGTTATCCAACTATAAAGGATGCTTCTTCCAGTGCAACCAGTGGACAGTGCAAGAATAAATTGTATGCTCTCCAGACTCGACAGGATCATCAAGGTTCTCCTAATGTGGCTACGGTATGTTATAGGTATTCTATCTTCATGTTTATGCAGTGTTAGATCCCGTAGCTTCACATTCTTTTATGACTCCTTATATACCCATCAACTTTGGTGTCATTCCCAAAATCTTAGTAGAGCCTTTCTCAATGTCTGCCATAGTGGGTAAATCTATTATAGCCAGGCGAGTATACAGAAATTGCCTAGTCACAGTTTCTCAGAAAGTTACTTCATTTGATGGTATGGAGTTAGAGATGACTGTTTTGATGTCATTCTAGGCATAGATAGGTTTCACTCTTGCTATGACTTAGTTGACTGTACAAATAGATTTGTTCAATTTTGTTTACCTATTGAACTAGTTATTGAATGAGGGGTAGTATTTTAGTACCTAAGTATAGTCTGTTTCCTATCTTAGATAAAGAAAGATGATATCCGAGGGATGTAATTACCATCTTGTAGGAGTCAAAGACTAAAATTCTGAGACCCCGAGTCTCAAGTCAGTACCATTTGAAAAGATTTTCCATATGTGTTCCCTGAATATAATTTCGGAGTTCCTCATAAGAGGTAAATTGAATTCAGAATAGATATCCTTCAATATACACAACCTATCTTTGTTCCTCCTTATAGAATGTCTCCAGCTAAGCTTAAGGAATTTAAAGAACAGTTGAAGGATCTGTTATATAAGGGTTTCATCATGCCTAGTGTTTCCCTTTTGGTGCTCCAGTACTATTGGTGTGCAAAAAAGTTGGTTCTCTCATAATGTCATCGACTACCATAAGTTGAACAAAGTCACAATAAATAATAAGTATCCCCTAACTAGAATTGATGACTTGTTCGACCAACTTCAGGGTACTAGTTATTTCTCTAAGATAGACTTCTGATCCAGCTATCATTAGCTCAGAGTCAGAGAATGTGACATTCCAAAGATAGCTTTCAGAACTCAATATGGTCACTTCAAATTCCTAGTTATGTCCGTTGGACTAATGAATGCCCCTACAGGTTTCATGGACATGAAGAATATTGTGTTCAAACATTACTTGGCCAAGTTCATCATAGTCTTTATTGATGACATCCTTTTTCTATTCAAGTAGTGAGAATGATCATGCAGACCATATGAGAATTGTTAAAGAACTTCGGAGCTCATTAGTTGTTTGGAAAATTTATTAAGTGCAGATTTTGGCTAAGATCAGTAGTTTTCTTGGGCATATTATTTTCGGCAATAACATTAGAGTTGACCCTTAAATGATTGAAGTAGTGAGAAACAGTCCCAAACCCATCTCCCCATTAGATATTAGGAGTTTCTTGGGTTTGGATGGATATTATAGAAAGTTTGTTGAGGGGTTTTCCTCTATTGCATCCGCCATATCTTGATTGACTTAGAATAAAGTCAAATTTTTATGGCTAGATTCTTGCGAGAAGAGAGTTTAGGAGTTAAAGACTTGACTCACTTTCTCCCCAGTTTTAACTTTGCCAAATGGTTTTGATAGATTTGTAGTTTACTGAGATACTTAGAGATTGGACTTTGCTATTTTTGGATGCAGAAAAGCAAGGTCATATCCTATGCCTCTAGGCATCGTAAGCCCCATGAAAAGAATTATCCAACCTATGATCTTAATTTGGAAGTTCTTGTTTTCGCCTTTACAGATTTAGAGACATTATTTCTAAGAGGTTCATGTTTATGTCTTCACTGAACAAAAGAGTTTATAGTACATATTAATATAGAAAGATCTTAATCTTCATCAGAGAAGGTGGCCTTAGTTGAAAAAATAATATGATAAAAGTATGTTGTATTATCTGGGCAAGGACAATGTAGTTGAAGATACCTTTAGTAGGTTGTCTATGGGTAGTGTTTCTCCTAGGTAGGAAGATAATTAGAAGTTAGTCTGTGAGGTTCATCATCTTGTTAGATTAGGTGTTTGGTTGGTTGATTCAACTGAAGGTAGTAAATGGGTTCAGAATGGTTCAGAATCTTTATTGGTGGAAGAAGTAAAGAAAAACAGGAAAGAGATCCTAGTTTGGTTAAGTTGAAAGAGGCTGTTAGAGATCAGAACATAGAGGTTTTCTCTCAAGAGGTAGATAGTATACTTCATTGTCAGGGCAGATTATGTGTTTCGTGTGCTGATGACTTAAGAAAACACATACTTTTATAAAAACATGGCGTGGGATACTCTATCCACCCAAGACCCACTACGATTTACCATGAATTACAGGAAATCTATTGGTGGAGTGGTATGAAGAAGGATATTTCAAGGTTTATGTCTAAGTGTCCAAATTGTCAGCAGGTCAAAGTTGAGAACCACTGGTCTAGTGGTACCTTGCAAGAGTTTAGAATTACCACTTTGAAATGGGAAGTAGTGAACATAGATTTGGTGACAGGGTTGCCTTGTATGCATTATTAGCATGATTAGATATAGGTCATTATAGATAGAATGACCAAATTAACTCATTTCCTGCCAGTTCATACTTTGTACTCAACTGAGGATTATTCCAGGCTTTGCCTTAGGGAGTTGGTGAAATTGCATGGGGTCCCATTGTTAAACATTTTAGATAGAGGTACTCAATTTACCTCTCACTTTTGGAAGGCTTTTTTGAAGAGTCTTGGTACCCAAGTACATCTCAGTACAACCTTTCATCTTCAGATAGATGGTCAGGAAGAATGTACCATTCAAACTTAGGAGGACATGTTGAGAACCTGTGTTATTAACTTTAAAGGTAGTTGGGATGACCACTTTCCTTTTATTGTGTTTGCCTACAACAACAGTTATCACTTTATTATTCATATGGTTCCATTAGAGGCACTCTTTGGAAGGAGATGTAGATCTTCTATTGGTTGGTTTGAAGTAGGTGACACTACTTTATAGGGCTAGATTCAGTGGTTGAGGTGATGGATAAGGTTCAATTAATTTAAGAGAGGCTAAAGATAGCCCAAAGTCATAGAAATCTTATGTAGCTGTAAGGAGAAGAGATCTTGAGTTTGATGTTTTGGCTTGGTTTATTTGAAGATTTCACCTATGAAAAGAGTGAAGAGATTTGAAAAGAAGAGGAAAATCAGTCCTTCTATATTGGCCCATATAGAATCTTGAGCCATTTTGGAAAGGTAGCTTATGAGTTGGAGTTTCTTACAGATTGTGCATCAGTGCATCTGGTGTTTCATGTCTCTTTATTCAAGAAATGTATTGGTAACCCAACTTCAGTAGTTCCTTTAGAAAGTGTGGAGGTGGAAGATAGTCTATCCGATGAACGAACCCTAGTTGAGATCCTTGATCGTCACACATGTAGGTTGAGGAACAAACATGTTTCCTTAGTTATAATTTTTTGGCAGAATCTGCCTATTGAGGATCTACTTAGGAAGCTCAAGAAGATATGCGAACCAATACCCTCATCTTTTCTCTGCAAACCTAGATTAAGCTTAAGGTAATGATATTCCTTAGATTGACTCCCTTTTTCATTCTCAGTTTTAGCTACGTAGCCTGTGTCATGTCATTTCATGCATTCACAAAATCAGTTATGTTTAGTTCATGTACCATGCTTCTAACTTGCTCATTTAATCATCTCCAAATCATGCATGTTCGGTATATGATCGCAGTTTTCTTAGCACTTTATGTCTAACTATTCTTCTTCGAGGAGGAATATTCCCAAGGTGGAGATATTGTAATACCCCATTTCTATTTTGGTCTCTGTATAGAATACAACTCATGATGCTCAGTAATATCGTAGAGTACGAGTCATATTCTCGACTCGTACCTAATTCAGTATACCATGTTAAACATTTTATCGTAGGTACGACTTTACCCAATTGGTCATCAAGAAGGGTACGATTTGTATGAACCTATCTATATGGACATCACTGTTGACCCTTTAAGGTTCTGTCCAGGATACAAGAGGGGAGTATCTGTCTGTATACAAAGGTATGACTCATATAGAGAGAAGTTGTATCAATAATAGTGTTGGTTCCCTAAGTTGTTCATTCATCTTACGAGTGACTTTACTAAATTGTATAGGCATCTTTGAGTTGTAAGTATGAATCGTATCTAGACTAGTATATTTTCTTTGGAATTAGCCAATCATATAAGTCAGCTATCTAGTCGTAAGTTAACATACGATTCACAATGTCGACTCGTACCGAATAGGAACATGATTTTTCTGCACATTCTTCCAGGGGATTTTTTGTTTTTCCCCACTCCTTAAAAGCAAAATCCATGTCATTTTGGCTTCCCAAGAGGTGGTATAAGAATCCCAAAAACCCCTATTTACATCATTAAACATCAATTGACTATATAGAATGAAGAGAAACTGGTCTTCATCTTCCCCAAGCATCTAGGGTTTCTTAATGTCAAGAACAAGTTTAAATAAATTTCCCCAATGTTTCTACTTCCGGTATCAAGGGTATTCATCAAAGGGCCCTTTTCACCCATTGAGCTCAAAAACCCTATTTTAATTTAAAAGTATGGCGCTTATCCTATTTTATGAAATCATTCATGAATCCTATGAATTTAATCCATGATCTTTTTATTAAATCGAATTCAAGCCATGTCAACATGCCATCTCATGTAAATTAGGTTAGTTTATGTCTTAAATTTCAATCTCCCATGTAATGTTCAATTGGTTTCATGCTAAATTATCAAGTTTTGAATTAAACCATGTAAATATGTTGTCCCCTCATGTTTAGCACATTCCCATGCTACAATTCATGTTTTTTGATTATTTATTAAAATGTACTATGCCTAGGGTATTTCACCTTTGATTTTGTACCACTGTTTAAAGTGTTGTTTATATATTTTTGTAATTATTCAGTGCTTGAGGGTTATGAACACCTAATACCTATCTCTTTATATATGTCACTATTTTCAAGTTACAATTTAGACAAGTCATGATTTTAGTTACTATATTCAGAATACTATATTCATGTTGAGCACATATCAGTACAGTACCATGTAATATTAGACCTATGATAATACCGGTCTAGTCTTTCAGTTGGGAGAAGGATTTATCGTTAAGCGAACCTAGGGATGAGGGCTCATCTGCCAATTAGGAATAGATCCTTCGTAGAAGTCCCTAAGTTCTAGAACTACGAAGCCAGCATAGGATTATGAGATGTCACCTGCCAGTTTAGCACTGACATTATATTGGGGGGCAACCTCCATTTTAGGACTAATTCCCTAGTCCTTAAGGACATCAGTTTAGTGAATCCACAAAGCCATGTATTAGTTCCCATGGAAAGATACTGGCACCCTACCAACTAGGGTTACAGGTTGGACCACATTTAGCATAGATTGGGGCATGTCGATTATATGATACCTCCCATAGTCTCAGTATAGTAATCAGTGATTCTAATTCAGGTTTGCTTGACAAAGTTTACAGATTTTCAGTTATTCAGTTTTATAGCTTTTAGTCTTTCAGATTAAAAACTATCTCAAAACTATGTTTATGCTTGGTTTTGCATTCTCAAATATTACATGCTCATGCATTTAGTATTAGATACCCAATACATTTTAGCCAGTACTCATCTCATATACCAGTGTATTAAAAGTATTAACCACATACTTTTGTTTTTGCTTTGTTGTCTTATAACATAAGTTTGGACGTAGAGTTTCCCGACCGCTCTTAGACAAGTTAGTGTTACTTTATAGTAATAGTGGTGATTCCTCATCCATCGAGGACATGATTTGTTTATTTTAATTATTTTAGTTTTTTATTATGTTTAGTCAGTTGGAGTTAGTTAGGGACTATCCCATCAAATCCTCATGATGTTTAGAGGATATTAGACACTTAGTAAGACAGTCAATTAGTTATTTTAGTATTATCAGTTGTTTTCAGATAGACAATTGGTTTCTAGTATTCTATCAGATATTTTAGACATGTTTTGATACGTATTAAGTATCCAGTCTTATAGTATGTTATGAGTTTACATTTCTCACATATGTTGTATTACTATTTTGTTCCATGCTTATAGTAGGTACCAGCTTATGGGTTAGCTTGTCTTCACTTTTGGCCATAAGCACCATTGTTGCAACTAGGGGATAGCCTTAGGTTGTGAAAGTAACCCATCATTTCCATGAATTTTGCCCGTACCCATTGTATTTTAATTGTTAGAATAGTTTTTGTGTTTGTTTTAGATTAATCCATGCAATCTTTGTATTCTAAAGTTGCATTTGAGAAAGTGAAAGCTAATAGGTAAAGAAGAATTCAGTTGGAGGTGAAACAAGTGAAAAATAGCAAAATTGAACCTAGCTAAACATGTCACAATTGCAATATTTAGGTTTTGATCGTGATCCTGAGGCTTAGGTATACCCAACCATGCTTTTGGTACAACTATCATAGAAGCTGACTGTGATTGTAGTCTCTACAATATTTGGATGATTGAAGTTGACTACGATTATAAATGTGACAGTAATTCCCTTCAAATACGCAAAATTCTTTATATTTTTAGCATATAATAGGTGTTAAATTGCATATCATTCTTATTTGGATCCAAGTATATGGTGTATCCTTTCAATCTCTCTTTTATACTTAAATACGGGCCTTAGAAGTATGTTTAATCCCATGGCCTAAATCTATGATTTTTTTATGTGTAATAAGTATCTAAATACTTATTGTTTGGAGTGGTATTTATTTTGTGGTGTTTTCTTTGTTGGGTAAGTCTTGAGTACCTAAAATTATTCAAAATTAGTATGAAATATGTATGCACACCAAGTGTTTGGTGAAATGCCCAAATGAAATTCTTTGTAGTTTTCTGTGTATTTAAGGGTATGATTGATTGCTTAGGGATTGTGTTTCATGTTTTAGTTTTATTTACTTGTTAAGAACACAATTTAATAGAGAAATTAAGATTTTAGATCATGAAATTGTGTTGGACTGCAGCCTTAGGTAGCACAATCAGAGCTCGCTAGAGTGCAATCACTGTGTTGCCATAACGATCAGGGAATTGAGATCGCAAAACCTGAGACCGAACTGATAGACCTCTTATGTATCACGATCATAACTCAGCAGATGGCGATTGCGAGATCTGACGCTTGTCTAACAGATATGTCCAAAATTTTGAATTCTCATTTAAAGCCCAAATGTGATCAATGAACCATTTCTTTAGCTTAATTTAGTCATATAGAATTCATTTTAGATGATGGTATAGTTACTTCTTTGTGTGTTTTGTTTTTTAGGATTTAAAGTTAAAGATGGCAACATATAGTCAAATTAATTTAATGGTTGCTGAGTGTAAGACTATCTACTATATGGACCTCGCAAGGAGAAAGTTACTCCCTGAGAAGTGAATAGCTATGGAACAAGTTCCCAAAAAGCTCCCAACTTCCTATAAGAGTTTGTGGCCACAGGTTGAGATTCATTTTCCCGAATCTATGTGGGCCAATGAGCAATGGGTTAGAAAATTCTATGCAAATCATAGCATAGTGAAAATCTATGGCTAGTTTTGAAAATCCAGGTCATGGAAGATCATTTCATAGCCGAACAGATCAATGAAGTTTATTTCCTATACGATAGAGATATGGAAGGGTACAAGGCTATAACTATGCTCCTAGAAGCAGGTTGGCTGTACAATTATGCCCAGGAAGAAAAGTCTCATGGGCCACTACAAAAATAGGGAAGTCAATGAATGAGTTCATGGCCTAGGCTAGGATTTGGTTTACCATCATTTGTAGCCGTGTCTCACCGACTACCAATATGACTTAAAACCCTGTTATACGGTCTTAGATAGTAGCTTACCTTATGGATACCTTTCTTCGAATGTTGGTTACTTTGTACTTTTGGATATTTGGTATTTTAAGAACAAAGGTGGCCCCATGCGCTTGTTTTCATCCTTGATCACTTAATTAAGAAAGAGGGTTAAAGTTGAGGAGTGTTCGTGGGACAACTGATGTCCTCGAAGACACCTATTTACCCATTAAAGATATGTGGAAAGGGCTCAGTTTTAATGACAAGAAAAAGGATGATCGATTTGGGTAAATCGGTGTATAGTGATGTTGACTCTAGTAGGCCGTCCTCGGCAGGAACATTCAAGGAACTGTTAAGTCAAATGCAAATAGTAAAGGAGTTGGGGTTTAATCTACCTTATGGGTTAAGATAACCTTCTACTACCCGCCACTCATATTTCATCAAGACTAATTATGAGAGGTTTCTTGAGGATCAAAGAGATAAAAGAGCTAACATTTCAAGTCTTGGGCAGGCCTACTCTTCTTTGGCATAGTCACATCAATCTCTTTGCGAGTATCATGATAAGATAAGGAGAAGGGAGAAGAGGAAAGAGAAGTTCTTCACACATATGTAGTAAGGGGTGAAGGGATTGTCGAAGGTCCTGAATCCTAAAGACAGAATTCCTTTCACTACAACATATTATGATAATGAGATCCCCAATAGGTGGTCCGAGAATAATAGCCACAATCTGATGATGACGATGAGGAGACTGCGAGTGATGGCCACACTTGATGCGGTTTTAGGAAACCTGTTAAACTCTTTTTATACTTTTATGATATACAGTGAGGACACTGCCAGCTCTTTAGTTGGGTTTCATATTTTATTATTCTTAGGTTTGTATTAATTGGATGCTCATTTGGATTTTATATATTTTATTTTAATGATTTACTTTTGACTTTCTATGGATGATTTTACAATTTAGTTGTAATATTGGGCATCCTAATGGTGCCTATGTTTTGTGGATTTGTTGCTTTTTTCCATTTTTAAATTTTAATTTCTTTTAGTAATGATATTGGATGAGCGTTTCCCTATGTTAGATTGAGTGATGACATTCTTAATAGAAAATCGTCTTGTTGGGGTTTTGAGCTATAGTTTTAGGGGAAGTCTAAAGTATGAGTACCTGTGGTATTATATATTTGGGATTGCCAATATTCCTATGTTTAAATCTGAATATTCATATGGTTTGCCCTTGAGAAAGATGAAGTGCGAGATGATGACTTGATTTTATGCCAACAATAGTTAAACTGGCGTGTTGAAATATGAAGCAAGCATCCCCTTTCGTCTAAAATTTTTTAATTAAAAATCAAGGGCATGGACAAAAAATAATTTTCTAACAACACTTTACCTCTTTTTGTAACTCCAAATTCGTTAGTAGGTATCGTATACAAATTAATTTCTTTTGTCTCTAATAGGAAATGCAGTTGATCCTCTTTGAAAAGTTTTCATGCCATGTGCGGTAATCTTAGCTGATTGATTCACATGCTTACTTGTGTCATCTAGAACTTTCCCATTAGTCTTATTTAATCATAGTCCTTCTTTGTGATCATGTGAAACTACATTTACCTAAAAATCCTACCCTAGCATTAATGGTATCCCTAGTCATCCGTTTTAAGCCTTTGAGTGCTTCCTTTGGGAACCGCATTAAAAGCCCAAAATGTTTTGAGAAAAATCATCCCTATTTTGAAAGCTACCATACTTGAACTCTGAAGTGCCAACTTGAGGCTAAAAGCCTATGTTAAGGGTGGTGGATCTTGAAAGAAGGTGATCATGGGCTATAGTCTTGTAAGTGAGTGCCTAGGAGTAAATCATTGATGAAATATAAAGGATAAAAATAAAGGGATTAACAAAGGAAATAAAAAAATGACATTTTGCAAAGGATATAAATGAGAAGAAAATGCTTCCAAAACATGGGTGAACCAAAGAAGTGAAAGTCTGAACATGTGTGAGTCAAGAATAAATAAAGTGTCACATGACCCAAAGTTAGATCTAATAGTGCATAATGTGGAGTTCAAGGAAGGTGTAATCATTTTTATTCTATATTTTTATCCTACCCTTTCCTAATCCTACATTACAAGATCGAAAAAGTCCTTTGAGATCTCCAACCAAGCGTCTTTGAGTTAGTAGAGATTGAAAATAAGGGCAAGCATATGGCATGATATTCTTTTGCATTGTGAAGTTCTTTGTGATTGTGAGTGCTTACACTTTAGTCCCTTGTTGGATGATGGAATTTATAGTGTGATGGGACTTTCTTTCATGAGGAGGCATGTAAATTATTAGAGGTTGGTAAAGTTTTCAAGTACCAAAAATGAGGCGAAGAGGTGTAGTTAAGTTACTATAGATAAACAGTCACCTACTGAGAGTTAGTAGTTGTTAGTTGATTATTCTTAAAAGTCTTTTGCATCCTCGAACATTTGATTGATTTTGAGTAGAGTTGCATGAGTAGTTCTTACTATGCTTGTTGGCTAATTATTAGTGCTAATCGAGATTGGAATCATAGTGATCATATGATTTGAATAGTGGTCTTATAAGTTGATTAGTCTCATTGAATATCGAGTAGGGTTGCTTGTGGACAAGTAAAGTTTTAAGTTGGGGGTGTTGATGAGTGACAAATTTGTCACTCATTTATATTGGAATTCTCGCACACAATGATGAATTAAGTGTGTACATGAGGCTAATTCTTTATTGAAATGAATTAATTTCCAGTTTTTGTGATTTTCCATGAAATACAATGAAAATGAGTTGAGACAAAACAAGAAGAAAAGTAAAATGGCAACTAGAGAAAAAGAATTGAAGATAGACCCAGGAGTCGACCCTCAAGTATCGTGATCGCAATTTGACGGGCGCGATCGCATTCAGCCAATAAAGTTAGAGGCCAGCGATCGTGGGGTCGCAACATTATGAAGGATGGAGATCGCAATAGGATGAACAAGTTTCAAAATCAAAATTGGAATTTCCAAGAGCTGAGTCACAAAATGCAAAAGCCAAAACTCTCAATGTTTTTCAGCATCTTTTAGTTTATTTTTCCAAATTGCAGATCTAGGAAAAAGTTTGTGAGTGATAACAAAATTATGGAGTTTTCCTAAGAGATAATTTAGCTTTGTTGATTGCACTTAGAGTTTGAGATTTTACTTGTTTTTCTTTCCAATGGGTAAGTTCAATGCTATTTTGGGTAGATCTCTTCTCTTTAATTTCATGAGTAGCTCAATTCATATCTTAGGGTTATGTTTGAATAGGTGGTGGTTAATGTGTGGGTGTTTATTTTTAGTCCAAATATTTAGTTAATTGTTTTGCATTTCACTTTTGTCACATGTTTGAATTTATAATTGGGATTGAAAACCCCAATTGCCTAAAGATCTCATATCATCCTTGAAAGAGAGATATGACTGAGGGATATTTGTCAACAACAACTTGAATTAGATTAATGCTCATAATCATCTTAGAAACAAGGGTGTTAGTTGAATTATCTATTTTCATAAGTATCATCTTAGAAATAAGTATGCTAGTTTGAGGTAATGGATTGGTAAACTTGTAACACTCATGAGGTGTTACAAAGAATTGTTCAGTGAGATTTAGTATTTTATCGAAAGGTTAACACTAAGATTCTAAATCAAGCCTACCCAAAACCCTGAGATAAAACATAGACTAACTCTCGATTACTCATGCATGTACAGTACCTAAGATAGCATAACCCTAAGGTTCCTCTCAATTAGGTACACATTTCAATTGTAAAATCTCTTGTTAGTGATAATTTTCAAATTATGTTCAACAATGTTTTGAATTAAACTCCCTTATTTTACTTTTATTTTTAAATGTTGCATTACCGGTTAACGCATAGTTAACTCTAAACATACGTAATCTTTGAATTCTAGTTCACACACCTCATAGATTCGACCCCGATTCTTGTTGGGCTTATATTGACAATATCTTCCTTACACTTAAACTGACCTATAATTTAAATGTTATCAATCTTCACCTAGTGCAGTAGAAAACCTAGGAGAAGCCAATCTAAAGAATCTACCTAACATCTTCTTTTTCTCAATAGACATAATAGGACCTCATCTTTGGGAGATGCAGCTACATGTTGTGTCCATGCCTCAGTACCACTCCATTTTATAGACTATGCAGTAGCAAGTGGGGTACCACTGACTACACCCAAGTCCACACACAAGTGTACATGGTCTTATAAAGTAGTAAAGTAGCCTACAAGAAGCCAAGTATCAATCCCACAGAGAGTTGATTCAACACTAATTCTATTTCAGTTCACAATTTAGATTCAATTGATGCGAGTGTAACCAAAAGAGAGTTTGGAATTTGTAAGTAAAGTAAACAATGTGAAAATTAAAGATCTTGTAACAATCAATGGGAGAAAACCCAAGGTTAAAGCACTTCGGCAATCATACTATGTCTTGAATTTCATTAATTAACTCACTTATCTATGTTGCTAATTCGTAGGGTTAATTGCATGATTATGGACTTTTGACCTTTAACCATTAACATAATTTAGATATTACAACTACATCGTTGAGTGGGGATAAAATAATCCAATTAGGTGTTTTAAATCTATCATCTTACGTGTGAATCAAGTAAGGCTCCTAAGTGAATCCCTGTCCTAGGTGCTAAGTTTGATTCTTTATTTTATAAAATAATAAAACCCCTACTTTATTCAACCCCATGTTCTATCACCTATTCCCTCTTCCGAGATCAAAGGTAGACAATTGATATATTCTAAGGGTCGTGAATCCGTAAAATAGTTGAATCAAAATGAACACACAACCAATATTGATAAGCAAAATTAATGAACTTAATTCAAAACAAAAGTAATCACGTCTTTGGCTTTAACCCCAAAAAAAGGAGTTTAGCCACATATAGTCATAATCGTAATGACAAAATAGTAATTAATGACTAAAACCATGAATGAACTAAATAAAAATGATAAAAACCTAATGAAGACGTTCTAGCATCCATTTGCACTCCAAAATATGCAAAACGATATGTAAAAACGTGATACAACTTTTATTTATAGTATAGGAGTAACCCCATTCCGTGTTGGACAAAAAAACTTTAAGGTATTGATCCCGAGATTAGGTAGGATATTGCTGTTGGTTTAGCCCCACTATAGGCAAGGCGTCACCTCCAAATCGCCCTCAGCCTCTAGAATTTGTTGTTCAAAAGTTTTCTAAGGCACAGGAGCACAGACATGAGCTTGAGTAGCGGGCTATTCGAGGGTAGGATCACCACATGCCAATTGGTTAATATTTTTTTGATATTATGAATCTCATTGTGTTTTCACGCTCCATTGACCCCTCCTTCAGTCCACACACGCCCAAGACATTCTAGGGGTCAAATTGTACATCAATCTGCATATTGTGCCTTCGTTGAGCCATTTTGATCCTTTTTGAGTTGTTCCTACTTGATTTGAAGGTTATATATCCTTCATATATTAGAATAATTTATTCTCCAAGTATCCTCAAGAATTAAACACAATAATTTAAAGCTCAAAACAACACAACATCCAACACGATGAACTAGAAGCATGAGCTAAGCATAGGCTAACTTCACTTTGATCTTTAACTCGTTGTTTTGACCCTTATCTTGAGACAATTTACCCTTGAGAATTATCAGCAAGTTGTTTCACATATAATTTCACGTAAAAACCATTTGTAACACTTTAAATACAATAGAATCTATCGGAATCAACTAGACAAGCACCTAGCTTAATCTAGTAACACTAGTTTTCCGAGTTGAACTCTAAATGAATCTTTTAGGTACAAACATTGTTGAAAAACACTTTGAACACCATAAACACATTATTTTACACTTTGATACACATTTATCTCATTATCAACTCATATAGCACATGAATCATTCTCAAAACACGGCTAACCAGGCTAGAATAGTGACTCTAGAATGCATAAATACACCCAACATCACCACCCCACAATTAAAGCCTTATTTTACCTCAACTACTCTTAACTATAAAAATGATAAGATAAAGACTCTACACTTCTACTCCTTGCAAGACACTCAAGCTAGCACCACAATCACTACACGAAATGTAAGTTTCTATACTTAGAATAGTACCAACATAATTTAAATCTCATGCATACTACTCCAAAACATCCTAGCCTCAAGAATTTACTCACCTAGTTGGAAAACTCATTCTTCTAATTCAATTAACGACGTCTTACAAATAACCCACATTCATCAAACATGTGCCCCTCACAACAAGAGAATTACCCATAATCACTCATAATTAAGCAATTTATAACATGAAGGATATAAGAATCAAATTACGCTCACTCTCACAAAGAATTCACAAGTTACACACGATGAACCATAGGCTTGCCCTTAGTTTAATGCTCCATTAATAGTCAAATGTAAATCTTAGGATCAATTAGGTCTTTTCCGTGTTGTTATCTAGGCTAAGAGATGGGTAGGAACTATTTGGGAATAGAAATTCACCTCTCTAACCACTTTAATACACTACATTATACATTTAGAACTAATTTCCAACAAGAAAATTACACCACTTTTGTCTATCCCTTTATTTTATTTTTGCCCCGTCTCTTTTAACAATTTTCACAAACACATTGTGGGCGTATTGTTTATTCTTTCAAGAAGCAATTTTTTCCTTTTCTACAATCATGGGAATATTTCTAACACCAATTATATCACAATCATCCACCACAAATTAATTATCAACACCAATAACTATTACCTTGGGGGCATTAATTTCACCTTTTTCTTCTTCAACTTCTTAATCTTCTTACCAAATTAATTTTTTATTAAAGCACTTAAGAGATTTTTGGATCAAATTATGGTCTATCAAAGAACAAGATAGGCTACATACGAGGCTACAAGAGAAAATAAGCCAAAGGCTCAATGGGGGTTAACTAGGATAATGCACAATAGGTAGGACAAATATAAGGTATAAAACACGGATATCAAAGAAATGCCTAAATCATCTCCTAAACCCACATATTTTATTTTGCTTTACACACACACCGAGAAAGTTCCTGATATCTCATGTAATAAAGAATATGCAAAAAATCTCATACTCACGTGGCACATGCTCAACTTAATAGGATCATCACAGACTCCCAACCAAATAATAGCAAAAATTTAAATTTAAGCCAGAAAATAAAAGAGACAAAAATGTGCCTAAGTATCCTAAAAGTAGCAATTTACTCAATAAAAATTCTTTTATCAACAAACCCACTTGCATCATGTAATCAAAAATAGCACCAATAAGAATATCTTACACCAATTTTTTTTAAGTTGAGACAAAAATTGGAAATTTCCCTGCACCACACTTAAAAATCTACTTTGTCCCCGAAGTGAATTTAAAAGCAAAAGATAGAAATACTCCCTGAGGCCTCTAGGACTAGCTAGTAGCATCTTTATTAATAAATGAGAACCATGGGACGCCACACTTAATTTTTTCCATGCTTCTTAGCTCAAGTTTATGGTACTCTGACTTCCCTTTACTATGTGACTCAACTAAAAACAAAAACTACGTGAAATAACAACTAAAAACTTAAAACAAAACACACCTACTTTAACTTGGGTTGTCTTCCAAGCAGCGCCTGATTTAGTGTCGCGACACAACCCAACTAACGACTTAGTCATTCTTTTTCCTTCTATTTCTTATGCTTGGTCTCCATCTTCTTATATGTTTTGCCCCTCTTAGGTATGAATTCTCATATGCAGTGAATTTCTCAACTTTACCCTTTTCAGGCTCATCAATTAGCATCAAATTAAGCTTTGGTGGCAAAATCTTAGGCTGCTCAATCAGGTAGTCTAAAGGGGGTTTTGGTGGTCTATCCACCCCATACTTATTCCCTTCAATCACATTAATCATACATAAATTTCTATATTGTGATGTTAGTGTGGGTGCTTTGTATTCATCAAGTACCACCTCTTTATCCGTTACCTTCATTTTGAGCCTACCTTCTCTAACATCTATCAATGCTCCTCCAGTTGCTAAAAATAGATGCCCCAATATGATTAGTACCTTTTTATCTGCCTTAAATTAAAAATAATAAATTCAGCAAGAATAACAATTTTCCCAACCTTTATGAGGATATCCTCAATTATTCCTTCTGGATATGCTAGGGATCTGCCTGCTAGCTGCAAAACCATGATGGTCAATCTAGGCTTTCCCAAGCCTAATTTTTCAAACAGAGATAGGGGCATCAAATTTATGCTTGCCCCTAAATATGTTAATGCATGGACCACTTTACTCCCAATTTGGATAGGAAGAGTAAATTCCCCGAATCTCTCAATTTCTTAGGGATTTTCTGCGTTATTACCATACTACACTCTTCAGTGAGTGTTATCACCCCCACATCCTACAATTTCACCTTATTAGACACCACATATCTCAAGTACTTTGCATACTTGGGCATACCCTGCAAAATATCTAAAAGAGGTGAATTAATATGAAGCTCTCTAAATATGTCAAAGAACTTTTTGAACATTGCATCCTCCTTTGATTTTATTTACCTCTGAGGGAAGGGTACTGTTAGTGTCTTCTCCCCTTTTGTTTCAATAAGTATTTCTTTCAAGTACACAAACGTCCTTAATTTCTTAATAGCTTTTTTAGAAACCTATTGGGGAGTCAAATCTGCATCTACCTCCTCTGTTGTCTCGGGAGGTTCTTCTTGAAGCTCTTTACCACTCCTCAAGGTAATTTATATAACATGCTATGGATTTTCTATATCTAATGGCAAAGAACCTTGTGGTCTAATAGTCATTGCCTGTGATAATTACTTAACTGCAACTCTAAACTCCTTGTGGCTTCTTGCTAATTTTTTATGTCCTCATTCAATTGTGTCTTAGTAGCTGAAAGTTGGTTAAACATTTTTTCCACGTTGCTCACTGACTGATTTGGTTGGGCCTGTGGTTTCTGAATTTGTTGTTGTGGTGTATTCAAAGGCTGAGTATGCCACTTGGTGTTGTAGGCACTATTATTATTTCGCCTTTGAGCATTGCCCACATACATCACCGATTTTGGATTAGAAGAACACATAGCCACTAAGTGACCATTATTACCGCATACTTAACACCAACATACAGCTTATTGGATGGCATTGACTATGGCTGAAGGTTGTGGAGCTCCAAATTTTAGGCTGCTTAACTGAGTGTTTACCATATTCTACAATTCTGTTACCTAAGTTGATAAGGCCATGAATTGATCCACGTCCAATACACCCGCAACTCTTTTTGTAGAACTTCTAGAATCTGAGTGTCATTCTAGATTTCTTTTTGCTATACAATTAAACAATATGTACAACTCATCATAAGTCAACTCCACCGCTTAACCACCTGCTGCAGAATCTAGCAAAATCTTCGTATTGTGATAAAGAGCTTCTGCAAAAGTATGAGAAAGTACCTCATTAGATTATTGGTGATATGGATAATCTCGAAGAAGGGCCTTGAGTCATTCCCAAGCATGATATAGATTTTTATCAGGCTTTTGTTTGAAGATCATATCTCACTACGAAGCCTCATAGTTTTTCCTGATGGAAAGAATCTGATGAGGAACTTTCTGGCTAAGTCATCCTATGATATTATTGAATTGGTCGGTTCTGCATTCAACCACCTTTTAGCTTCTCCCAAAAGTAAATGGGGAAATAATGTTAGCCTCAAAAAATCTATACTCACCCCAGTTGGAATGAATGTGTCTGCAAGCTAAATGAAGGTCAGCAAGTGGACTTGTGGATCCTCATGTGAAAGCCCTATAAATTGTCCACTACTGATAAAAAGTTGAACCATGTTGTGCTTTAGATCGAAATTCCCTCCAGTAGATGGTCTTTGAATTTTTGAAGTCAAGTTCATCGAAAGTGGAACTGCCACTTCCCTAACTGTCTGTCGGTCTGCTTGTTCTTTAGCCATTAAACCAGTATTATCTTGGTCTTCTTCGATTTGAGGAATTCTTGGGAGAAGAATTTCTTCTCTCCTATTAAACAGTTGTTCTGGCTTCGATATTGGTTTAACCAAATCTGTATCCCTTGCCAGCTTATTATCCTACAACCTATTTCCTGCAATGACAAGACAAAGACCAATAGTAAAAATACCAAATAAATCTAAAAGTAAAACTAAAATAAACAATTGCCAAAATACAAGTCCCCGACAACGGCTCCAAAAACTTGACAGCACCCAAGTGCACACACAAGTGTATATGGTCTTATCAAGTTGTAAAGTGGCGTTCAAGAAGCCAAGTATCGATCCCACAATGATTTGATTAAAGAAGAATCCTATTTTAGTTCACAATTTAGATTCAATTAATGTGAGAGTAACAAAAAGAGAGTTTGGAATTTTTAAGTAAAGTAAACAATGTGAAAATTAAAGATCTTGTAACAATCATTGGGAGAAAACCTAGGTTTAAAGCACTTCGACAATCATACTATGTCTTGAATTTCATTCATTAGTTCACTTATCTTGGTTGTAGATTCGTAGGGTTAATTGCATGATTATGGTCTCCCAACCTTTACCCATTTACCTAATTTGGATATTACAAATACATCGTTGAGCGGGGATGCAATAATCCAATTAAGTGTTTTAAATTTATCATCCTACGTGTGAATAATGTAAGGCTCCTAAGTACATACCAATCCTAGGTGCAAAGTGTAATTCTTTAATTTATAAAATAATAAAACCCATACATTATTCATCTCCATGTTCTATCCCCTATTTCATCTCCCGATATCAAAGGTAGACAATTGATATATTATAAGGGTTGTGAATCCTTAAAATAGTTAAATCAAAGATGAACACACAACTAATATTGATAAGCAAAATTAATGAACTTAATTCAAAACAAAAGTAATCATATCTTTTGCTTTAACCGTGGAAAAGGACGTTTAGCCATGCATAGTCATAATCATAATCATAAAATAGTAATTAACGACTAAAATCATGAATAAAATAAATAGAAATAATAAAAAACTAATGAAGAGGTTGTTGAAGCCCTTTGCTCCACAAAATATGCTAAAAGATGTGTAAAAACGTGATACAACATGTATTTATAGTATATGAGTAAGCCTATTCCGTGTAGGACAAGAAAACCTTCAGTTATTGAGCAACGTACTAGGTAGGACATTGCCTTGGGTTTATCCCCACTACAGGCAAGGCGTCACCTTCAAATTGCCCTCAGCCTCTAGAATTTTTTGTTCAAAATTCTTCTAAGGTACGGGAGCACAGAAATGAGCCTGAGTCGTGGCATAATCGCATATAGGACCACCACGTGCCAATTAGTTACAATTTCGGGCATCTTCTTAATACAATGGTGTTTTTCACGTGTCCATTGACCGCTCCTTCAGTCAACACACGCCCAATACATTCCAGGGTTCCAATAGTGCGTCAATCTCCGTATTATGCCTTCGTTGAGCCATTCCGATCCCTTTTGAGTTGTTCCCACTTGATTTGATGCTTATATATCCTTCATATATCATCATAATACATTAAAAAAGCATCCTATAGCATTAAAAATAACAATTTAAAGCTCAAAATAATACAACATTCAACACGACGAATTAGAAACATGAGCTAAGCATAGGCTGATTTCACTTTGATCTTTAACTCATTGTTTTGACACTTGGCTTGAGACAATTGACCATTTAGCATTATCAACAAGTTGTTTCACATTTAATTACACATAAAAACCATTTTGAACACTTTAAATAGAATAGAATCCACCGGAATCAACTAGATAAGCACCTAGCTCGAGCAAGTAACATTAGTTTTTCAGGTTGAACTCTAAATGAATATTTTGGTACAAACTTGTTTGAAACTCACTTTGAACATGATTTAACACTTTGATACACATTTATCTCATTATCAACTCATATAGCACATAAATCATTCTTAAAAGAAGGCTAAAAAGGCTAGAATAGTTACTCTAAAATGCATAAATACACCCAAGATCAGCCATGAACCAATTCCAAAATATTAAACAAATCAACTTTAGAACTAAAGAAGAAATAAATCCCCATGTATCCTCGGATGGTCACTAGCTCACCGCTGGCTGAGGAAGAAGAACCTCTGGCTCAAAAGTAGGAATAGGCTTTGGTGAAGGCTCTCTTATCTTGGACCCTAGATGGGGACACATCCCAGGAAATTCCATGACCTCTAGGTCATCCATGAACATTGAATAGATGCCTAGGCTTGGGCTCAGGCTCGGGACCCTTGTCTCATGTAGCGGTGCACATGTCCTAGCAATTTCTAAAAGAGTGAGATCAAAGGAATACTTTAGAAACCAACTCAAACTCTTACCATAAAATGAGTGAAAAAAGTAAAGAACTCCTAAGAATGTTATATATCCTCTAGAAGATAAGAAATTGATGTTATCATTTTGATCTGTAGGACTCTACTAGACACTTGCTCTAGTACGAATCATACTAGAAAAATGTAGGCTCTGATACTAATTTGTCTCGACCCAATTTATGAGTTTTAATATCACATACTTTATCCTGCCAGTAGGTAAATCAAACCATAACCCAAAGCTATAAGTAATGGTCTAACTTAGTGGAAAATGGCCTAAAATTCGGAAATCAATAACTAAAGACTTGAACAATAACAACAAAAGTCCCAGTGTATTCCTACAAAATAAGGTCTGGGGAAGGTAAGATAAACACATTCCATAATACTACCACCGCACAAGTAGAGAGGCTATTTTCGATAGACCCCCGACTCAAGATAGAGAATAGTACACCATGACTCAGTAATGTTATTACAAAAGCTACTACAAATAAACTAAATACAATATATCTTGAATATGAAAGACTACACATAGATAAATAGAAGGAAAAGTGGTAAATCTAACTTCAAGTTCTTAGCGAATCTCCAAAATCAAACCTATATAAGTGTCATGTCAATGACAACTAGTACTCAAATATAGAGCAAAAAAGTACAAAAGTGTAATATAAGTATCAAAACCATGGGTACTTAGTAGGCATCATTGGCTAACTAAGCTAAATCATCATACGACAAGATACAAGTTAAATAAGCTAAGTTAAGGTGATAGGGAAAACCTAGATCAAGCATCAGCACTATTATAGATAAATAAATAAATCTTCAAAGGTAGCATAAAGATCACACACTTATAACTACTAAATTTTCCCCCATAAACCAATAAGTGTGGAAAAGTAAATAACCCAATGTGGGCCCCCATTAGCCTAGAGGGTACAAATAAGGAAAATAAATGACCAAATATCTATAACTTTACTGAATATCAGCTATAACCATCAAACTATCAATACTGTAACATAACATACCTAACTCTCAATGCCCGACTTAAAGCAAAACTCATATCATTATCATCATAACATCCCTAATAGTATCCACATCATAACATCATTTGTCAGACTTGAACTATAACTAATAGTATCTATGCCATTATTAATTACTGAACTTGAATTGAAACCCATATATCAATATAATCATTAATTTTCGAACTTGAACCAAAACTCATATATCAATATCATCATCAATTGTTGGACATGTACCAAAACACATATATCAATAGACTATATTAATAAACCATAATAATTATCCATATCACTAAATGGCAATAATTACGTACCAAAACTTACCCTAAATTAGTACTAACTCTCAAATCTTAAGCTAGAATATTTAATAACCATTCAGTCTCCTCAATGTCCTAAGATAAGCAATAATAAGGGTATATCATGCATAAATAAGTATACGAATTCCAACATAATTCTTGGCCTATGGTGGGCCATAGGGGCCAACTTCTAATTCTCAAAATCTATTTTAAGGAAAATTCTACCTCGGACTAGGCTAAGGTATCTAAATTCATTTCTAGATATTAAATAAGCCATAATTAGAACTAAGATAGCAATTCTCCCCAAAATATGATAAACTAAGTTAATTTTACCCAAATTGTGGTTCCAAGATGGCCTAAATAGTCTAAATAAGACTAAACTTACCGAACAAGCTTTTGAAACCTAAATTCCATCCCATATCTACTATATCATCAAAAGTATATTATGAATTAGCCAAATCTATGGAGAATCTTATGCAAAATACATGCTATCAAATCATAATTTACTCATTAAAATAAGAACAATGATATCCATATTGCACTATTATCCTCTGTTTCAAAAATTACATAAAAATCCCATCTAGGGCCCATTTACGGAATTGCATTTTTGAAACCAACACAACACCCCTCTATACTGAAGGAATATTTATCCTAAAAAATGGGTGAAATTTGAACTCTAATGGTGATAAACTAAAGCCACAAAGATTTAATTTTAGAAAAAGATAGAGATTTAAACCAAAAATTAATGGAATCCTACCACAAATTTGAAGAATAAACACGTAACATAACTTTACTCAAGCACCAAAATCACCTACAATTGATCTTCCTAAGCTTTTCCACTCTCTAAGGCTCAATACTTTAGATAATGGATGAAAAATAGAGAAAATCATGCTAAGTGGGATATTTATACCCTTCCCAGATACGCAAATGCTTCTTAAGCGGACACTGGTCACTGTATTATTAACCTAGTGTCGCTAAAGAGATATCTGGATACCTTCAGAGGTACCTCTTATGTGGTCCCTTTTTGCTTTAGCAGCTATCGCATTATCAGACCTCCACTAGGCTGACTCGGTTGCTTAAGAGATGGGTCGGCAATTTTTAGAGGCCCCTTCACTTAAGCAGCCCAAAAAGGTGCATAAGTGTTGCACCAGCACTAGCTGAGGCTTGGAATTTCCCAAGTCTCCTCCAACCTCTTATGATTCTGCCATAATATTGTATATGTGAAGTAACTTAGCTACCCTATTAAATTCAATGTCTCAGACTTAATGGCACAATCAAAATTTCCATCAAAGGTGGTTTCTATGAAAGTGGGTCCTATACCCATGTGCAATTTTTCTTAACTTCTATCCAATACCCTAATATAAGTCTAGAAGCCTTGACACCAAAACGAAGGGTTCACCTATCCTTAAATTAATGTTCTGGAGTTGTCGAAATTATTAAAATTGGCATACAAGGTCGTTTGACTGAAGGTTTTTTCTGGTAGCCAATTTGAACCAACGATGACTTTAAATTAAGGAATTGTCTCTAAAAATCAAATGAACTTCTCGACAATCGAATTGTTAGTTCTAACAAGTCATAAATGACTTAGGGTAGATATAGGAAAGATATAAATGGAAAAAATAAGAAAAAAATAACCTAGAGGGTCATTATAGTTATACAATTATTTTTCATGAGCCAAAGGTCTATCAAAAATAGCCTTTGTACTTTATCATTTGAAGTCGTATGGACTGCGTGCACTTTACTCGCCCCAGACCTCACGTTATGGGAATACACTAGGTATATTATTGTTGTCTTTATTGTATATACATATATATATGTGTGTGTGTATATATATGGATATAATGAAATTATAAAAGACTAATATTAGAGGGAGTTTCTTCTAACTAACATACACCATGTGAGCTTATGATGCACTAACTTACAATCTCAATTGCAGAGAGTTGTCCTATACAGTCCAAGGTATAAAACCTATCTATGGATCCATCTAAGCCTCTTAGGATAACATATACTTACGGTGGTGCATAGTTTTGGGACAAGTGTTGTCTAGAATGCAAGTCCGCTTGTTGCTAAATAATCCTCCCAAAAATATATCTTTAGAGATTATATCATATCATGCAACATATTTTGATGTCAAAACTATCCATACTCATTGATGGAATATCTATATGCAATACTAAGCATATTTATTTTTTGGGGAGATAGTTCATAAGCACTGATTCCATACTTAAATACCATTCTGCTCATGAATTAACTATTTAGAAACTGTTCATATTTTTCTTTCATAAACATATCTTTACTTCTATGAATATAACTTATATCATGATAAACATAGTTGAAATCAAGCATAACTTGTAAACACTCATATTATCTTTCATAACTTCATGAATAATCTTAAAACGTGCTTGGAGGATCACAATTATATAATAAAATATGTTGTTCACAGTAATTTATTAATTTTTATAGGAAATCTTACATAAAAATCATAAGTTTATCTTTAAAGCATAACTTGAAGAGAATTGACTAAAAAAAACTCTAGCTTTAGTACATAATTCATCATATAATTAAAATAATTGGGCATAAAGATGAAAGGAATCCATCATTTGATCTTGTGTACTAAGTGAAAACAAATTCTTGACAAGGAGAACTTAAGAAATTCACTAGATTTGAAACCTTACCTTGTTTGATCTTGGTATAGACTTGTTAGGGACTTGTTATTGACAGATTAAGGGAGAAATTGACTTTAGGATCTTATATATAAATATATATATATACAGGTTTTGATGACCTCAAATTCATGGGAGAGGGTTAAAATTTACCCTAAAATTCAAACTACCCATAAGAAAACATTGCTCAAAAACTTATTTCTGGTATCCAATGAACCATCCGATTACTGTGGGACCTATTCCCAAGAGTGGTATGGAATAATGGGTTATAGGGCCCTTTTTAGACCTCTAAACTCCAATAGATGAGAACATCCTATGATCTTTGTTTCCAAACAAGACCATGGGTTTCGGTTGTGGTGTCGTTTGTCAAATCTGACAGCTTAACAGCGCCTAAGTAAAATAGCAATCAATTTTTACGGTGATATTGTATTAATAGTAAATTAGATGCATTGGAAAGAATATTCATGTAACTTAATTAGGTGGGTACTAGGCTACCTAACACTTCATAATACTATCCTATAAGAATTTCTCACTACAACTTGGTAGAAAGAGAAGTTTCCAATTCATATAAATGTTAGGGACCTCTAAAGACCTAAATCCACATTAAATACTCTCACTATACTAGAAATTTGATAATAACAACAAGTTATAAGAAACAAATAAATGACTTAGGTCTAACTATATTCTTAGAATGGATAAATCCTTAGCCTAAAAGTTTGGGGTGTCACAATATCTCCCTCTTAGATTATTCATCCTTGAATGAACAGTGAAGTTGGACCAATAAACTAATGGAACTGACTTTACTATCCTAACTGGAGCATAGTTGGATTATATCAAGTTTCAGAACTCAACTATGTATTTTATGAGAATTAATAGAACATGGAACACAAGCTTCTAAGATTAAACACTAGAAGGAAACTGATATATAATGCATATATTTATAGAAAGGCTAAAAGTGAGACTCGGGTAAAGAGTAAGAATGATATTAACAATAACCTACAATCAAATCAAGGATCTAAATCTAAGGAAGAATACTCTCTCTACTATTTACCACTTGGCTTTACTCAAATTTCCACTATCTCCCCCCTTTAACTCTAAGTTTTAAATTCCTAAGTCTGCTAGATAATCTCTTACAATAACCTTAGCTTCGAACATAAATCACTACTCATGGTCATTACTAGTCATATATTACATTATAATTGAACTATATACAAGGAAAACTAACAACATATTGGTTGTGATATTTAGAGGGTTTTATTAATCTCGATGGATGGTCAAGGCATAGAAATTATTCTTATAAGTGTTGGTTGGAATCTTAAACTTATCTCCTTCATTAGTATTTTCTTCTAAAGGAAAATCTATAATAATATGACCTACCTGACTATAATTGTAGCGTCCAAAATTTTCATAAAGACACACACTTAAATTAGATTTACTATAATTTTTGCAAGCTGGATGTTGTGTAAATTAGGAACCTATTGCTCTGAACTATTGGTAATTATTGGGTCTAAATAGATTCTTAAGATTGTATACATGGCCTCCATTTTTTATCCTCAGCTATCTATCCTCAAAATTTACCATCTTGGCTCTCTTACTCTTTTACTCTCCTTCTTTCTTCAACTTATCCTCCTCTATTAGTTGAACGTGAGTCATCAATCTTAAAATATCCATGTCCCCGATGAGCAGGGAAAATATTCTAAATACTTTGTACTCTCCTAATAAGAAGTGTGGTGCATACCATACCCATAATCAAGAATATACTAGAAACGGATTCATAAATACCCTAGGATACTTGAACTCTGGATTTGTTACCAAGTTTTTCACTACCCGAGATGCACCCTTGTCGCAACATGAACTAGTCATCATATGTGACCCAAATGGGTCCTTGGTATATCATGACAAATCTGAATTAAATAATCTTACTACAATGTTAGACTTTAAAGGAACATTGAGAATATAATAAAATAAAACATCTTTGTTGATAAATCTGAGAATGTTTGAATAACACTAAAATAATCAAAAATCAAACTCTTTGTCTAATGAAGCATCTATTATGACGACATAAAGTAAACAAAGACCAAATCAATTTTTTATTGAAAAGCAAGAAGAAAACCCTAAGCAAACTAGACAACTGAAATAAGACTCTTCATCACCAAATAATGGGAGAGCTCATCAAAAAGCAGAATTATGCATGATACCAAATATCAAGAAACTATCTTAAGCGTGAGAACCTTGATTTACATCATATGAAAAATATTATGCAAGACGTAGTCAATATATCGAATGCATTGGTATGCAATCTTTGTATATACATATAAAGCTATATGATAAAAACTTAACAAACATAAAATTAGGTTGAACTCAGAAGTGAATATAAAAATAAATCATAAGATACTTTTTTAAGGCATTACAAACATGTTGAACTAAAGAGAATCATAAGTCATAGATGATGCATAAAACTTCATTAGTTGATATATATACATATATATAAATAGATATAATTCAATCATAAAAGATTAAATTTGGTGGGAGTTTCTTCTAATTAGTACACACCATGTGAAATCATGATGCACCAACTTACAATCTCAGTTGGAGAGGGATTCGCTATGCATGGCAAGGTATAAAACCTATCTATTTATGAATCCATCTAAGGCTCTTGGTATAACACAAACCTATGGTGGCGCATAGTTCTAGGACAAGTGTTGACTTGAACTCAAGCCTGCTCGGTGCTAAATAATCCTCCTAAAAATATATCTTTAGAGTGCATATCATATCATACAACATATCTTATTGTCAAAACTATCGATAATCATTTATGGCATATCTAGATACAACACTAAGCAAATTTTCCTTTTGGGGAGATTTTACATAAGCATTGATTCCATACTTAAACACCATTCTACTCATAAATTCTCTATTTAGAAAACCGTTCATATCTTTCTTTTGTAAACATATCTTTACTTCAATTCATATATCATGATAAACTTACTTAAATCATGAATAACTTAAAAATATTCATAATACCTTTCATAACTGTATGAATAATATCAAAACATGCTTGGAGGATCACAATCATATAATAAAACATATTGTTCAAAGTAATTTATTGATATATATAGAAAATCTTACATAAAACTCATAGGTTTCCATAAAAAACCATGACTTGAAGAGAATTGAGTAAACAAACCCTAGATATAAACATACTACATCATGTAATTAAAATACATGGGTGTGTGGATGAATGGAATACATTACTAAATCTTATGTACCTTAGAGAACACAAATTTTTGATAAGGAGTACTTAAGAAATTTGCTTGATTTGAAACTCTAGCTTGCTTGATCTTGTTATTTACTTATTACAAACTTTTTGCTGAGAGATTAGTGGAGTAATAGGATGTAGGCTCTTATATATATATAGGTTTTGGTGACTTACATGTCATGGTAGAGGGTTAAAATCTAAGGAAAAGTTCAAATTATCCTTAAGAAAATATGGTTGAAAAACTAATTTCAAGCATCAGACGACCCTACAATGATCATGGAACCTAACTATGATCATGGTATGGAATTTTGGATTTTAGGAGACCATTTTGGGACTTTAAAATTCAACATAAAAGAACATCCGACGATCATGGTTTCTAACCACGACTGTGGGTTTCAGTACAGGTATGGATCATTAAATCTAGCAACTTGAGTGCGCTTCAGTGAAATGGTCATAAAATTTTAATCCAATATTTGATTAAACAGAAATTGAATGAGTTGGAAAGAATATTCAAATACCTTTAATTTTATGGGTAATATCCCACCTAACTTTTCATATACTAGGAGTAATAATCTTTTTATACTAACCCTATAAGAATTTCTCACTAGAACTTGGTCGAGAGACCAGTTTCCAATTCATCCAAGTGTTAGGGACTTCTTAATACCTCAAACCATACTCCTTCCATTATACTTGAAATTTGATAATAACACCTAGTTATAATAAATAAATCAATGTGTTAGGTCTAAATACATACTTAGAATGGCTAAGCTTAGCCTAGAACTTTGGTGTGTTAGAGTTACGTACATGTAGTACACTAAAAGGAATTTGGAAAACCTTAGAAAGATAAATTTTTAAAGGAAAATTTCAAGCAAGAAAGTGATCTTGCTTATAATTATTTTACTAGTAATGACAATAATTTTTATCCTAAAAAAGATGACCACTATACAAATGTTGTTATTAAATATTGGTAATACATATTTGTTTGATAGCTTTGGAAGAGCAAATGTGTTACTACACGGATCGAAGAAATGACATTGTGCATGATATTAGGGTTGTAGTATGTCTCAAAAAGAATTTATTACATTTAAAAGGAATTGACAAAAATAAAATTATATTTAGACAATAATATATTGGAAGATTTAATATCTTCATATTAGTTGAATTAAAAAGGGTTATGAATTTTTATGAAAAAATTACCCATTTTTCTTTTACTTGTTGATACAAATATGGAGATAGGATGGAATCACAAGCAATAGTATACTAAAATTCTATAGAAATATATGAGTTGTTATGAATGGTTCACCGTCATGGTTCAAATGTGATGCCAAAATAACTGAAAATTCTTGTGTTTATATATTAAAGAAATAAAATGTTCTTGAATGAAATATCTTGTGATGCTTGGTCTTGTGATAAATTTATCATCTATTATTTGGATTGTAACCTTCAATTTTTTTAAAAGTATAACAAGGAGAATAGAGTTTGTTCACTTGTCACTGGACTATGTACTGTTATCTTATTTAATAGATGAATCTAGGGTTGGTGACATATTTATCTATTAGCTTGTAATATGATTTTTTCAAGGTACTTTCCTAAATTTTTCAAATTAATAGTGTGGTCCCAAAAAATAAATTATGTTGATAATGTTGGTTGGTTTAGAAGAAATTAGATGCCTCCAATTATAGTTATATCATTCAGTATAAGAAGAAATCTCTCTCAAGAAATTTAGGGTGAGATGTGTTATTTAAATATACTAGCAGTTGTATGCATCAAACTAATAAAGATCTCCCGATATTATTTGTTCAGGTTCAGGAACCATATAATTTCATTAAAAAATCTGAATGTGTCGTATTTGATTTAATTACTCCAGCATATATAAAGATGGATCCCTAAAGAAGTTTAGTGTAGATTTTAGATTTTCTAACACTGAGGGGGGAGGGGCAGGGAGATAATTAGAAGCTGAAAAATATGTGTGAAATGAATTACATAGATTATTGTAGAAAAGAGTAAACTCGAAGTTCAAGAGATAATTTATTTGTACAATATTGCAATGCTCTAAAATCTCTCTCAATTAATATCATTGGAACCATGAAATATTATTATTTCATAGAGGTATTATTTAATCATTAAACTATTATTTATTAATTTAAAGAGTATTTTTAGGACTCAGTGAAGGTTAAATTTGATCACAAAAAATTATTATTTATTACTAATTTATGTATCATATTTATTGAATTAATATTAAAAAATAAATTCATTATACACAAAGTAGATTGTATCGATACTGCAAAAATTTATCTCGGGGATGAAGCCTTATGGAATTTAAATGAACCCACTTGAGAAAATGGCATTCATGAACTTAATGTCATAATTAGTGATCTCGATTACCTCAATAAAATGTATGTCAATAGCTAGTTGGATTATCGAAGTAAAAATGATACATGTTCAGAGGTCCAAAGCTTGTAATAGATTGTGGATACCATTGGAGAAAACAATATTAATGATAAACTTGAAGATGATTGAAGATATTATGGACCATTTATTAATAAAAAAATACTTACCGCATCTAGAACTTTCATAATTTTTTGGTGCCATTCGAAAAGAGAACTCCAAAACTTTTGGATGCAATTAGAAAAGTACTTAAATTTTAATAAAAAACAAAAAATACTAATCATATTTCACTAAATTATCTTAGGTATTTTTTTAAAATTTAAATAATTATTAATGGGATCATATATTCATATAAGAGTCTTTCAAAAAAATATTATCATACTATTTTATCAAAATTGATAACTTTTTCCGCTGACCCAAGTCCGGATCAGAGAAAAACATATCTTAGAGAATTTATTAATTTACTAACTTGATTTTACTATAAATTTTCAGGTAGATTTACGGACCCTGTATGATAATTTAGTTGTAAATGCTCTAATGTAAAGTCCATGAAGGACAAACTCTATGACATGTAATGTTAAACTACTTGAAGAAGGACAAGATAAAATGATAATGATGGTCACGGTAATGAGAAAAGTTCTTTGAAAGAGCACTATGAAATAACAATTTATAAAAACCTTATGAAATATTTTTGTATGCAAAAATTGTTCAATGGGTTCAATAAACAAGTTAAATCACGCAACTATCTATATTCAAAACTAATTATACAAAGTGGATTGACATTAATGCAATCCAAAGCCAAAATTCCATAAAATTGAGAAAATCCATGTTCCCATTCCAACCCTTAAAATAATCCACTAATTCAATTGAAAAATCATCAATTAAAACTGAAATAATATATTTAAAATATATGACAAGTAATCAAACAATAACAATCAAAGACCCTCAACCCCAAGTTCAAACCCATCATTTAAATCACATGAATATTCAATAAATTACTACCACAGTAAAAGAATTCAAGTTAGGGATGGGCAACATGCCTGAAATATAGGACAATTTAAAGAGAATTTGAAGTTTTGATCTTGAAGGGTGAATCCCCTGTAAAATCCTTAGAGTTTCCTAGTTGGAGATTTAAAGAGAAAAAAAAAAGATTTTTGATCTTTGAGAACTCAAGGGAAAAGGTTGATTTTGTGTTTAAAAGCAATGTAAGTGGTAAAACGACCAAAATCCCCTTACCCCAAGTGAATAAAAAGAAAACTGAGCCTTTTTAGCATAGCAGTGTGGCACATCAATATCTCAGAGTGCTAGCCATCATGCCACACTGCTATATTAGAGCTCCAGTGGTGTACCCTGCCACTACCCCGGAGGCACACTACCCCAAAGTTAAAAAATATCCCTAAACCCCTTTTAAAAATTTGGAAACTTTCTCCAAACATCCTTTTAATATCCCTTAACATAAATTAAGTCAAAAATTAATATTACACATGCATGAGGGTGAAAAATAAAATAATTAAAATTTTGAGTGGTCTTATAGAGATTTTGATAAGTTATGCCATATCAAAATCGATATCAAAAGATCATTGACAGTATATTTGATATAATGTAGAGTTCAATATATAAATGTAGAGAGGACCTTGAATAAAATTTTCTCAAAGAGTATGACCAGATAAATGATTGGCCAAATAAAAATTCGTAATTCAAGGGTTTTGTTTAACTTATAATAAAGTGAGTATTTAAAATTATAGTCCAAAGACCAAAGTATAATGTCAGTAGGTGTTAAAAAGGATTGTTTTATTAAAGTAAACTCAAAAGATATATATTACGGCTTACGCCTTGGGGCGTAAGGAATTTTAACAGAATTCCTAACATTATTTATTGTAGACGTATTTTCCTGTTGTAAATGAATTGAAGTTTCATTCAATATGGCAATATTGAAAAGATTGAATGAGTATAATGAGTTAATTGTTATATTTAGCTAGACAATGAAGTTTATGTATAAATCTTTGAATAATTGAAATTTTTTTGAAGCATGTAAAAGATTTAAAAAATTTGTTACATAAAGCTTCAACAAATTTGTACATGATTAAAGTGATTCATTGAGTACCAATGGCTATGAGATCACTTGAAATAAAGAAAGATCAATTTTGTTCTAACGAAAATGGTTAGAAAATATCAGGCATTAACATAGTTGAAGTAATTACATTTTCTACTATTATTATTCATCTATTAACTTTTATTATGGCCTAGAAATAGATAATTTCACTCTTGTGGGGAGATATCTAAGTGAAATCAAATATTGATATAAATAATTGATCCTTACAAATACTATCAAGGTTTTATTGGTTGAAAATACAGGACATTATGTGGAATTCATTTTTCATGCAAGGATATTGTCATATTATTAATCTACCAGGCAAGTCAATTGTTGAATCTATTCAAGTCATATCAAGGTACTAGCAATTTCTAAAAAAAGTGGGTCAATAAATTAGAGATGCATTATTTTTATTTTGAAAATTGTTTGAATATTGTATAAGTACAATGTTGCTTGTAAGCTCAATGAAAGTAAGAATACATCAAAGGAGATAGAACAAATCAAACTCTCAAAAGTTTTTTCTCATGCATGATCCCATACAAAATGGTATTGAATATTCCACAAATTAATTTTATAGAGGAATTGATGGATCACTAAGGTCTTACAAATATCAATATTTTAGAAGTTGGTATAGAAGATTGGAATACATCATCTTTGAAAAATAATGAGATATTTTTATTGGGGGAGTCAAGTACTCGTTGTACTCTTTGTTTTCTTATCTTACAGTTTACCTCACTAATTTTTTCTAGAATGATTTTTAATGAGGTAGCTCTCAATGCATATTTCTAAATATGTGCAATCTTTTTCCTTTATTAGGACATTTTACCACAAAGTTTTTTCATATAAGATTTTAACAAGGCACATTATTTATTAATGATGAAGGAGAAATAAACTATATTATGAATATCCAATACATAATTTCTTGGAGAATCTTACAATTAAGCTGGCAGCTTACAAAAGGGTCAAGCAGATATGTTGCAAGAAGCTCAAGCAGGTAAGTTGTATGTTGCTCAAGTAGCTTCCCACAGAATTTTAAGAAGAATTATGATATTGACGCAGAACAAATTCATTCAAGTGATGATCCATCAAGCATATTCACCTTATCGTTATCGGCTTCAACTCCTAAGAAAATGGTGCACAAGTAAATAATGTGTATTGCGAATAAGTATGCATGATTTTTATTTTACTGCAATTTACTTGTACATGGACATCCAGGGGAAGTGTTGTAAACATCTATATGTGGATGCCATATAACTAGGCCCCAGAATGCATTGTAGCATACTCGTTTTTCCAAGTGACATAAGCCTTTAAAAGGCCTAGTTGTAAATGAAATAAGAGAGGTAACAATAGAAAGAGTAAAGAATAGTTACTTTTTGCCATCTCTCTCCCTTTATTCCTTAATTCTTTCTAGTTATTCAGTATCTATATAGTCATTTTCAATATTTCCTATTTACAGAAAAAAAGAGTCCAAAAAGTAAACAATAACCATTCCTCATTTTTTAAAAGATCCCAAAGACATAAAAATGGTTTCTATTTAAAATATATTTGATTTTTGTGGTTATTTTGCAAAAGTTCTTCTTACAAGCAACTTTAAATTGTAAAAGTTATTTTTTTTCAAATAACTTTGCGGTTCTTATTTTTCTTTTACATTTGTAATGCAATTGAGATAGCAAGACTAATAGCAAAAGTTAACTATCTTGAATATAAGTCCTTTGCCTTCTGCAACATTTAGTGAAATTTTGAAGTATGAGTTGATTTCTTAGTTCAAAATCTATTGAAAATGCTTAGAAATATTCTATATTTATTTGGAAATTTTAATTTGAATTATGTCGTAATAGGGTTCATTAAGTAGGTGATTTGTAAATGAATTTTTGTCATGATATGATTTTCAGGTCATGATAGCCCCTACTATAATCCACTTGTAGGTAAGACAACCCATAAATCGAAAAATAAGTAGCAGAAAAAGAAAAGAAAAATATAATAAAAATGAATAAAAAGATAAAGAGAAGTACAAGAAAGAAAAATAATTAATTAATGAAAAAGGAAAATCAATACTTACCATGAAAAAATCACTACTCAATCATAAATAACCCCAAGTTGGGGGAATTGAGCTATAAGAGAAAAAAGAATTATCCCCATATTCTCATTGAAGTCATCCATCTAATCCGATGATTCAAAATATAATCCAAATCCAACGCAAAAGAACAAGCAACGACTAAATCAAACTTTAGGGTCTCAACTATAATTTTCAAGATCTCAAATTTGACATAAGATAGGGTTGAAAGTTGCCAAAAGACCTTTTATAGCAAAAGCAAAAATGAACCAAAAATTTTTAAAACTGTCACCATGCTTTCTTCGACCAATGAGAAATAGAATCTCCAAACTCCACGACAATACGCTAAAGTAAATCTTTATTGCAAAATTGGCTTGAACCTGAGTTTCCACGGTTGGAAACTATTGATTTTGGAGACTTCTTCTATCGTCGATCCTTGTTGAAATTCAACAAACTCTCCCCTCTTGTCACCAGAATACTTTCTTTGGAACATGAATAATCTATAACTTTTGGCGATGCATCTTAACTTACACAATATGCTATTAAATTTTGTTATGTGCTAAACTTCTTCGGCGATGCCATCTTTGATTTTTAGTTCAAATTCTCCATATTTTTGCTTATTTATGCTCTAGAAACCACTTATTGGCTTCAACCCAGAAAAACAACAAAACTAACATTATTATTCACTCAAATTAGTATTTAGGACTTTATTTCTCATTATTTTTAGGCTAAATTAGTCATAAATTGTTATCTCATAACTTATATTACTCCTTCTTTGCACCTTTTGTGCTTAAGGGGGATTGGTTGTGTTTATTTTTATTGTCTTTACCTTCTGATCTTATGTGGGTCCTTTTAGGCTCTACTAGGAATTTATTTATTCTTTTAAGTAATTTATATTCGACTCTAGCATCTGCTTAGCATAGCTTGTAATTTTTATTTTGAGCCTCATCTGTTGAACCTTAGTATAGATCCACACTTTAATACACTTTTATATTATTTGAGCTCAACCAGCCAATGATGCCTACTGAGTATCTCATTTTTTTATAGCCAATAATTTTTTTTATCTTTTTCTCTAATGCAAATCCTAGTATGAGTCACCATCGCTGATGTCAACTTTGAGCAAAGCTGCTAACCAGAGATTCGAGTGAGAGTTCAATTTTAGAAGCCGATCCATATCCTTCTATTATAGAATCAGTCCTATATTGTATCATCAGAGACCACCTTGTATATTTTTGCATTTGTCTGGTACTCTAGGTGTATAGTGGATCTTGTACTAGATTTACCATATCTTGGGGGTATCATTTTATACATTTTTTTTGTTTCTCTATTTTAATTATTCCATGTTTACATATTTCCCTTTGTAGTTGCTTTATTACCGTTCAACCCTTATTATTATCTTTTTAGCTTGTTAGCCCATTAAACACTATTTGGGGACATTATTGTAACTTACTTATTGGTGAGTTATAGTAGGTTACTTTATGACCTAACTTTTTTGTTGGTCATAGAGTGGTATTAGAGCCTAGGTTCACCAGTATCATTGGTACAAGATCAAGTGTCTAGTAGAGTACAGATCAGTATGATAACATTTGTATTCTATCTTTGAGATGCTATAGGACATACATAGGAAAATCTCACCTTTTTAATCACCATGTGATGTCTATATTGTTTTCGATATTATCATTTGTTTGACTTCTTCTTACTTAACTTAGTTTCAATATTCTCATTTGTTTCACAAGCATCTGACAACGAAAACTTGACCTTCTTCTTACCCAACATAGTTAAAGGAGCAACTATTCATGAAAATCTTTCCACAAATCGCCTATAATATCTAGCTAAACCCAAGAAGCTCCTAATATCGGATGGAGTCGTGGGTCAAGGACACCTCTTCACCATAACAAACTTTTCTAGATCCACCATGATCCCCTTACTAGAAATAATATAACCCAAGAAAGATACATCGTTCAACAAAACATCACACTTAGAGAACATGGCATACAGTTGTTGTTTCTTTAAAGTTTGCAACACCACATAGAGGTGATTAGCTCCACCTCACTCTTTGAATAAATCATAATGTCATTAAGAAACACAATAATAAAAAGATAAAAATACTGATAAAAAACTTTGTTCATCAGATCCATAAATATTGCTGGAGCATTCGTCAATCCAAATTACATTACTAGAAACACAAAGTGCCCATACCGGGTACGAAAGGCCTTCTTAGGGATATCCACCTCCCAAATCTTTTGCTGACAGTACCTAGATCAAAAATCTATCTTAGAAAAAAACTTGGCAGTTTGCAACTAATCAAATAGATCATCTATAGTTGAAAGGGGATACTTGTTCTTGATCGTCACCTTGTTCAACTATCTGTAATTAATGCGCATTCAAAGAGAACCATCCTTCTTGTATACAAATAACATTGGTGTACCCTAAGAAGAAGCACTAGGACGAATAAACCTCTTTTTCAGAAGATCCTTAAGTTGTGCCTTGAGTTCCCTCAACTCAGTCAGAGCCATTCTATACGGAGGAACAGATATTGGATAAGTTTTTGGAATTAGATAAATACCAAACTCTATTTCTCAATCCGTAGGAACACTAGGAAGATCATCTGGAAAGATCTCTGGAAACTCATTAACCACTTACACTGATTGGAAATAAGGACCTTCTGAGTTAGAATCTTAAACCTGAAGTAGGTGATAAAGACAACCTTTAGAGATCAACTTCCGAGATTTAAGAAAAGCAATAAATCCACCCATAGGAGCTAAAGAACCACCCCTCTAATCTATAATCATCTCACCAAGGAACCTAAAGATAACCCTAGGGGTTCAACAATCAAAAGAAGCATAATAAGAGTTAAACCAATCTATATCAAGAATGACATCAAAATCCACCATACCCAACTCAAACAGATCCACTAAGTTGTGTTTGCCACCAACAGATATCACAAACACCCATAGACTCTCTTAGCAACAACAAAGTCACTCACTGGGGTAGAAATAGAAAAAAGATGCGAAATAACTTTTGGATCAAAACCAAAAGATACAACCACATAAGGAGTGACATAAGAAAGAGTGGACCCCAGATCAAGCAAACAATATACATCACGAGACAAAAGTTATAACATACCAATAATGACATCAGATGAAGGCTCAGATTCTTGTTGGGACACCAAAGTATACAACATGTGCTGACCAATGATAGAAATAGGAACAGTAACTGAAGTAGACATGACACCAACAGGTGTAGGAGTAGAAGATCATGCCAAAGGAATCTTTTTTGCCCTCGTATCAACCTTATTAACTGGATAATCCCTAAGTCGATGGCCTACCTGGACACACCTAAAGAATTTTTCCTTTTATTTATCGTAATAACCTTGATGAGGACGACCACAGAACTTATAAGGAGGGCATGGTGAAACTGACTGACCCCTTCTTGCCTAAGATTGGGAACTCTATGCCCAAACATTATCACCACTTTAATGATGTCGGTCGCCCATCTGGTAGGGAGAACTAGCATAAGAGTAGGAACCAGACATCCCCCACTTCTTTTTCTGCAATTTGCGATCATCCTAATAACCCTGAGATTGAGCACCTCGCTAGTTAGAAAACCTGCTCCTCTTACCTTGTCTATCCCTAAATTCTACATACTTCCTCTTTTTATTCTCCACTTGCTGCATATGAATAGTCAACTAAGAGACATCAATATCTTTAATCAGCAAGGTTGTCTTGCTCTCCAAAATCAGATCCCAATTTAACCTAGAAGTGAACTTTGTCATTCTTGCCCGCATGTTAGCCACTAAATTAGGAACATACCTTGACAATTATTTAAACTTGAAGGCATATTTCTTGACTAGAGTTCTCCCTAGTTTGAGGTTCACAAACTTCATTATCTTTGCTTTCCTCAACTCTTAGAGAAAAAAATGATCTATGAAGGCCTTAGAAAAAGTATCCCACAAGAATTATTCTTCCACATCACCCTTATCACTGTCCCACTCTTTATACCATTGATATGCAATATCTTTGAGTTGATATGCTATAAAGTTAACCCCCTCCACATTGGTAGCCTGCATCACCCAATATTTCTTTTCCATTTTATCCAAGAAGCCTTGTGGATCCTCCTCCACCTTCACTCGAGAAAAAATGAGAGAACCCATCTTCATAAATTAGCCAACCCTTGTGGCCTCTACAAATAAAGAACCAGTCATATCACGCTTACCTAAGCAGTGACTATCTGAGCAATAACGTGGATAGACTAAAAAAATTTTGCATTAGTCACCGCACCTTGAAGAAGACTATTAGCAACTGGTGGAACTATATAACTATAAGGGATATTACTATAAGATTGAAGATAAACCCCTGAAGTATGATGCACCCCTTCAGCAATACCCCCAGATGGGATAGAAGAATTTTCTTTTATTTTAGATCTACGAGGCATGATCTGAAAGACGAATAAACAAGGATTAGAGAAGATTCCAGGACTAAGACTCCAAGTTTGAGAATAGAAGACCAAGAAAGTGAAACATTCCTAAATGCCATATAACCTTTCCCTTATGAGTGTGGCGCGTTACATACTCGTAAAAGAGAATCTGCTTGATATGACATTATGGACTCCCAATTGATTATGAACCTAGGATTTGATACAAACTTGATGTGACCCAACCTAGGGCCTTATCGTATTAGTCATCCTAAGTTCGACCGGGATCAGAGACTATCCTTGTTACCTCACCAAACCTCTAGTCGCCTACTATGAGTTACCTAAATCCTCAAACATGTAGAAAGATAGTTCAACAACTCATATAAAGACTCTAGGATAGGATCAAAATGTGACTAACCCAACCGAGTCCAACCATCCCATACCAACAATCCAACCATACTGAACCAATACTAAAATTAGAGCCATAAATCAGGCCATAACAAAAGATATTCCCAAAAAAAATATAATTAACCCCAAAATGAAAAATGATGGAACAACCAACAATATCATCCATTGATGTCAGTCCTTTAGCTTATTTCAATGCCAAGGATAACACCAATACCGGTCTCACTCATTTTAACCCATAGCAGTACCATAATGCCTTAAACTAAAAGAGTAATCTGATTGGCACATTCCCCCAACCATAGTTGAAACCAATATCCAAAATAAAATTAAAGTGTATACTAAATCCATAACATGAAATGGACCCTTCTAAAAGGATGGAAGCTCACCACTTCTGTCCAAATGATGATCTCAGAGTCAATCACTATCTAAGAGGAGTAGAATGGCTGATTATTATATACCATGGGTATACAATCGCCAGTAGACAAGATAGCGGGTGAACACAAAAATGATATCAAGATAAGGATAAAATAATTCCATTAATAAAACCAAGTAAAACTATCCACATACACACAACCATACATATATATATAATTATGTCAGGAAAGGGGATCAGGTTTAGCATGCCTTTAAAACCTTTACATGGGTTGTGTAGCTTTGTCATCCTATACCACACATTGGCAATATGGGTTCAACTCCCCTACTGAAAAGGCCCTATTGCGTGTAGCCGCACAACCAGGGAAGTAAACCTGGGATGACCAGTACATCCCATAAAATATAGTATAACATCATGCACACGGTCACCAAGACCAACCTCTCATTGGAAAATATGAGTTTCTAGTTTTTGTTACCCCCAGAACCTCTACCTTCAATGGCTTTGCCACACATCCCGCCGTTATTGCTCAATTAAAACAATTTTCCAAATAACCAAACCATTATCTAATTATTAACTAAGGCCATTTATATTGGTATCATCATTCTAACCCTTACTTGCAAGTATCATCAATAGCCAACCATTTATAGATTTAAGGGGACTTTCAAATACCCTTTCAAATTACCATATTAAACTACTTGGATGATTCTATGCACCCCACAGGCATAACCATTTAGCCATTTAATTTTCCAAGAAATTTAAACCATGCATAATTTCTTTACCAAGTTTTAAAGCATGTTAGAGTTCCATTAAAATACCCAATGCAATGAAAACATGCACACAGGTATTTTGTCAAACACATTAGGGGAATAATATAACCAAAACTAATTCCAATTATCATTAAATAATTCCCATCCAATTCAATTATCCATAACCATCATTAATGCAAATAAAGCATAATTAAAACCGTGGGAGACCATAACCAACAATTTAACATAAAACTGCCCCATTTATATTTGAAAACTAAAGTCATACAATTAATGAAGTCATGAAAATATTCATAAAAATGATATTTCCTGTTAGAATTAAAAATTATAAAAGTGAACATTCCTGAAACAAACCTGATGATAGAAAGAAATCCCCAAGACAATCCCCAAATTAATCCTCTAGTTTAAATCGTAGTTTCTCTTGCCCGAAAGCTTTTGAGAGAATTATAGAGTGTTTTAGATGAGTTTCTAAGTGTTAATAAATATAAAAATAGGTTAAATAGCATTCCAAGTATGTTAGAAGTCATGGGACCTTATTAGGATAAGTGGGGAAATTTCCAGAATACCCCCTACCTAAGTTGCAAAGAATCCTATCATAGTGATACAACTGACCCCATGAGTTGTACCCTTTAATATGAGTGGTACACTCCACTCGTATCCTGAACCTTATCTTTTGGATCCAACACTATCCAGTATATGACTCATCCAACAAAGTCATATCTAAAGTATACAATTCATACCCTTTATTTATACCCTTGATAGATTTAAACCTAAGAAAGATTTAGACATTGTCCACCATACGAGTCCTGGGTACAACTCAAAACCTATCTTACAGATAATGGTGATATATTCATACTCAGATATAACATAAGTAACTAAGTCTAAGATTTACTTAAGGAACCAAATAATCTGTAACCACCAATATGACTTATACCCCTAAGTTATTCCATTCCAGTAACAAAAATCCATTTCACCAACCAACGCTAGTTAGTATACAACTGGACCATACGATCTATATCCAAACATATGACTCATACTCTTCAGTATTATTGGGTTTAGAGATTAAAATTTCTTGACTCTTCAGTATTATTGGGTCTAGAGATTAAAATTCCAAGAAATTTTCTAATGTCTAGAAACCAGAGTGTTTCAAGAGTTTGTACCAAAGAATTTACCACCAAAGTTGTCAGTAGGCCAAAGGTAGCCCAAGCTCTACCTGGATTTATATCTTCATCTATTCATTATAAGGCCCTAGTTTATTCATTGAGTGTGATTCAAGGTAAGTCAATAGATTAGGCCCAATTAACCACTTAAGGAAGTTCAAGGTCAACTTAGTAAAGAAGTGCTACATTTTACTGCAGCTCCTAAAACAAAGGTCCCACCAGCACCAGTAATCTTTTAGCAAATAGTTTCCTAGCCATTTATGACTTTAGAGGAGCAAAAGATGCTGGGTTAGTTTCTTACATTGTCTCCACTGAAGTTTGCATGAGACTTAGAAGAGGACACATTTATGTTCCTTACCAGTTTTGAGGACATATTTCATAACCTTAGATTGGTGGATTCATATAATATGGATGATGTCATATTTCAATTTTATTAGGAAGAGAGGCATAGGTGAAAGGGATATCTTTATTCCATACAAGTTGGATCTCCTATTATAAAATAGGTTCAATTATCTAATGTCTTCTTGGAGATGTATATACCTCACAGTTTGCAAAACCATTACAGAGATGAGCTCATAGAGTAATATTAGGGTTTTATGAGATTGTTGGAGTAAAATCCAAGATTTCATAAGCTAACAAGGCATGCCACTATGATTATACCTATCGACCATAAAAGAGAACAATTTTTTATTAGAGAATTGAGATTTTCAATTTGTATGGATACCCAAAGTCAAGTATAATCTGGTAGATTACTTGAATATATTTTTGAAATATTGTGGAGGATATACATCATAATTCCTATAGAGGTAGCGATAAGATACCCCATCTTCAACGTAATTATAGTGGGAGTCATAGTGTTTCATAGTTCTAGGGTTGAGGTTTCCAGGGTAAGTATCCATGATAGTATTCATATCAATAGCATGGTTAATCTAGTAGTCTTGTTCATATAATAATACATATTTTAGATGGGATTCAGCCTATTTATAGTGATTTTAGTGGTCAAGGTAATAGTCATCCATTGTGGGATATTCAATTAGGGAATTCAAGCAAAGGTTGCAATTCTCGATCAGCAAGACCTTATTTGATACAAAAATAAACCACTAAAAACAAAAATAAGGATTCAATACACAAAACTCAGCAACTAGAAGACAAAGAAAACCATACATAGAAAGGGGATGAAGAAGAAGATTGGATAAATGTAAAGATAGATAGAGAGACCCTCACTTTCACCAATGATTAGCACAAGAAGGTGTATCAAACCTTCAAACACACCTCACCAATGTAATATCAAACCTCACCCTTAGGTGAACCAAAGGAATTTGCATTCCCTCAATCATACCTTTCTTGCCAAATGTTCAACACAAATTAAAATCTATTCAATTGCATTAAAACGCTCATGTTTTGGTTTATACACTAAACTAAGACTAAGAACTACACTCTAAAAAGTAATCTTTCAATATTCCTCAAACACTAATGAGAACGGAAGATAAAATGTCTACTTATACTATTAAATAGTAAATGTCAAAAACACCCTTAATGAGAGAGGGAATTGGGGCACCTCTTTAGTGTTACTTTGGAGTGAAAAATGTATTCAATGCATTTCACTTGAGGCACCTATTGAATGTATAATTCGTTATCCTTTTCTTCTCTTAAACAAGGCTTCAAAATTCTCCGAAAAGGACTTTAATTGCTTGGATAATATCTTGTGCTCTTGGTGCTCTTCATACTTGTATCATCCTCTCCATCTTGAAAGGAATTTTTCCTCAAATTCATATTTTTCAAAACTCAAGAGAGAGAAAAACAAGCACACAATCCTCTTGGTGGGAGGGTTAGTATTAGTACCACACTCATATCATCAACCCATTATAGCTCACACTTGACATACACCCACATATCCTTAAAATTTAACATAAAAATCTTTGCAAAAAAGGGTATAAATAAGTGGATGTCATAAACATCAAAAGGAATTGAGCATGAACTAAAACTACACCTTCTACAACTCAAAAATATTCTGGGGTCAAATGGGAGTAGAAGACAAGGGGTTAATCTGCGGTGTGCCACTCCTTTCACTAGGCTACCAAACTCACAATCATCATCATTCAAGCAAGGAAATCAGCCACCAAACATACTACCTCTACATAATACCAATTTAAAATTAACATGGTTATCATCATAGGCAAAGAGGTAGTATAGCAAGGAATCAAGAGTTAAGACATTACTAAAGGTGCTATTATCTACATGAGTGTCATGTAGTATGTGAATACTATTTTAACCTGGTAATATATTCTTATTCAAGTTATAAGTGTTATGACTAGATGTACACAAATCATTCTTACGAAATGAATTGATTTTGTCATCTAAAGGATCAACTAGTGCTTGCATAATCACAACAAGTATTTGGTCCTTATGCAACCTATCAATATTAAAAGTATCACAAAATGTAGATTCATATACTTCTTTACTAACAAAATCCAAAACTACATCACTTTGGCTACTGCTAGCCACATCACAACAATTGAATTTTCTAGGAGTGTAGAAAATAGCTTTGTCACCTTCTAGATCATGAGAAGTGTTTTCTTCACTTGATTTTGTACCATGGAATCCCTCATTCCCCATATCATAATGGAATATGTCAATATTACCCCTTGGATTCATTTTGTCATCACTTGTCCCAAGATTGGAACTTTTGGCCAAGGGTTCTATTAACTCATCAACTATATGTGTGTGTGGAACTCCTTTTAGATTATTATTTGATAATGTATGTTATTGAACCTGTACATGAGAAGAATCAATGCAAGGAAAAAAGCTAGAACTTGGGTTAGTGAGTAACACAGGTCCTTTGTGGACAAGATCCACAATCAAGCATTTCTTTCTCTTTACTACTTCACTACCTGGGGTTTCACTTTCCTTATTTTATTCACACTCTTCTTTTATTTAAACATCAACCTTCTATCCATCTTGAAAACCGACATCTTCACTCTCAAATTCTATCACCATCTCTTCTCTTAGTTGTATGGGATGATTTTAGTTTAGTAGATCTTGGGGAGGAGGCATTGGATATGGTTGGTGATGTATTTTGGTTTATGGCATGAGTTTCGTAGAGGTTTTAATGGAAATAGTCTATCCTAACCTAAATTTATTCTAGTCATGTCACCCTTTATGGATTCTATTCTCGTTCATACCATTTTGATCTCATTTCTTAAGTCAAGGTTAAGAGCCTCCATTCGAGCCAAGATAGCTCTACCAATATCATTCCCAATGGATTGTGCACTTAAGACTGTGGGTTCCATGAGTAATTAACTAACAAGAAGTAAAAACAAAAAAGCAACAAAGGGAAAATCTACAAAATGAACAAACACACAAGTTAATTCAAAAGCCTCACCACACTCACACTTGGTTTCACAAGTGTTGAAAATTTAGGAACACTTGGTAAGTAAATTGAGTGGTGAATATTCCTTGGTCCGGAATCAATTTTGATTTGATATGAATTAAATAAAATGATGCATGGACTTGAACCAACAAACTACTAAGAATTAAAAATTAGAAAAGGCACACAAAATACTGAAGACACAAAACAAATGGACTCTAATCTAATTACCAAACTAGTAGGTACTTACTAGATTACTAATTAGGGATAGAATTAACTTATAATAAACTAAAATAAAAAATTTGAAAATAATAAATCTAACTAAGAACTCAATTGGGTCGTTGAGCTATGATAACGTGGTATTCAATGATTCGACGTTGAGTTTTAAATTTTTTTTCAATCCAAAATTCCATGTCTCGGCCTAGAATACCTTTGGAGAAGAAGAATGATGATTTGAGGGGGAAATAACTAGTTTTGGATCATTTTTAAGACTCCAATTGAATTCCAAAAACAATGGTCCCCCCCTTTGTACTTGGATTGTACTTGATTTTGTACTTTGATTATTTCTTTGTCTCTTCTTTCTTTGGACAAATATGAATATACCAAGGAATATTCCTTCACAATCACGAAGTACACTCTCTTTCTTCTCCTTTTTTGGATCAAATAAACTCTTTGAATATTATTCCTTAGAAAGACTTGATGAAGATAGAAGAACAAGATGAATATTTAAGAGTCGACCAAAGTTTAACCCCTAACCAAATAAACCCTAATCTCCAATATTCTTATAGATCTAGGTTCCTTAGGCCAAGGTGAGCCCAAATATCAAAAAATAAGTCACAAAACACGTCATCCACTCAAACCTAAAATGGATCAAGTTTCTTCAATGCTTCAAAATGCCATAGACATGGTGGATCTAGCTCAAAATCGATCAAATCTTGTTCCAAGTATAGATCTAGACTTCCTAGGTGCTAGAGAACAAGTATCCAGCACTTGAAACCAACAAAACACAATAAAATTTAGTAGATATAACCAAAAACTTTCGTATCTACACAAAAAACACAAGACAACACTAATCTTTTTGAAATTTTTGGATTTTTGACTCTTTTTTTGTGGAGTTTTTTGACTCTAGACTCTTTTTTGTGAAGATTTTCTTGGATTCAAGACTTAGAGTTCTCGGAATAACTCTAATACATAGTTATGATACCAAATAATAAAAAAATAAACAACTAAAAACGAAAATAAGGAGTCAAGACATAAAAATTAGCAACCACAAGACAAAGAAAACCACACATAGAAAGGGGTTGAAGAAGAAGATTGCATAAATGTAAAGATAGATAGAGAGACCCTCACTTCCCCCAATTATTAGCATAATAAGGTTTCTCAAACCTTCAAATACACCTCACCAATGTAACATCAAACCTCACTCTTAGGTGAACCAAAGGAGTTCACACTCCCTCATTCACACCATTCTTACCAAATGTTAAACACAAATAAAAATCCATTCAATTGCATTAAAACACTCAAGTTTCGGTTTCTACACTAAAATAAGACTAAGAAAAACACTCTAAGGAGAAATCTTTCAATATTCTTCCAAAACTAATGATTATGAAAGATAAAATGTCTATTTTACTATTACACAGAAAAGGCCAAAAACACCCTTAATGAGAGAGGGAATTGGGGTGCCTCTTGAGTGTAACTTTGGAGTTAAAAATGTCCTCAATGCCCTTCACTTGAGGTGCCTACTTAGTGTATAATTACTCCTCATTTTCTGCTCTTGAATAAGGCTTCAAAATTCTCCAAAAATGACTTTAATTGCTTTCCAATTCTGAAGCTTGAACCTTGGACAATATCTTGTACTCTTGGTGCTCCTCATGCTTGCATTATTCTTCTTAGGTTAGGTTACCTGTAGAATTCTTTGATTATAGTTTTATAGGTCATTTTTTCAAAATGTTTCCTTAGCATAGGATGATCAAAAATTCTTCATAAGGTACTCAACCTATTATGCCAGTGGTGCCCCCAATTTGGAGTGGTATATAGGGTAACAAAGATGGTCCCAGGGATTTGCATGGAAGTATTGAGGTAAGTAGAGTAGGTGTTTTGGCAGAAACCAAGTTAGAAGGTTGGTGGGGTCTTTTATTTATCCTTCTTAGTTACCTATATACTGAGGCTTTGAATGTTATTATCACAGGTACAATTTTAGTATGCCATCAGTTAGATTCTGCATTACCTTATCTGGGCTCCACATATTATGCATCTCGATTAGTATTGTCTTATGAGCCATTGTACCTATGCATGTATCTACTCCCATGGATGATTCTTTAGTAGTGGATCATATGTATAGAGCTTATGTTGTGACTATTTGGGAGTATAACACTTGGATGATCTTATTATACTCTGTATGGTTGATTTTGATGTAATTTATAGAATGGACTGGTTATCCCCCTATCATGTGATCTTGGATTATTTTTCCAATACCATTACCTTAGTAATTCCTAGAATATCTTGGGTTGTATGGCAAGGTGCTTACTGTTGCACACCAATAGGGATTATTTATTATATTCAGGACAGGAGACTAATATAAAGATATTGTAACTTGTATATGTTTGAGATATTAGTACTAAGAATCCTTTGCTACATTTTAATCCTTTAGTTAGTGACTTTGCAGATGTCTTACCTACCAACCTATCAGACCTTTCTCCTGAGCGTGAAATGGAATTCTCTAATGATCCAGATTCATACACCCAATCCATTTCTATTATACCTTATTATATGGATCCCACCAATCTTTTAGAGCTAAATATTTTTCTTTAGTACCTTTTCCATAAGGGATTTATTAAAATGATTATTTTATAGTGGGTGTCTAATTTTTTATTTGTTTAGAAAACAATAATTCTATATATATGTGTATCAACTGTAGATAGCTATATAAGGTGACACTAGAGAATAAGGATCTTATGTTGTATATTGATGATATATTTGACTTGTTTTAGGGTGTATGCATGTTTTATAAGATTGATTTTTTATTTACCTATTATCATTTGAGGATTTGGGTGACATACTTTCCTAAGACATCCTTTAGGATTCAATATGACAATTATGAGTTCCTAGTGATGTCCTAAGGGTTTTCTAGTGCCCCAAAAACATTGATGGACTTGATAAACTATGTATGAAGGCCCAACTTGGACTCTATCATGATTATGTTTAATCATGGCATACTTGTTTACCTCAGAAGTAGGGAAGAACATGATCAACATTTGAGGATTGTGCTCCACACATTAAGAGATCAATGGCTTTATGTCAAATACTCGATATGTGTGAGTTCTGGATTAAGTATATAGCATTCTTGGGGAGCATGGTATCCAAGGATGGGTTTATGATAGACCCAAAAATGATTGAGGCAACTAGTAATTGGGCCAGGCGTAGATCTCCGACCAAGGCTCCCATCTTTATTGGGGTTGGAAAGTTACCAAAGATGGTTTGTCGAGGGATTAGCCTCTATTGTAGTAACTATGACTTGATTAACCAGGCAAAATTTCCCATTTTAGTAGTCCAATGAGTATAAGGTGAGATTTTTGAAGCTCAAGGCCTTACTCACTTTAGCTCCTATTCTGACTTTTTTAGTAAATGGAAAAGGGTTTATAGCATAGTATATTATGATACATCAGTTATTTGATTGGGTTGTCATCTAATGCAGCAAGGCCTAGTTATAAATTATTCTTTGAGATAAGAAAAAGTATGTGATCCAACTACCCATTCATGACTTATAGTTAGCGATGGTTGTTTTTCTATTTATGATTTAAAGGATTACTTATATGAAATTCACAATAAGAACAACATATTAATATAGCCTTGAATATATTCTGACGTAGAAGTATCTCAACTTGATATAGTGTAGGTGACTTGAGTTGCTGAACGACTATGACCTTTTATTATGTACCCTTTGAGTAAGTTAAATATGGTAGCGAATGCCATCAGTCAAAGGATGGTGAGTATATAGAGTTTGGTCTTAATTTCCGTTTTGGATAAACTATTGTCCTTGGATATTCAATATTAACCAAAAATGTTGGTTCAACTGGACATGCATACCCTAAGAGAATTCTTGCTAGTGTTTAGGCCAATTTTACTTTGTTGAAGAAAATTTGAGATTGACAATTTGAGGATAGTGTATTGTGTGATATTTGAGATTAGGTGCAAAAGAGTGATGCCAAGTGGTCCACCTTAGACTCTTATGGTATGTTGAAGTTTTATGGAAATATTTGTGTTTTAAGTCTAGGAGACTTCGTTAGTTGATAGTTTGAGAGGGCCATTTCTCTAGATACTCTATTCATCTTGGGAAAACTAAGATATATAGAGATTTAAGGTAGAATTAATAGTGAAGAATTATATGGAAATATATAGCAGAATTTATGTCTCGATGTCTCTGTTGTCAGCAAGTAAAGTTTGAGCATTTGAGAATTATTGGTCTACTTTTGAGGCTACCCATTCCTTAACAAAAGTGTTAGTGTATTACTATAGGTTTTATGAGTGGTTTACCTCGTATTAATCATAGTTCTAATAACATTTGGGTCATCATTTATAATTTGACAAAGTCTCCTTACTTCTTACCTATTAAGTCATCTAATAATGTTGAGAGGTTGGCTAGAATCTATGTTTGAGAGGTGTTTCATCCTTATGGAGTGCACTATCTATTATTTTTGATAGAGCTTCCTAGTTAAGCTACAACTTTTGGGGAGATTTTCAAAAGATGTTGGGTACCTAAGTCAACCTTAGCAAAAATTTTCATCCCCAAACTGATGCTTAGTTAGAGTAGACTTTTAGAAAGATATGCTTTGAACTTTGTTATAGATTTTAATGGTCAGTTGGAGTAGTTTAGAGCATTAGTAGAGTTTTTCTATAATAGCTACCACTCAACTATTTAGATATCCCTTTTTAAGGAACTGTAATATTTGCAATATCGATCTACTGTTAGTTGGTCTGTAATTTTAGAGGTTATGCCACAATGTACGAATCTGCTTTGAGTGTCATTACACAAATTTTAGGTTATTCAAGAAAAGATACCAGAAGCTTACAGTAGGCAGAAGAGTTATGCTAACTGTAGGCTTTATACTTTAAAACTTGTTGTAGGTTATTGGGTTTTACTTCGAGTGTCAATCATGAAGAGTATGATGATGTTTAAAAGTGGCTCAGCTCCACCCTAGTTATATTGGGCCACTTGAGATTCTTTTGAGAGCTGGGGAGGTAACTTATGAGTTAGAATTTTCTCTATATTTATATAAAATTCATCATTAATTTTGGTCCTGAGTCTCCCAAGATCATTTTTGCTATTAGTTAGACTTTGGTTAAAAATAAACATTGGGTGTGGAACCAATTTTTTATCAAAAAGACCATTGTTTGAAATTTTGACGATTCCACTAAATTTGGAAAGCCAAATTTTTTGGGATAGCATAGTTTGTTAGGGTTCATGGGGTTCCAAATAAATATCGGGGACTCGTTTGAAAAGTTTTCAATGTAGTTAAAGTTGTTGGTATGTTAGCACCTGGTCCATGAACAGTTTCTTTGTTACTATAGCGAAAAAACCTTCACCATTATGAGGGTCTGTTGAACTTATTTGTTATGATCATGAGGCTGTGGATTTTGACTACAATGAAGGAGGGCTCGCATGTCTAAGACACCACGATTGTGATAGTTTTGTCAGTGATGTCCCACAATCGCGATCAAGGATTTTTGCAATTACGATGAAAGAACCCCTGGTAGTATAAATACTACTCACTTCATTATTTAGGTCAAAATTCTAAGCTATATCACCATTGATGATTGTGGAAGCTCAAAAATTATATGAAAATTAATTAAAGCTTACATTAATCAGGGGTTGATTAGGTGATCATTTTGCAATATTTCCTCTATAAGTTTCAAACCTGATTTCCATTTAATTTTGTAATTTATTCTTGGACTTTTGCTATTGTATGGGGCAGTTTAGGGAACAATTAGAGAATTTGTGGTGCTCAATTTTTTTCACAAACTCATTGTTCCACATTGGCACTATTGTAGTGTTAAGTTTTTGATTCTACAAGAAGGCCCCATGGTGATTTTAAGCCCAATTTCTAAACTAGAGCATAAATTCACTATATGGTTATTGGTGTTCCCTTCCTGATGCCTAGGTTATTATTTTGATAGCATAGAAATGGTCAGAGGTTTCTTAGAAGGGAAAAGCTCTTGCATAGAGAATTTCAAGTGTGCTCAATGGTGTCCAGGTAAGCTAGGCTTCAATTTATTTAGACTTTTCTCTTTAATGGTATTAGTATGGTATTGTAATAAATATTGATTGGCTGTTATGGTTTGGGTATCCATTTAGTCAATGACAAAATATGGTAATCGATTAGGGGGCTTTTCGATAGATTTTGACCTTAAACTCCCTTAAGTTGGTAGTTTCTTCTTCTTTAGGGCTTGACTTAGCATACTTAGGGCCTTAGGTTTTGATTTAGAAGAATTAGTCTAGGTTCAGGTAGATGCTTGACTTAGGTTGGGTTTTGGGGGTTTGTAGTTGTCTTGATCGCACCTTTCTAAGATAAAGTACAATCAGATAGAGCCCTGCCCTATAATTAATAAGTCTTAAATACCTAGGTGGGATAGTTATGGAGACTAGAATAGTTTTCTTGCTATTTGTGGTCAATGACTTGGTATTCCCGACATTTTACCCTTTTAGGTGTTAAGTCATTATATTTAACTTACGAAAAGGAATTTCATAAATCTGTAAGGTATTTGGTCTTTTAAAATAGGAAAAAGGAATGGTTAGACTTGCATTGCGTATGAGCCATGGATTTTGGTCTCGTATTGCATTTTTAGTTCTAGTCTGAATTCGATGCTTGGTTTACTGATTATTATCTATTAGTTTTTTTTAGATTTTGACATTTATTATTATTGATATTTGGTCGGTAATACAGTTTGAGACCAATATTTTTTATGGTTATCTATAGAGGAAGATTATATTGTATGCTTATCGCATTTCTTGGCTAGTTTTCTTCACATTTCTTACTATTAAACTTGGTCTTATACTAATATTACGCCTCAACTGCACCCACAATGCTTATGGGATTCTATTGGTTCAATTTCGTGGTGTGTACCTTCTAGGATTATTAAGAAATTTATTTTCTCTTTTGAGGCTTACATTTGATTCTCGTATATACTTGGCATTACCTATGATTTCCATTTTGAGCAGAATCTAATGCCCCTTAGTATAGACCTGTACGTTACTTTAAATAGCTTTTACATCAATTTATATCAGTCAACCTATGATGCCTATTGAGTTCCCCATGTTTTTATACTCATACTAAACTTCTGCATCTTTTTCGCAGATGTAGATCCTAGTATGAGTCAACATTGTTGATGTCAACTTCAAATAGGTCTATTGAATGGTGATTATGGTGAGTTTTCAGCATTCGAAGATGACCCATCTCCTTAGGTTCTAGTATTAGTCATATTTTGTAACTTTTATAGTACCTTGTATATTTTTTTTGTATTTTTCTAGTACTTTTTGTATATAGTGGATCTTGTACAAAATTTACCAGGTCTTGGGGGATTTATTTAATATAATATGTCCCTTCCTCTCTTTTTGTTATGCCATGCTTGTATATTTCCCTTTATAGTTTCTTTGAATTATGATTTTACCCTTATTTCTCTCTCTTTTCCCTTTAAGTATATTGATTATCATTTTGAGCTATGGTATTGTCTTACATACTGGTGGGTTAAAGCTGGTGTCATCATGACAAAAGTTTCTAGGTTGTGATATGTAATAAATTTTAAAGATTACAAGATATATGGTAATCCACTATAGGATACCATATGAGAAGATAATATGAGTCGACACATTAAAGTGAACTAATTGGTGCTAGCTTTGTTATTAATTTATTTACTTAGTCTGCTCAACATTTTGAAGACTTTCTAGTTGGATTATGTAATACTTCTTTCTTCAGAAATAATGACAAGTCAATAAAGATTGGTGTGATCTAGTTAAATAGATTAATTCAATTCTCTTTATGGATGGTGATTACTTATTGGTGTTTTTTCATCTCCGTATAGCGATTTTTGATGTAGGATTAATGTTTGTTTTTTGTCCTGGTTATGTTTCTTATTGCTCTAGCAATATTTTAAAGAATTATGATAATCTTTTTCTGGTAGTATTTCCCTTCTTTATTTTGTAAGACTTGAATGCAAGCACAAGTTCTTTTTAAGAAAGGGAGAATGACGCAATCAAAAAAGCAAGATCGATATCAAAAAGTGGTGGTGTGAGATATCTTTTTTATGGAGCTTTCAATTACCCACAAAAATTTAAAGTGTTATTGAAGGATCATTAAAAGAGTTTTTAAAGTTCATAACATGCATAAATGGATTTACTAGGAAAGTGTTGATAACCAGCGAAGTCATCAAGGGCTTTGGACTATTCTTTCAACTATTATGGGCTTTGGAGACTAAAATAAAGCATGATGGAAAACTTCAAAGCCACATGTGCTTAAGTGGATATTGTAATAATTTGGTCATTTTTGTAATGTGGTTATTTATACAGGACTAGTATAAATAGTCTTTATGTATTTCATATTGGAGTTAGTTTTTGGACACTATAATGACCCTCCAATTTATTTTGTAATTTTTCATTCATTTTGAGTTTTCATATAGTTGCGAAAAGTCATTTATGACTTATTGAGACAATTGGTTTTATTCCCGAGTAGTTTATTTTATTTTTAAGCCTATTTCTATATTTGGAGCTTTGCAGTTGAGAAAATTTACTTTGGTCAAAACTTTTAGTAAAAATACTCGGATAGGAATTTCGACAATTTTGTTAGCTCAGAAACATGCATTTTTTTATAGGGGACCTTTGGTTTTGGTACCAAGGCTTCTAGACTTATTTTAGGATATTGGGTTGTGTTTTGATAAAACAAAAAGACTGGGCATAGGGCCAGCATTTTTTTAAAATAACCTAGATAGGAATTTATTGATTTTGTTGACTTTAGAATGTCATTTTTGATAGGGTAGCATATTTCATTAACGTATTCAAGGTTCCATAGGTATCTCAAAGACCCATAGGGAGATTTTAAAACATGGATAAAATTGTTGGTGTAGGCACCAAGTGTTCTTCATGTTTGGGGCCAGCTAGACGCATTTGCAGGTAAAGTTTATTGACATTCACGATTCAAATAGGACCATCATGTTTGTGATGAAGTCTATAGAACCTAAACTAGCTCCTTCATCAAATTTGTCAAGAAGTCCATCACGATTAATATAGTCAACCTAGTAGGATCTCGCAATCGCAGCTAAGGGTCTTGCAAACACAATGAGTCACCCTTGGAAGTAAAAATAGTTATCTTCTTTATTTTCCAGTCATTTCTATCATGTCTTTCACCATGGCTAACCTTGGAATATTGGGAATGGTGAGGAATACATATTATTGAGCTAAAGGTTGTTCAATCTATGTCCCTTGCCCTTTTCGTATTAATTCAGCATTGAAATTTGTCAATTCTTTTATTGAAATCATAGATTGGGGTCCTCAACTTTTGGTACTTTATGGACTATTTTGATCTCTGATTAGGCTTTATTCATGCTCAATTTTTGAGCATGCATTCCTCATCCTTTGAGGGACCTAGTTATGGGTTTAATATCTGGTTTCTATTAAGGGCCCCATGGGTGACTTTTACGTTGATATTTAGCTAGGAACATAATATAAAATATGGGTCTTGCATTACTTTTACTGACATATGGATTGTAATTATGGTAGCTAATGGATTTTTGAGGTTGAGTAGTGGGGAAAATAGCTTGTGGCCAGTCCAAGCTACTATTCTATTTTGAGGTAGGCTATGGTCTACTTTTTAAATATTTTACTCTATATGGTTGAAGATTGTATAAATTTCATGCGAGGTAGCGGTTTTGTCATGACCTAAACTAGGGCCTAGTCAAGATGGATATCTCAAGCCTACCGTGGGAAAGAGACCACCCTATTAGCCTTACCTCAAGAGCACATTATTATAAATAGTAGATGTCAACCAAAATAGCAATGAGAAGGATATATAAGCCAAATGACAATTCTAAGAATTTAAAAAAACAACCAACCCACATTTGTCCACAAAAGCCTCTAAAAAAAATACCAACTAAGTTGAGACATGCCCCTGACAATGACAAAATGAAACCAAAAATAAAATACTAATACAATAAAGAAACCGGCGAAATGACAAGACCTAAAAATCGAATGGCGGCTCACCACTTCACAGTAGATTGATAGGAATACTGAATAGCCTAAGGCTGCATAGGAGCAACAGAAAACCCTTCGGACTCTATATCATGAAACAGTGTAGCATCCAGGTCATTGGGGCGATAACTAGGATGTAACTCAAGTAATAAGATTCAATAATGTATTTACCAAAATCCATTAATAAACCATATGCACAACATTCTTATACATATATATATATATGTGTGTGTATATATATGTGTGTGTGTGTGTGTGTACTTTAAACATAAGTCTAAAGTATCAAACAGAAATGTATAGATCGCTCTATCCTTATGGGACCCACGACCTGTATGGGTTCACTTCCCCTGCTAAAAGAGACCCAATGCATGTTAGCCACATGAATCGAGGGAAAATTTAGGAAATACTAATAAAATCAAGGATATAGCCCTCCTAATATATATATATATATACATATATATATATACATATATATATATAATATATACATATATATATACATATATACATATATACATATATACATATATATATATATATATAATACATGCACTAAGCACACGGTAACATGGACCCCCAATGCTGGCAAACGTGGTTTCCTGGGTTGGACCACCTTAGATCTACACTTTTATGGTGAACCACACAATTCCCTTAAACCAAATTAAAACACTTAGCACATAAACCAACTATTAACGTAGAGGCATTTATTAAGGCAGTTACCAATTTGGAATTGTCTTACCAATAATATTTGTTTGCTAATTCAATTATGCCAAATTAGTCCATATAACCAAACAGACTCCCAATTTCCATTTTAAAAAATCTAATTCATGGCCTCCAAGGCCAGCCAAAACCCGTGTTTGTCGATTTATCCTTTAACGCAATGCAATGGGTTCCAAATATAAGTTAAATCCTGCAATTATCCATATTCAAAACCAAGTTTACAAAGTAGGTTGAGGTTAATGCCATTATTATGCAAAAAAATCAATCAATTTAGGGAAACCCATTTCCCTAATTCCAACCATAAAAACAATACAATAATTCAATCCCAACAACCATAAATTAAAGCATGAATAATCCATTTAAACCTTGGGAAAAGTAATTGAAGTAATCACAACCAAATACCATCCACCAAATTTCAAACTCATCAGTTAAAAAACATGAATATTTATTAAATAGATGCCATAATGTAAAAATACAAGTTAGGGATGAAGAACATCCCTGAAATATAGAATAATTTGAAGAGAATTTTGAAGTTTTCAGCTTGGATGTTGAATTCTCTGTAAAACCCTTGAGCTTTCTTAGGTTTCGAGTTTAAGTGGGAAATAATGGAATATGATATTTGAACACTGCAGGAATATGGTCAATTTTTTATTTAAAAGTCATACAAAGGGTAAAATGACCAAAAGACCCACACCCTAAGTGAGAAAAAAAATATTGTGATATTAACATAGGTGCATGGCACACCCTTATCGTGGAGGTTAACCTCCGTGGCATGCCACTATCGTGGAGGCTTACTGCCTCAGGGTGCCAAATATTCCACGAACCCCTTCCAAAAATTATATAACTTCCCCAAAACACCCTTTTAACACCCCTAGTCCCAATTCAAGTCAAAAATTGACATTATGCACGCGGGAGGTTCAAAAATAAAATGGTCGAAATTTAATAGGGTCTTGCATTATCGCCCCTCTGGATCATTTGTCCCTGAATGATGATTTAGGACACTTTTAGAATGAGAATAGCAGGAATAAAGTATAATTCGAGGACAAATTAAAAAAATGCAACAAGTGGGAAACTAAACTCATACCTTATGTACTTTCATCCAACACGGGTAACAAGAATAAGTACTTGGCTCTCATATCTTCTTAAACTTCCCATGTTGCTTCTTCCACCTTTTGATTTCTCCAAAGAACCTTTACCAAAACTACATCCTTTTTCTAAATATACCAACTTGTTTATCTACTATTTCAATCGGGACCTCCTCATAAGACAAATGATCCATAACACTGATATCCTTAATAGGAACTTTCAATTAAGAGTCACCCATACATATTTTCATCATAGATACATGTAAAATAGGATGAATCGAAGCCAAATTCTCAGGACATTCTAACTCATAAGAAACATTCCCAATTCACTTCAAAAATTTTTATGGACCAATGTAACGAGGACTGAGCTTCCTCTTTTTTCCAAATCTCATGAATCCCTTCATAGGAGAATCCTTCAAAACACCTAATCACTAACCCCGAACTCCAACTCACTTCACTTAACACTTGTATAAGACTTTTGGTGACTTTGAGAATTCATAAGTCTTTCTTTAATCATCTTCAGCTTTTCCATGGCTTGGTGAATCAAGACAGGTCTAAATAACCTAGTCTCACAAACCTCAAACCATCCAATAGGAGTCCTGTATCTCCTACCATAAAATGCCTCAAAAAGAGTCATCTGAATGCTACAATGATAACTATTATTGTATGTGAACTCAATAAGAGAAAAATGGTCAACCCATCTACCCTTAAAATCAGTTACATAGGACCTTAGCATATCCTCCAAGGTCTAAACAATCCACTATGATTACCTATCTATTTGAGGATGGAAAGCGGTGTTAAGGTTTACCCGAGTATCCCAACCTTTCTAAAATAAATGTAGAAGTGAGAAGAAAACTGCATATCTCAGTCTAAAAAGATGGACATCGGTATCCTATGCAAACTTACTATCTCCTATATGAACAACTTAGTATAATCCTCTCCTAAGTAGTTAGTCCTCACAGGCAAGAAGTGAGCAGACCTAGTTATCCTATTCATAATGACCCAAAAAGAATCATACTGACTGTGAGACCGCGGAAGACCCATAATGAAATCCAAACTCATCATCTCCCACTTACACATAGGTAATACTATCTAATAAGTCATGCCACCGGGCCTCAAATGTTCAACCTGACATGCTGACAAACCATACACTTAGTAATAAAATTTGTCACCTCTCTCTTCATATTATTCTATCAATAGATTTTCTTTGTCATGATACATCTTAGTCAAACTCGGATGAAATATATATCTAAAATCATGAGACTTAATAAAAATACTTTCTCACAGCCCATCAATATCAGGAACACACAACATTCATCAATACCTCAAGATACAATCTCCCCCAATCTCAAAAGCCTTAAACTTTTGCTGACCTTTATCATTCTTAATCTGTCTAAGTATGGGATCCAAAGACTACTCTCCTTCACCTCAGTACCAAGAGATGATTTAACCACTTCCTAAACAATCACTCTACCATTCTCAATGTCCACGAGATAAACTCTCAAGTTATCCAATCTGTGACTATCCCACACCAACCATTTTTTGTCCTCATCAATGTGAGATAAGCTTTCCATAGAAAACTTGCTAAGAGCATTAACAACCATATTAGCTTTACCTAGATGGTAGTGTAAAATCTTGTTGTAGTCCTTAAGTAGCTTGAGCCACCACATCTACATGAGGTTCAATTCATTTTGGGTAAACATATACTGTAAGTTCTTATGCTCTGAATAGATATCCATATGCACCACTTATATATAATGGCACCAAATTTGTAAATTAAAAACCACAACTGCTAACTCTACATCATGAGTTGGATAATTCCTATCATGAACCTTAAGTTTCATGGAAGCAAGGCTATAAACATATGATATTGCACCAAGACAAAACTCAATCCTACATGGGACACATCACAATACACAACTCAATCCTATATTTCACAATCCTACATAGGCTATAAACACTAGTTTTGGCCCTCTATACTCTTGGGAAGGTCCAAAACTAGTACAAAAGTCAAAAGCATTGAACCACAAAAACTTAAACCTTCTCTAAGTCAACCTTGTCATCAGAGTAGAAATAGATGAGAAACTCTGTACAAACCTACTATAATACTCAACCAAGACCAAGAGGCTCCTAATGTCGATTGGAGTAATGGGTCTAGACCACTTTCTAAATACCTCAACTTCTTGTATATCCACCTTAATCCCTTTACTAGAAATAACATGCCTAAGAAAGGTCAAAGCACTTAACCAAAATTCGCACTTAGAAAATTTTGAATACAATTTTTAGTCCTTAAGAGCCTGTAACACAATTAAGAGGTTATTGGCATGATCCTTCTCACTCTTATAGTACACCAGTAAGTCATCAATGAAGACTAGAAAAAACAAATCTTAAAATTGCATAAACACTTTATTCATAAGATCCATGAAGTAGCTAGCACACTGGTCAACCCAAATGAAATAACCAGAAACTCATAATAGTCATACCATGTTTGAAAAGCAGTCTTGGTAATACCAAGCTCCTTAATTTTTAGATTATGATAGCTTGAATAAAGACTAATATTGGAGAAACACCTAACACCCTAAAGTTCATTGAAATATCATTAATCCTTGGAAGAGGATACTTATTTTTTGTTGTAAACTTATTCAACTGACAATAGTCTATGCATATCCGATGGGACAATTTTTTTTGCATGAAAAGCATAATAACACCTCATAGAGAAACACTAGGATGGATGAAGGCCTTATCAAGGAGATCCTTGAACTACTCCTTTACTTCAACCAGAGCTATCCTATAATGAGGAATGGAACTAGGATGGGTATATGGTAGAAATCAATCCCAAAATTTATTTCCCTATCAGGGGTAATTCCAAAAAGATGATCAAGGAAAACTGTAGGAAATTATTAACCATAGGGATATATTACAAAGAGGGACTCACAGAACTAAAATCCTTAACCCAAACTAGATGATACAGAAACCCCTTGGAAATCATTTTCTAAGATCTAATGTAGAAAATAAACCTCCCTTTGGCTACTAAGGAAGTCCCCTCCTACTCAATCACATGTTTATTAGGAAAATAAAAATTGATTTTTTGAGTCCTATAATCCAGAGATGTATAGCACAATTAAATCCAATCCATCCCCAATATTACATTAAAATCCACTATATCAAATTCTATCAAATTTACCAATGTCTTCCTATGAAAGATAGATACCACATAACCCCTATTTATTTTTCTAGTAATAATAGAATCATCCATTAGAGTAGACATAGAAAAAGGGTCAAAAATACTTTCAAGACCAAAACCAAAATGTACAGCCATATAAGAAGTTACATAAGATAGGTAGAAATTGAATCAAGAAACTAATAAACATCATGAGAGAAGCACTATAACATACTGATAATAATATTTAGGGATGCCTCAAATTCCTAATGAGCAGGAAGAGCAGAGAGATAATTTTGATCGGTGCCTAAAATTTTGCCCAGGTGCAAAAGCTAAAGAAGTTGTATTTGGGACCTTATTAGCTCTAGTGGAAACTCTAGCTGAAGGACAATCTCACTATATATATCCAAGCTAACCATAATATAGCAATAATTTTTACCCTCCTCATAATATCCCTACTGAAATTGCCAACAAAAATGACAAGGAGGATAAGATTAGGGCTAACTGTGCTAGACTAGCTTGAGACTGGGAACCCTATGCCTTAGGACCACTGCTAACCTAAAAAAAACAATCACCTGATGTCTTAGGATAAAGAGCATAGGTTGATGAATAAAATTTTCCCCAATTCTTCTTCTTAGTCTATTGCCTACTAACTCTCCCATTGTTTTATTAATTATTACCCTACACTGAGTAACTAAACTTGTTCATCTACCTCTCTTCCATCTTTACATGCTTTATTTTCTCATCTTTTACCTACTATATATAAACCACCAGCCTGGATATGTCTAGATAATTCTACCACATGGCAGTCTTAGATTCTAACACCAAATCATAGGGCAAACCAGAAGCAAATTTCTTCATTTAGGATAACATATTAGTTACAAACTTTAGAGCATAATGGCAAATCTACCCAACTTTTAGTGCATACTCCTTAACACTCATCTTACCCTAGATAAAGTTCATGACATCTTTGGCCTTAGCTTTTATCAACTCTTGAGGAAAGAAGTGATCAAGGAAGGCACTTGAAAATTTATCCCACAATACATGTCTAGCATTATCACCCCTCAACACTTCCCATTCCTCATTTCACTAGTAAGCCACATCTTTTTATTGATAGGTATAAAACTCCATACCCTATGAATCAGTTATATACATAACCTTTAAAATCTTCTTAATATCATTAATGAACCCTTGAGGATCCTCCTCAACCTTAGAGCTTGTAAGGGCTGGGAGATTCAACCTCATAAACTAGCCAACTTGAGTGACCTTAGATGAACAAATAATAAGAAAAACATGATCTGACAATGAGATTGGGAGGCCACCAATTGGTCATATATATGAATAGACTGACGGAACTCTATATTAGAGATATCTCCCTGAGGTAATTGGGTATAAGTATCACCAATTTGAGAATACCCTGGAAGACTAATAGAGACATATAGAACCCGATTTAGAGTGGTATGGTTAGGAGTAGGGACTCTGGATTAGGTCTGCTCTATAAATAGGGAGAACTCCCTCCACATCTTCCCTAGTTGGGATAGACATTCTAGTAGATTTTATATGACTTTCAAATCTTTCAAGAGGCATGCTATGAAATATGAGTAAGATAAAAGTTAGATAAGTTTCATAGCACTAGACTCTATAGCCCGAAATAGAACACAAGAAAGGAAAACATTCCTAAAGTCCTTGTAGCCTCCCCGTTATATGTGTGGCATACTACATACCTATAAAAGGGACTCTACTAAGCATGGGTTTTTAGACACCGAATGACCTTGAACCATTTTATGATTCCAAGATTGTCATGAACCAAACCAGGGCCTAGTCATAAGAGGTATCTCAAGTCCACTGTGAACAAGAGACCACCCCCTTAGCCAGATCTCAAGAGAACATAAATATAAATAATGAAAGTCTACAAAAATAGCAATAAGAAAGATAGACAAGGAAAATAACTATTCTAAGAATAAAAAACAAATAACCAACCTACACTTGTCCATAAAAGCCTCTAAGCCAGAATACCAACTATGTTGGGACATACCCCCAACTATGATAAAAAAGAATTCAAAAATAAAATACTAAGACAATGGAGAAACCATCAAAATGACAGGTCTTTCTGAAAAATATAGGCTCACACTTTCTATTAGATCCACAAAAATACTGAGTCACCTAACATTGCACAAAAATAAAAAAAAACCCTTTGAACCCTACATCATGAGATAATGTCTCATCCAGGGATAGTCAGTAGGGAGAGAACTAGCACGTGACTCATCAAATAGGATAAAATTATGCAATTACTAAAATTTAGTCATAAATCATATGTACCAAATTTATATATATTTATATAGGATATCGGGATAGGAAGAAGGTCCATGAACGTAAGAGTTTAAAGTATTAACATGAACTATATAGCTTACTCCATCCTAAAGGTGCCCACGAGCTATATGGGTTTAGATCCCCATGTTGAAAAATCCCCAGTGCCTTTAGCCGCAAGAATCGAGGAAAAATTAAGGAAAGCCTAAAAATATCAAGGATATAGCCCTCCTAATATATATATATATATATATATATATATATATATATATATATAACACATGTACCAAGAACATGGTCACATGGACCCCTAACGCCAAAAAATATGGTTTCCAGTGTTGCCCCCGGGACATACACCTTTACGGTATGCTACACAATTTCCTTTAAGCCCAAATTAAAATACTTTTCAAATAAATCACCTAATAATCCATGAGTAATTTATTAATTCATTTACCAATTTGTTATCACCGTACTAATAATGCTTGCATGCTAATTTAATCTTGCCAAACCAGTCCATATAAAAAAACTGACTCCTAAGTTTCATTTTAAAAAAAATCAAAACCATGCTACCAAGTCCACCCAAAGACAATATTTGTCCATTTATCCTTTAATGAAATGCAATGGTTTCAAAAGACAAGTTAAATCAAGTAACTATCAATATTCAAAACTAAGTTTACAAAGTAGATTGAGGTTAATACCATTATCATGCAAATATTTCACTAATCTGAGAAAACCTATGCCCTTGAGTCCAACCATTAAAACAATACACAAATTCAATCACAAAAGTCATAAGTTAAAGCATGAATAATCCAGTTAAACCATGGGAAAAGAAATTTAAGTTATCACAATGAAAACCCCTCAAGATTATTTCAAACCCATTAATTAAAACACATGAATATTGATTAAATAGATGACACAGTGTAAAAATACAAATTATATATGAGTAACATGCCCGAAACAAATAACAATTTGGAGAGAATTCAAGGTTTGGATCTTGGATATTGAATTTTCTATAAAACCCTTGAGCTTCCTTGGGTTTTGAGTTTAGGCAGGAAAGAATGGAATTTGATTTTTGAAAACTAAAGAAAAGGGTCAATTTTATGTTTAAAAATTTTATAAGGGGTAGAAAAACCAAAAGCCCCTCACCCTAAATAAAGTAAAATTAACATAGGAATATGGTACGTCCTTATCGCGGAGGGTAGCCTCCATGGCACGCCCATATTGTGGAGGCTAACATCCGTGGCACACTACTATTGTGGAGGCTTACTACCTCGGGGTCCTAAAATGACCCCAAATCCCTTTGAAAAACTCCAAAGCATTCCTAAAAACCCTTTTAACACCTCTCATCATAATTCAAGTCAAACTTAGGTGTTATACATATGTGAGTGTCAAAAATAAAATAGTCAAAATTTTATGGGCTCCTGCGGGTTTATTTGAGAGGTTTAGGGTTATATTATCATTTTTTTATTCTAGACTTTTTGTAGGAATTCTAGATTAGAGTATTAGTTTGATCTTTGTTTAAAGTGTGTACTTAGTGTTAGAATTTGGTTAGGAATTCTTGTATGCTTGTTATGGCTTTAGGATTAGATTAGTAATTCTGAGTATAGGTTTGGCACAATATTTCGCGATAAGGTTGGCATTTCTTGATCAGTTCTTATTAGTAACATATTTTATCTCATTTACTCTTTTTTTCCTATTTACTTTACATGCACTATGTTATATGTTGTTGGGCTCAATATGGTGATCATGACCCAGTTTGATTTCTGATTACTATCGTTTGCTCTAGAAAGGTGGTGATTCTTGGTTGTGTATACTTATGTGATTATACCCTTATTCTGTTTATATTGGTGATGATATGCATATATTCACACATACACATACATTCATTTTCATATAATACCAAGGACAACATTATTTTTACTTTTAAAAAGAAAATAGGGGATTTGTACCACTCTTACTATTAATCAATGACTTTCTATGACTAACAATGTTATCTAAGAATTTTAAAAGGATTTGTAACTCTTTTAATCTCTGATTTAATTTTTAGATGTTAAAAGATATTTATTGATCTCCACTTATAATTTTAAACGTGGAACAAAATTTGTAGATGTTTTATCTACTCATTGGTTTTGAATAGTGAAAAAATAGATTATTTTAGTCTGGGTTCAATTATGGGACTTGTTATACTCATGCATACTTTTGGTTTGATTATAGAAGAAATTTATTAACGATTACCACTTGGAAGTCTCTATTTGGGATCAAGTTTTTTATATAAATATCATGAATGCCACATGGGCCCACCCCTCTATGTATAATAGGTTTGTTGTTTTCACCTATCATGCTTATGGGGTATACTTAGGCTATGTTGGTTATTCTCTTATCTCCTATTATGTACGTTTTAGGATTGTAGGTGTCTGGTTAGTTATTATTGATTGTTACTGTGTAGCTTAATGTAAGATGGTGCATAAGTTTGATTCGCTCGCAAGGTATTCCTTATGGAGTCTCTCTTTCAAGAAATTCAATATTTAGCATGAAATTTTCTCTCTTTTCTCCTAACTTTGATAGGTACTCTATGTATAATTCTTTTTATCATTCCTCCCTAATTTAAACTTGAATAGGAACTCTGTGTATACTGCTTTTTATTATTCTTCCCTAATTTAACCTTTGTTGTTGCAGATTGTAAGGATAGATTAAGAAGGTGAGTGTCTTATTTTATGTTGCCTATATTATATATCATCTCTTATTATTTTATTTATTCTTCCATTTATTTTTTGAGATCAGTAGGTCTATAATGCCTATTTTATACCACATACTTTTGTACTCATACTACACTTTGGTGTGTTTTTCCCCTGATAAATATCCTAGTACGAGTTCTTACCATTGATGTGTACCTTGAGTAAATCATTCTTGGATTAGACTTTAGGTGAGGTCCCGACTTGTGAACTTGATTCTTCTCCCTCTATATTCTTATAATTATCTTTACTTCATATATTCAGAGATGGTTTTATACATATCGCATCTACTTATAATTCATGTTATGTTAAATAGCTCTTATCGATTGATATTAGGTTTTAGGGTGTGTTTTGTATTTATTCCTTTACTCTTTTTATGTATAATTTATGTGCCCTATTTTTTGTGTTTATATTTATATTTGGCCTATTTGTTTCATTATTTGTTCTCCCATTCCTTAATCTTGTTACTTGCTATTTTGGGCTATAGGGCTCGACTTACCTACCAATGGGAGTTAGTAGGTATAATCATGGCCTGAAATTTTGGGTAATGATTATTTGGTATCAAAGTCTAATTTCAAATATATCATTCGTACAAGAGCACAAGCCTAGTATATTCTATAAATTGGTATGATGATATTCATCCGTGTTTCATGCTTTATTACGAATCTGTTTACTTTTCTCTATTTTCTATTACTTATGGGTGTCGTATTTATGTTATGTCATTTTGTTCCATGCTTTACTGTGTATTTATTTAGTATTCCATGTCTCGAGCTGGGGGTCTATTGAAAACAACCTTTTTACTTCTTTAGAGGTAGAGGTATGGACTGCGTACATCTTACCCTCCCCCGACCTTACTATGTGGGAATACACTGGGTTTTTTATTGTTGTTGTTGTTGGTATGATGATGTTCATAACCCAATATCGGGATGCTATAGTATATTCTTTGAAAATTTTATTTTTTGATTCTCTATTATGCGTCCCTATGTATATTAATGTCTAAATACTTTTTTTAGTTCCACTTTTTTCTTGGATTGATCATGTGAAATTATTGGACGAGACGAGATTACTATACAAATTGCTAGAGTCTTAACCCAAGGTCATTAAGGAGCTATCAGCGGAGGTAGATTAAAGATCTATAGCATGATCCAGAGGTTCTAAGGTCCATCACAGGCTTTGATATAATTTGTGACCTTGCAAATTCTTTAGGATACCATAGTTAGAATTCTAAGTCTTCTTGTGATTATGTCATATATAAAGGCAGTGCCTGATAATCGAGTGGTTTCTAGGTCAGTAATGGGTTTGTGGATCTTCAATAGGGTCTTATGTCGCATTTAGACTATGAGATCAAGTTTATTAGTTTGGCCAAACATGCTTCTGTTATTTATTTTATAGAGCACGAGAGAGTGTTGAGGTTTTCCTAAGGGTTTATTTCAACCTTTTATTTGGCATTGGTGCTTGTTACTTCAGTTTCTTTTAGGTTGTTGTTCACGTAAAGACTATATATTGACATATCTCAAAACCTTTGAAAGTGGCAGTAAGAGTCCAACCATCAATACATCCTTTGTGGTACTTTATCTAAAGGTAGGGGTCTTTTTAGTAGAGGTCACCATCATTCTCGGTCTAGCAAAGTTGTATAAGTAGTGTGTCAAATTACAGATATAGCAAAAATTGGTCATAGTGATCAGAGTAGATAGATCTCTGATCATGCACTGCAGAGTTCTCAATATAGGTCATTAGGATAGGGTAGCCAATATGGATTGTTGGGATCTTCACATCAAACTTCGGTCGGTAGAGGTAGCTTTAATTTAGGTGAGTTTAGGAACTATTTTGTAGAGTAGCCCAAGTATGATCTTGTTAGATAGTTAAGGTCAACACTTGTTTCTATCCAGTAGAAGGCTTTAGGATTTTTTTATGATTATGGGGAGATTGGTTATTTTTGTAGAGGGTGTCTCTAACATGGAATTATTGAGCAATCAATGTATCCCGATTAGCCTCTTAGTGTTATAATTTCACCAGATAGAGGAGATGCCTAGGGTATTAGGTTAATTCCAAGAGTAATAGATATGGTTCACTGCTAGTTGGTACATATGGTTATCTGGATGCCCAATATGTGGATAAACATAATCAGTTATGAATTTTTTTTGGCAGGCAAGGGGTCGAGGTTGTTGATGCATCTATTACGAGCATGATATTTATTTGTTACCCTTTAGTTTAAGTGTTGTATTATTTGATTTAGGGTCTTTATATTCATATATGTCCTTTAATTTTGTTATTTGTTTAGGTTGATCTTATGACTTTTTATCTATGTCTATGTGTGTATAGCTTCCCTCAAAGTTGTTTTCTTTTAGTAATGGATCAGGTGGGTCAATCCTGTATTGGAATGTCTTAGGATATATGTAATACCCTGTACTTTTCGTAGAAAATTTCATCTTAAGAAAGTCTAGTATTAGGTTTTAAATTGAATAATGATTATTCCATTAGGAATTTTCATGATTTTTACTTATTGTCATATGGGAAATTCAATAAGCTTTCTATTGATATATGATTAATCTAAATCCGATAATCGAGTCAGAAGTTACGATAATTTTTAGTTCCCGTCGTAAAACAGTGTCATATTAGTCAGCGACGCGCCGTGCCACAAGAGGAAATTGCATTTGGTAATTTCCAGTAGGTGTCAATGATTATGGCACGTTGCGCCAGCACTCAAATTTAGAATTGTCCTATTTCCAGTGTCTCAGCGCAATTTCCCCCACGTCGCGCCAAAGTTTCCAGGTCAAAAAAGAAGGGTCTATGTGATGGCTCCGCGTCTCTCCATCCCACAGTTTCCCAATTGTTAATTTCCAGTGACATGGTGCGATAACACTACGTTGTGCCAGGGGCCCAGTTCGAGAAAATTTTACTGAAATTAAATGACGCATCCAGGGTTAAAAGGGTCAATTTCCTACCCCTATTTAAATCCAATAACATATGATTTAGTCATTCTTCACCCAAAATATACTATTTTCTCTCAAGTTTCTCTCAAGAACAAGCTAGAGATTCTATTAGGGATTCAAATTCAAGAAGGTTTCATCGTCAATCTTCACGAAATCTCGAACCAAGGTATGCATAGTGTTTATTTATGAACTCCTTTCATCTATGAAGCCAAAGAATCAATTTTCTATGTTTAAGTTTATGGATTTTCTTATGAATTTAATCTCGGGTTAGTTTTGTTTATCTAAAGAATGATAAATTGAATTCTAATCCAAGTTAGGTGTTCAATTTTATGTGGAATTGATTTGTATAGATGTATATGCATGTGAACTTATGAATAAACCCTAGGATGATGAAATTAGATATGAATCATGATAATTAAATGTTCTATATTGTTTTGTGCATGTACTGTGCCTACCATGTGCTTGATTAAATGCCTAGATAAAGGATCAATGCCCAACTAGTATGATATCATGAAATCCCCATCTTTGTACAAGTTATGCCTATCTCATGTTTTGATGGAATACTTCTATAAATGTATTATAGATTATGATGTTAGTTATATGTTCAAGTAAGTTATGCTTTGTCAGTTTCCTTCCATCGAGTCCTGGGGAACTTGTACTCGAAACATTAGTTGTATGCTTTGAGCCATGTCATGTTTTCACAATACTCTCAGTCAATATATGAATCCTTACACTTTAGACAGTCTTATGACTCAGGAAATCTCGATGATATCATCAACTGAGTCAGTTGTTAGATATCAGTAATATTCCATCAGTCAACAAAATTCAGTAACTCATTCCATGTTCAGTTCAGTAAATTATGTTCTACGTCTATTCAAATAGGAGTAGAAATTAGCACCATGTGAACCCAAGGATGGGAACTCACCTGTTATATAAGGGTGTAATTCTAAAAAGCAATCCTTGCATTCCAGAACTATGTAGCCAGCATAGGTTGAGACATCATAGCCAACTATATGAGGGTGGATGAGGTAGCTTAGCCTACTATATGAGGGTTCGCACCATTCTCACTAGAGTTACCTGTTATATTAGAGTCACTCACATATTGTCCTTACAAGTGGTGCGGTATTGACATTTTTCTAATCAAGGAATAGATTGGACCTCAATTCAGCTATAATACATCAATGGGGCATGTCAGTTAGATGACTACCTCCCATAGTGTCAATATCAGTCTCAGTAAAAGAAATCAGTTAGTTCTTGAGAATTCTGGTCTATTAGATACAGTCAACTCAGACATAGTACGAAACTTATATAGTTCTACCAGATTCAGGACTGTCAAATACAGTTACTAATGTTAGTAGTTATATCAGTTATTAGTATGTCATGTTATCGATATTCTAATTCAGTACTCATGTTATCATGATTTTAGATATAGTTAGTATGTCTTCATGCAAATATTCTCACGTTTATATTAGTCAGTTGGCCACTAATATTTATACATATGAACCCCTTGCATTCAGCCTACCTCACATTCATATGATCTTATTCAATGTACTGATGCATTTGTGCTATGGTATCTTATACCATAGGTTAAGAGACACGAGCTCCAAATCAGCAGTAGATTCCAGTTTCAGCAGTCAGAGTTAGAAGTTAGTCCTCATCATTCGAGGACCTAATTATTCCTTATTATCTCATTAACTAGTTTATTAGTTAGAGTTAGTTGGGGACATGTCCCAACAACTCCTTACTTTGACAGTTCAGTCCATTAGAGGCTTTCTAGACTATCATATTTCATACTTCAATATTTTCAGTTTTGTTTTGGGTATTTCATATCCCCTTTAGATGTTTATTTTACTTCAGTTATGTGAATCTTAGAGCCTTTACGTTCATGTTTCCACATTATAATACGGATACTTGTCATTGGTTAGCTTGTGGTCCTTTGGGGTCATGAGCGCCCTGTATTATTCGGGTTCAGCAAATTGGGGTGTTACGAACTTTGTATTAGAGCCTAAGGTTCAATAGAGTCCAAGGAAGTTTGAAAACCGCATCTAGTAGAGTCTTGTACATGGGTGTATTGCGTGCCACATTTATGTATAGGAGTCTATAAGATGTTTTAGGAATAGTTTCCCCTCTTTTAGTATTTATGCCATTCCAGTTAGTATAATCTCAAGTCAATTTCTCAGGCGAATCTGTTCCCCCTTTCTTCTACAGAACATACCTCCTAAAAGAAAAAACTGAAATCAGTCAGCCCCCCAGTTCGAAGATTCTTTGGGCGATCATGTTTCTCATGCAGAGTTTTGAGATGCATTCACTACTCTTGCTAATTCAGCTGCTCCTCAAAATAAACGACCAACTATCGTTCTGGCCATTCAAATGGCCAATTCAGCTAAAGCCAAGATTCGGGACTTAACCCGAATGAATCCTCCATCCTTTCTCGAGTCTAAGATAGATGAGGACCCTCAGGAATTCCTAGATCAAGTGCAGAAGGTGAAAGACATCATAGGGGTGACTACTATTGAAAGTAATAAGCTAGCACATATTAGTTGCAGCATGTTGCTCACATTTGGTTCAAGCAGTAGAAGTCAGAGAGAGCAGATGATACAGGGCTAGCTAAGTGGGAGGAATTTGCATCAGCTTTTTTATCTATAGTTTGTTTCCCCTAGATTTTAGGGAAGCTAAGGTGTTAGAATTCATCAAACTCAGGCAGGGCAATATGACAGTGAAAGAGTATTCTCTTAAGTTTACTCAATTATCCAGTTATGCCCTTCATGTGGTTGCAGATAGCAGGACAAGAATGAGTAAGTTCATTTTAGGGGTGAATGATAGCATGGTTAATGAGTGCAGATCCGCCATACTGAATAGTGACATAACTTTAGCAAGACTCATGACTCATGCTCAATAGATTGAACAAAAAACTATTAAGATAAGGGAGAAGCAGAATAAGAGAGCGAAGACAGGTAGTTTTAACTTTGCTCAGCCTAAGTCTGAAGGAGAAAACCGCTCTTAGTTTTATCCTAACTCATTAGTTCTAGCACATTCTACAACCAGTGCTCCAGTTTCTAAGTTCAAAGAGGGTAACAAAGATAGAGCAATAGGCTCTAAGTCCCAGGGCAGTGTTAGAAGTGCCCACACCTATTCCCTTTGCCAGACTTATGGCAAGCATTATCAGGGTATTTGCAGAGCTGGCAGTTGTATTTCTTTTGGATGTCGTAAGCTAGGCCATAGAGTCAAAGATTGTCCTCACCCAGGTCCTCATGGTCAACAGAATAGATCCTCATCTCAGGAAGGTTGCCTAAATCAGTAGGGTGCCACCTCCAGTGCTACTAGTGGGCAACACCCAAATCGTCTCTGTGCTTTTCAGTCCTGACAGGATTAGGAAAATTCTCCTGATGTAGTTACTGGTACATTACAGATCTTTCAGGTGCATATTTAGTCTTTGCTAGATCTAGGAGCTTCTTTGTCTTTTGTTACTTCTTATATAGCAGTTGATTTTGGAATCATTCCCAAAATTCAAGCAGAGCCCTTTTTAGTCTCTACCCCAGTGGGTAAAACCATGATAGCCCGACAGGTATACAAGAACTGCCCAGTTATGATATTTTAGAAAGTTACTTCAGCAGACTTAGTTAAATTAGAGATGATTGATTTTGATGTCTTTCTTGACATGGATTGGCTTTATTCCTACTATGGCACAGTCGACTACAAAAATAGAATAGTCTGGTTTCAGTTGCTAAATGAACCCATCCTTGAATGGAAGGGTAGTGCATATGCGTTCAGGGGTCAGCTTGTTTCCTACCTTTAGTCAAGGAAAATGATATCTAAAAGATGTTTCTATCATCTTATTCGAGTTAAGGACACTAGTTCTGAAACTCCTAACCTTGAATCAGTCCCAGTAGTGAATGAATATTCAAATATCTTTCCCAAAGGTCTTCAAGGAATTTCTCTAGAAAGGGAAATAGACTTTGACATTGATCTTCTTTCAAATACTCTGCCTATCTCTATTTTGCCATACAGAATAGCACCAGCAGAACTCAGAGAACTAAAAGAACAAACGAAAGATCTCTTAGATAAGGGATTCATCAGGCCCAGCATTTCCCGGTGGGGTGCTCTAGTATTATTCGTGCACAAGAAAAATGGTTCTCTCAGAATGTGTATAGACTACCACCAACTCAATAAGGTCATGGTCAAGAAGAAGTATCCTCTTCCCAAAATTGATGACTTGTTTGACCAACTTCAGGGTGCCAGTTATTTCTCAAAGATAGATCTCAGATCTAGCTATCATCAGCTCAGAGTTAGGGAATGTGACATTCCAGAAATAGCTTTCCAAACTCTCTATGGTCACTTTAAATTTCTAGTAATGTAATTTGGTCTTACCAACTCCCCAGCTGCTTTCATGCACTTGATGAACCATGTGTTTAAGAGTACTTAGACATGTTCGTGATAATCTTCATAGATGATATTCTAGCCTATTCCCATAGTGAGTGAGATCATGCAGACCATCTCAGGGCATTACTTTAAACTCCCAAAGATCATTAGCTATTCGTTAAATTTGGTAAGTGCAAATTTTAGCTAAGGTCAGTAGCATTCCATGGTCACATCATTTTTGGTGATGGCATTAGAGTTGATCCTCAAAATACCAAAGTAGTAAGAAACTATCCCAGACCTATCTCTCCATTAGATATTAGAAGTTTTCTTGGGTTTGACTTGCTATTACCAATGGTTTGTTGAGGGATTTTCTTCTATTGCATCCCCTATGTCCAGATTGACTCAGAATAAAGTAAAGTTTTACTAGTCAAATCCCTGTGAGAAGAATTTTTAGAAGTTGAAGACTCGACCCACCTTAGCTCTAGTCTTAGCTCTCCCATATGGCTTAGATGAGTTCATAGTGTATTGTGATGCATCCAAACTAGGTTTGGGTAGTGTTTTCTATGTTGAAGATAGTAAGAAGAAGTTAGCTCAGGAAGTCCATCAGCTTGCCAAACTAGGCATTCGCTTAGTAGATATAGATGAGGATGATATATAAGTTTAGAGTAGTTTAGAATCATCTCTAGTTTCTGAGGTAAAGGAAAAGAAAGATAGAGATCCCAGCGTTGTCAAGTTGAAAGAGTCAATTCAGGATCAAAAAGTAGATGTTTTCTCCTAAGGGGGAGATTGTGTTTTTCGTTATCAGGGTCATCTTTGTCTTCTAGGTGTAGATGACTTAAGGCATCAAATTCTTATAGAAGCGCATGGTGCATGCTAATCTATTCATCCAGGGGCCACAAAGATGTACCGCAACTTATAGAAGATCTATTGGTGGAGTGGGATGAAGAGAGATATTGCAGAGTTTCTTGCTAAGTGCTCTACTTGTATGGAAGTTAATGTAGAGCATCAAAACCCTAGTGGGTACATGCAGGCGTACAGTATTCCTTCTTGGAAATGGGAAGTTATAAACATAGACTTCACGATGGGTTTGCCTCGAACTCGTCATCAGCACCATTCAGTTTGGGTCATTGTAGACAGAATGACCAAATTAGCTCATTTCCTTCCAGTTCATTCCTCTTATTTGGCCGAGGATTATTCCAACCTCTATATCAAGGAGTTGGTCAGATTGCACGGTGTTTCATTTTCCATTATCTTACACAGAGATGCCCTATTCACCTCTTATTTCTGGAAAGCATTCCACAAAGGTCTTGGTACCTAAGTTCATCTCAGTACAACCTTTCATCCTCAGATAGATGGTCAAGAAAACAAGACCATTCAGACGTTAGAAGATATGCTAAGGCCGTGGGTAATCCATTTCAAGGGAAGTTGGGATGACCACTTGCCTTTGATTGAATTTGCGTACAATAAAAGCTATCATGCCCGTAATTGGTTGGCTCTATTCAAAGCTCTCTATGGTAGATGTAGATCTCCAACTGGTTGGTTCAAAGTTAGTGAGGCCTAAGTCATAGGGCCTGACTTAGTATTCGATGCCTTAGAAAAAGTCTTGTTGATCAAAAAAGACTCTGAGCTGCTCAGAGCTGACAAAAGTCTTATGCAGATATTTGTAGAAAGGATCTCGAGTTTAGGATTTGTGACTATATCTATCTAAAGATATCTACCATGAAGGTAATGAAGAGATTCATCAAGAAGGGAAAGCTCAGTCCCCGATATATTGGTCCCTTACAGATTCACAGTCGCTTTGGCACGGTAGTCAATGATCTTGAATTGCCTTCAGATCTTACCTCAGTTTATCCAGTCTTTTATGTCTCTTTGCTCAAGAAGTTCATAGGTGGCCCATCAATTCTAGTCCCTATTCAGAGCTTTGATGTTCAGAACACTCTCTCTTATGACGAAATTCTAGTCAAAATCTTAGACTATCAGACTTGTAATTAAGGAACAAAGAAGTCCCTCTAGTTAAGGTTCTTTGGCAAAATTAGTCCGTTGAGGGAGCTACTTGGGAAACAGAAGTAAACTTACATACCAAGTATCCTCACATCTTCTCTGCCAACTCAAATCAAGCTCAAGGTAATAGTTCTCCCTAAGCTTTCTCAGTTTCATGATCAGTGTTCATCACAAACTTGGTATGCAGTTTCATGCTCACACTCCCAATATAAAATAGGTTTCAAGTACCATTGCATATTCAGTCATGCACTAATGTATTTGTTCAGTTATGTAATTATGCATCATACATGCATTCTTATTGTGAGAAACTTGGTTCTTCAGAACACTCAGTCATGCATTCATGAATTAGTTACACATGCATCAGATATGCATGTTCAGTATTATATGTTCACCTTGTCAGTCATGTCAGTCATGATATCATGTTCCAGTTATTATTATTTAGTATGTATGTCAGTTGTCTTTTCTTCCCTCTCAGTTAGTCTTATACGAGGATGAATGTTCTCATAGGGGAGATATTGTAATACCCCATACTTTTCCTAGCAAATTTTATCTCAAAAATGTCTAGTATTAGCTTCTAAATTGAATGATGATTATTCCAAAAGAAATTTTAATTATTTTCACTTTTTTTCATATTGGAAATTCAATAAGCTTTCCATATATATAAGATGCGCCCAAATCTAATAACTGAGTCAAAAGTTAGGATTATTTTAAGTTCCGATCATAAAATAGTTCTATATTAGTCAGTGGCATACCACGCCACCAGAGGAAATGGCATTTGACAATTTCCACTGCGTGTCAACAATTATGGCGCATCCCGCCAGCACTTAAATTTAGAATTGTCCTTTTTCCAGTGTGTCAGCCTTATTTCCCCCACGTCGCGACAATGTTCCAGGTCATAAAAGAAGCGAAAATGTGATGGATCTGCGTCGCACCATCCCTCAGTTTCCCAATTGTCAATTTCCAGTGACATGGCACGATAACACCATGTAGCGCCAGGGGCCCAGTTCGGGAAAATTTTACTAAAATTAAATGATGCGTCCAGGATTAAAAGGGTCAATTTTCTACCCCTATTTAAATCCAATAACACGTCATTTAGTCATTCTTCACCTAAAATATACTGTTTTCCCTTAAGTTTCTCTCAAGAACAAGCTAGGTTTTCTATTGGGTATTCAAATTCAAGAAGGTTTCACTATCACTCTTGACGAAATCACGAACCAAGGTATGCATAGTGTTCATTCATGGACTCCTTTCATCCATGGAGCCCAAGAATCTCTTTTCTAAGTTTAAGTTTATGGATTTTTTTTTGAATTTTATGTTAGGTTATTTTTGTTTATGTTGAGAATGATCAATTGAATTCTAATCTATGTTGGCTGATCAATTTTCTGGGGAATTGATTTGTATAGATGTATATTCATGTGAACCTATGAATAAACCCTAGGATTATGAAATTAGAGATGAATCATGATGATTAATTGTTGTATAATGTTGTCTACATGTGCTATGCCTACCATGTGTTTGATTATATGCCTAGATAAAGAAACAATGCCCAACTAGTTTGATATCATGAAATCCCTAAGTATGTACAAGTTATGCCTATCACATGTTTTCATGCAATACATTTATAAATGTATTATAGATTATGATGTTAGTTATATGTTTAAGTAAGTTATGCTTGGTCAGTTTTCTTCCATCAAGTCCTGGGGGTACTTGTACCCAAAACATTAGTTCTGTGCTTTGAGTCATGTCATGTTTCCACGATACTCTTACCTAAGCTATGAATCCTTAGAATTTAAAAAGTCTTATGACTCAGGAAATCTCCATGATCTCATGAACTTACTCAGTTGCCAGATATCAGTAATATTCTATCAGTCAACAGAATTCAGTAACTCAGTCCATGTTTAGTTCAGTAAATTGTGTTCAGTGTCTATTCAAATGGGAGTAGAAATTAGCACCGAGTGAATCCAAGGATGGGAACTAACCTGTTATATGAGGGTGTGATTCTTAGAAGTAATCCTTGCATTTTAGAACTATGTAGCTAGCATAGGTTAAGACATCATATCCTGCTATATGAGGGTATATTAGGTGGCTTAGCCTACTCTATGAGGGTTCCTACCATTCTCACTAGAGTCACTAACATGTTGTCCTTACCAGTGGCACGATATTGAGACCGTTATAATCTGGGCATAGATTGGACCCCAATTCAGCTATAATGCATTATTTGGGGAATATCGGTTAGATGACTACCTCCTATAGTCTCAGTATCAGTCTCAGTAAAAAAACTCAGATAGTTCATCATAATTCAGGGCTGTCAGATATAGTTAACTCAGAGACAGTATGGAACTTAAATGGTTCCACCAGGTTCAGGACTGTCAGATACAGTCACTCATGTTATGATTTATATCAATTATCAGTATGTCATATTATTAATATTCAAATTCGGTACTCATGTTATCATGATTTCAAATATAGTTACTATGTATGCATGCATATATTCTCATGTTCATATTAGTCAGTTATCCAGTATTGTTCATGCATATAAACCCCATGTATTCAGCCTTCCTCACATGCATACCAATACATTCAAACTACTGACATATTTGTGCTATGGTGTCTTATACCATAAGTTTAGAGACATGAGCTTTAGATCCCAGTTTCAGCAGTCAGAGTTAGATGTGAATCCTCATCATTCATGCAACTGATTATGCCCTATTATTTCATTAACTAGTTTATTAGGTTGAGTTAGTTGGGGACATGTCCCATCAGTATACAAATACAGATATCAGTCATGGGTTAGCTTGTGGTCCTTTGGGGTCATGAGCACCATGTAACATTCTGGTTCAGTAAATTGCGGCATTACAGTATAGCACTTTTCTAGTTATGATTATCTTAGTTGTTGACATAATTGTAGCTTTGGTTCTTTTGTTTTTGTATTGTGCGGTCTTTAATTGTCATTATTGTACTGCAACTTTTATTATGTTCATAATGAAAGTGTTGACATTTCTTTACTATAATTATTTTCAAAGATTCGTGAGTTGTTGGTGTTTGTTCTCTTCGTCTTCTTAGTTTTTTTACCCAATCGTGGTTTTTTACCTTGGTAATGATTTTAGTTGGGTACTTATTTTATTTTGATATGTCATATTAGATGGCTTTAGTTAAGTTGGGGAAGGTTAAAAGGGTAGTTTTACGATCTTTTGAGTATAGGAATTTTTGACCTAGTGTGTCTCTATGGGGGTGCTTCCATGTGGTTTATAAAGGAAAAGGATGGTTCCGTGTACTAACATTTTCTTATCAGATATCGATATTGTGTATTTTGTATTGCGTACTAATGATATGTTAGACCATCTTTAAGATGTACCTATGTTATCTAAGTTTTCATAAGGTTGGACAACCATTAGTGAAGATCCAAATAGTGAACATATTGAAGACTAGCATTAGGAATCATTTTGATCATTGTAAGATCTTGGTTATGTCTTTAGTTCTTGTCGACGACCTCAATAGGTTTTAATTGATGGATCATGTGATTTGACATTGATTGGATTCATTCATGATAGTGTTCATCAAAGACACTACAACTCCATACTTTATGGTATTAGTGGTCATATGCTAAGTTGTTGAGTGTGAGATTGGCTTACATTTTTATATTCTTAGGGGCATGTGATGATTGAAAATAGGATCGTGATAGTATTAACAAGGATCAAGATAGTTTCAGTTTGGGGCTACTCTTATTTCTCCCATTGATGCTGGTAATGTGCCGAGTTAGTAGGTTACATCACATGGCTTGGTGGTAGCATGGTTGACCAGACAAATTTAGTGATAGCAACCTCCAACTATCCAATGAGTATGAGGTAACATTTTTGGGGCTTAAGGACTTGTTGGCCCCAACTCTAATTTTGACTCTTCTAGTTGAGAACCTAAGGTATGTGATAGATCTTATATTTAGATGTTTGTTTATCAGCAAGTATAGTTTCAACACTCAAGTTCCGGTGGTTAAACTGTGATGCTATGCTAATAGCTATAGATTTCGTGAAATATTTTCAATGTGCATTTCATGGATTTGATCCCTGATGAGTGATGATTTTACCACTCATTCTAACTAAACTTGTGTGCACATTACCTAATTTTGAATGACTGAATGAGACATATTGGTGATAAAATGCACTAACATCCACTCTTTGCAGGCATACAGTTGAGTAGATCAAAAGATGTGGATTGGAGCATAAAATGATCAAAAGGGATCAAGAAAAGTGCAACTGAAGACTTAGAGCAGAAAGGCCTAACATACCATGGCCATGATCTGCTTACTACAATCACAGCAGTCTAGCAAATATCATTCAACTGTAATTGCAGAAATTAACTCGCGTAACCGTGGTTACAGCAAGACCCAAGCAATCATGGCTTAGCATAAGAAATCAACACAAGGGCAAAATTAGAAATGTACGTGGTTGATCCCAATTTTGACAAAATGACTTAAACCCAGCATCATGGATCATATTCCATCTTCCCCAATTTTTAGGTTTACCTCTTGAATTCATAGCCTCTATTTTTGGAGAATATAATATTGTATAATTTTTGGGTGAAGAATGAATTTGAAACTTTCTAAAAGGAATATTAGCTCACTTTCATTGTTGATTTGTGGGAGTGCCAAGTTTGAAGTAACATTAACTTAAGTTTTAATAAATCACTTCAATGAATATTATGGGTATATCTGTGCTTATTTATCTTATGTGTAGCTAGATCTCCCTCTTGATGTGATGTGTGAATAGGGGTTAAAGTGTGTTGATTGTTATTGATTATCTTCTATTTATTAGTTCACGTTTATGGGTTTTATCATTGCTATGCTAACTTAGTTTGGGTTTGATGGGTGAAAGCACCAAATACCCGTATGGGTATGATGAGTGAAAGCTCTATGCTCTATAAAACCCAAAGCCATCTTCAAAAGAAGGGTCTTGGGTAAATTTTAGGAATCCATATCATCCTTGAAATAGGGATGTAGATAACAAAGAAATGATAGACAAATTGTGTGTGTAGTTTGTTAAATTTTCACTATCTTAGACATATGGGCGGATGTGAGGTTGGCTATACCATGGGTATCATCCTAGAAATAAGGATACTTAAATTGAGGTTGTGGTTACTAATTGTTGAACAAACTATTAGGTATTCGAAAGAATCAATGGATGAAAGTTTGGTGTTTTGTAGAAAGATTACCATCAAAATCTATAACCAAACCTACCCATATTTGACTTAGTAAATTGATGTTTATAGCTAACACCCACATATCACTCCCTTAGTAGTCATAATCCACAGATCCGTGCATACCTATTAAAACATTAATTATTCATAGCTCCAAATTTATACTTGAAAAACCCTAAAAAGAAATATTAGTGTACATACCTAGCTCCCCCATTTTTTATATTCTTGTAACTTTGGTTTGGATTTAACTTGTATCTGTTATTTTGAAGAAACTTGATTGCCACTCACATTGTTCCTAGTGGATTTTACCTGACTCAAAAACTGGGTTAATATTGATACAGGTATCATGGGCTTGAGACCATTTACTAGAAGCCAAGCTCATGAACTACGAAGACTTCAAGGCGTGTTTATAAAAATGGACATGTTTGAGCTTGTTGTGAACAAGCCTAAGGGAGTGTATGCCTTGACATGTTAGGGCTGGCCTTAGGTGCTCAAAATTACACCAAAGGCTGCACAAATACACTCCAAACCTGCCACTCCTCATTAAGGGTAAAGGAGTCCTTTTGCTCCACCTTTTGTAATAGACTATTTAAATAACCTGCTTTAGTCTTTTTCCTTAGTTAGCTCATTGAGATTAAAGATTGTAATATTTAACACCATTCCTCTCAAGAGAGAATAGACCTCCAATATTTGAACATCACAAGTGAAAGGTTCCACTTGTGTTGTAAAATAACTAGAAACGTGAGTTCTTGAGTGAACCGAGTTTCTCTTGGGTTTGTGGAAGAACTTGGTTCTTGTTAACTCATTTTTTATAGGTTTTAAAGTTTAATATATTATTTAGCTGCTACATTATGTGTTCTCTTTATGTCAAGTTACCTATCTTCTTTTTCATTTAAGTTTGTGTTTGTTGTTTCCGTTTGGTGTCTTATTGTGTGGACTATTTTGTGAAGATTGTGGACTATTTCTGCTCATTTAGATATTGTTTGATATCATTTGGTATCTTCTCGAAGGCTGGTCGTGTTCTTACACTACCAATCTAGGGCTCTTCTAGTTGAAAATAAAAAATAGAGTGTTGTTGGGTGTCTTGTGTTTGGCCGAGAAGTTATCTAGATTTAGATGTGTTTTTTCCCTTTTTTAGTAATTTAGGGTGTTGGCTTATTGTCCACTAACATGCTTGAGTCTAAAGTCCAAGATTTTATCTCTTGTCAAGTTGTTGTTGAAGGGTTGAATGGTTTAGAGATTGTTGTTGTTCATAAGTGTTCTTGTTGTAGTTCATATTATTTTTGAGATAAATGTTCAACAAAGGCTCGTTTGATTTGAAAAGGAGAAGAGAGAGGAAAAGCTTTTTGTTTGTCTTGGAAATACTTTCAAGACAACACCAATGTTGTAAAGAAACAAAAGGGCTCCAAAAAGCATAGTTACCAAAAGAGTGTCAAACATTTTTCAAGAAGAACCAAAAGAGGAAAGGGACAAAGCCAAAGCAAAAAGGTGTTTTGCCAAATTAGTGCAAGTTGGTGAAAAGTTGATGGGCACCTTTTGACCTTTAGAAAGAGAGTCCTAAGTCTTTTATCCTTACTCCAAAATCGAAATTCATCACCAAACCAACAAGATTGAACAACTCAAATTGGAAAACATCAAACTTCAACAGAAATAACAGCACCAACGGCCAAAATATGTGGGCCACGCCAACAAACTAGAATCAAGTCCTTGAACATTCCTAGTTTCTTTCCTTGACTCTAATAGTTTCATTTTCTTGACTCCTATACCAGTTCACAACTAGTAACCACCTACTAAGTTATGAACTAGTTTTTTAGTCCTTCTTTCGTGTTGGCGTTCCTTGTGGTGCTTTGCTCGTTTATAATTCATAGTTGTTTTTGATTCAAGTGCATACAAAACTTCCTCGAGTCTTCCAAACCGAAATCTGTTCTAACTCAAGAGTAGACTTATTAAAAAATACTTACAAGTTGATGGCCAATTTACAACACTTGAAGAGCCAAGTGAGGGAGCCGAGTGGGAAGAGTGTGTGAGAGTATTTTGAAATAATGTTTGCTCATTTATAGGTACAATTGTAATGGAAAAACACATGGAACCTAAAACCTCCAATGCAGCAACCATAGACACTAATTTTATGAATGCCCTTATGGCTAGTCTTGAGTCCTTGTCTTCGAACATGGCCAGGGTGAATGCTACGGTTGAGAAGTTGGGATCGGAAATGGTCTCTATTAGTGGCTGGATGGATAGGGTGGAAATCCAAGGGAGTTCTTGACCCTGAACTCCTCAAAACATATCACCAACCATTACCCCTAAAGCCATGCACCAAATATTGTATCCGCCAAATTCCATACATCAAGCCAACCTTTACTCACAAAGCCGAGGCCTTGCTGGACCTAGCCATACCCCACTCCACTAAGTCGCACATTAAGGACTTGGAACCCAAATGCCACCATTAAACTTAAATCTTACAAATAAAACCCCCCCAATCCAATGACCACCTCCACTAAATGCTAACCCAGCATACCAAATTCCAAATGTCCAAAACCCACCAATGCAAGAGGAGAGGTATGTTAGGGAGAACCAAATGGGAGGGTATAGAATGTATGATGATCCTTATTTGGTGGATAATGGGATGAGAGGTAAAAGGATGGAGCCAATTAAAAATGGGTACTTTAAGGAAAAGACGGCTAAGGTGTTAGAGAAAGGGATATTGGTCTTAATACTATCAAAATGGAACTTCCAATCTTCAAGAGAGAAAGCGATCCCAAAGAGTTTCTTGCATGGAAATCCACATATGAGAGGGTATTTTAAGTGAATGATCTCCTGGAGGAGAAGAAGAGTTATTAAGATATTTCCCATTTTGAGAGATATGTGATAACACTCAAACTATACCTCTCTTACGAGAATGGATAAGATCGTTGTCATATATAACCAACTAGGTTACGGTCAAATCCTATAGGGAATATGGTGTGAATTTGAGTTATCTGCGGGTTAATCAACTGATATTTATCAGTTTTCTTTGAATGGGGTTTTTTGGAAAGGTAACAAATAATTACTTCTCAATTCAGTGTTTGAACTCAATATGATAAGGAAACGCAGAGTTATGTTCATTATGGTTGTTGGGATTTAACAGACTCTAGTAATGATTCTAGATTCTTGTGGAAGGTAGGAAAAACAGACTATCCTTATCAAAGTTATGTCTAAATGTTTCTCAACTTATTTAGACATTTAACCACCTAATTCTCTAGAACTTAGGGAATTTATATTTCATAACAGGATGTTATCTCAAGTTAATTAATCTTTTTACAATATTAATTATTAAATGGAAATTTGATGCTTCCATGTCCCTATTGATAATTCACTTCTTACTAGGGTAGATTTCTTATCTCAAGCAAATCACCAGTAAGCAAGGCCTATTGTTTGCAACCAATTGTCAGAGTATAAAATAATGGAATTAACAAAAAGTTTCTGCCACCGTTAGAATCTTGAAGACATAGTATCTTACAAACCCAAACCCATAGATCCCATAACTCAGGTTAAGGGAATTTAGCTACCCATAATAAAATAATCAAGAAAACAACTTGAATTCATAGTTTGATATATGAACTTACAGTACAATGAATAGCTACAAGTGTTTCTCATCTTTTATTCACAATAGAAAATCCCAAAACAATTGTAATAATCTCTCCAAAAATAATTGTAAAGTTCAAGTCAGAAAACTAGAGAGAAGATATTCTCAAAATCTCCATTCCCCTTATATAATTAGAAAACCCTAACATATGTTTTAAATACTTCAGCCTAATTATGGAAAAAAATCAAAGATCATAGTATTTTCTCAGACAGGTGACGACGTGTGTGATGGTTTATCAGGAGTCTGATGACTTATCAGGAATATCGTTAGCTCCTCTTCACTTTAGACAATCTCTGACATAGGTTGACGATGAGACATGATAGCTTATCAGACATATGATGACTTATAAGAAGTCGTCGCTTCTTCACTTCAAATCCTATTCCCTGCCTAAGCCTAATGACAAGCCTGATGGCTTATCATACTTCTGACAGCCTATCACAGATGTCATCATGAATTCCAGCTGAAGCCAATTCTTTGTCTAAACCTAACGACGAGCCTGGTGGCTTATCATACTTCTGACGTCCTATCACAGATGACATCATAAATTCAAACTAAAAACCATTCTCTGTCTAAGGCTAATGACAACTCTGATAGCTTATCACAAGGCTGACTACTTATCAGACAAGTCATCAACTCTAATTCCCTCTCTACTTTCTAAGAAATCAAGTATTTTTCTTCCATTATTGTTGGTTCTCTTCCATCTTGATTTTTACAGCAATATCAAACAAAAAACAATCAAAAATGAAAAAAGTTGCTTAAGACTTTGCAATTATTCTTAGTTAAAACCCTCAAATATGTTAGTATCTGCTCACACATCAGCACCCTCAACTTAAAACAATTGTTTTTCCTCAAGCAACTAAAATGCAACCAAATGGATATAGAGTCTATTCGACAGTCAACCATCCATATTACTCAACACATCTTCACCATCTCTAAGGTCAATTAATTTAAAAATAATAATTGTGTATATTATTGAAGGAGAACAATGTGACACACAGGAATCAAGATATGGCATCAATTCAGCAACAACAACCATGCATGTACCAAGATTACACTATCCAAAGAAGTTAGCAACTAGAAATATAACCAGTATTCCCTCAATACGAAGAAGTCCTATTCCAATTATATCAGACATCACATATATAACCATGGGGACACACAAAAGACACTTACTCTCAGAATGAAGTTCCAATCAATGAATGCCAAATACCATAGGCTTGACCTTATTTTCATTACCAAGATTTTTAGCCAGGTCACTAAAAGTTGGCTTGACCTTCCCCAAAAAGTTGGCTTGTAATGTGGGCTAGGGGCTGGTATGTTACTCCATGAAATTTAAAGTGACTAAGCCTCCTTGACACTACAATAGCTTTTGGGGTCTCACTTACTAATCTTTTTCTATTATTCTCTTTTCTTGATCACACATATTCAGGATGGGAGCGGTCGTTTCTACAATCACTTCTTTTTTCAAAACTTTTATTTTCTTGTTCTTTTCCATCTCACCCAACTTTTTATTCCTTTTTATTCTACCTTTCTTCATACTTATATTACATCACACATCCCTATGATAGCCACCCTTAACTTAGGTCATTTGACTATGTCAAGATGCACAGTATCCAAGGAGGACTAAGGCCAAAATAGGTTTATTATGATATAAATAAGACTGTGATAGGTATCATACAAAAGAAATAGGCTATTCATGCTCAAAATAGGGATCAAGGGATATTATGCATATAGGGAAGGTCATTTGGGATAAAACTAGGCTAATATCAAAGTAGCCTATGATCTTTTCCTAACTCCTATCCTTCAATCTAGGTAAGACTAACCGAACAAGTTCTAGATTCAACATAAAAAGGGAACTAAGTAAGATCTCACTCGCACATAGCACAAAAGTATATCACAAGTTACTACTTATCTAGTTCATGCAATTATTTAGTAATGATTATCAAGTCATTAGGACTGATACCATAACAAGATGCACAGTGGTCACAATTTGATACAAATCATACACTTAAATAATCAGACCATTTGAGAGGTGTTTACAAAATAACAAAACCACGTTAACTGCCTCAGGTACTTCTATTTCTACTAGTCAACTACAAAATGTTACAACAACAACTCACCTTGCACCCTTAACTTAAATAAAAAATATAGAACTAAGGGTTACAGTATACCTTGAGTAGATCAAGCACGGGAATAATGGTCCCTGACCCTTCTTCTGCAACCTCAGTTGCCTTATCTTCATCAGGAGCCTCCCTCCATCCTGACATATCTGGCCTAGCAGCTGTTGGAAGCCTACTAGTTGAGGCATCTCTGGCTCTCGCTTGTAGGGCCTCCTCCCATTTTTTATTTTCAACTAGGGACTAAATCATTGCCTTCTTTATCCCCTCTTTTTTCAGCCTTTTTTCTCACTTTCTTCATCACTACTAGGCCTTTCTCTCTTACCCTTACCTTTCTTTTTGCCCTTCTTCTTTATCTTTATTGGTTCCCCCGTGAGATCAACCAATGGGATTTCACCCTCAGACTTATCAATAGTTAGGTCTGCCGACACCATAAGTTGGTGCTACTGTAATACTCCAACATCCACCTTTACCTTGTCTAGGGATGATCTAAATTGTGCAAGGTCTGAGCCCGACATTTATCTAAACTGTGTGTTGAAATAGTTTTCTAACTCACCAATCTGACTGGGCAAGGCTTGAAAGGGCTCACGTAAAACCTTAATCCTCTTGTCTACTGTAAAGGAAAATTGCTTGGAAAAATCCTGTAGCTAAGCCTCGCACAACTCAGCTTGTTTTTCCACTCTCCTAACATTCATTAGGTTGAAGGAAAATTCTATGGTAAACACAGCAGCTGAAGGATTTGTTTCATTTCTAGGCACTAATTCTGCTAGTGCTGGGGATATCGGTGGTGCAGATTCAGAATCTAGCACCTCTATATTAGGTGCTGAGCTGGTCTCTGTAACTGATCGATCTTTTGCAACCCCTGATCTCTATCAAGTGTCTTCCTTGGCTGATTTTAATCATATTGGATGGGGTTGTAGTTCTTCTTGGTAGGCAGTTCAATGTCTATCCCTGTAACCACAGGTATATTAGCTGCCTTACACAACCTCATAATTAGACAAGGGAAAGGATATGTTGTCTTGGGCCTTGAGACCCAAATTTTCATCTCCTCAGCAATGATTTCTCCAAAGTTCAAGTTTAGTTTAGCCACAAGAATTGTGACCAGTATTGCTCTATCATCTCCAAGGATGTTATCTCCCTCATTAGGCATCAAATGGGTGCACACTACACTCCACCAGAACCTTGCCTCTTGAGTCGGGGATGCCTTGAAAATTCTTTCATTCAGGTTGGTCAGCCATTTAGGTTTTTCTTCAGTAATGAGGGTGACTAACCAAGATCAATGATTTGTACGATGCTTTAACCAAGTATAGAATTTAGGTGAAGGGGCATGAGGAGTCAATTTGGGGCCATGAAGAAATCTATTGATTATTGTTTCTGAGAGATCCACTATCACACCCCATACTGGAACTTTATCCAACAAGGGTTGATCTACTGATTTCTCCTCTTCTTTGCACATGTTCTCTAATCGAGCCTGAGAGTTTGCATAGAACTCCTAAAATAGTGTAGGGAAAAATAAGCTTCCTCTTTTCGTGGTCCATACCAAGTCGTAGTCTTTAAATTTATTCTCCACTTTAGGATATTTTCTCAACCCAATAGTGATGATCTTCTTTTATTCAAACATTGGCCTTTTAATGGTCCTTCTTTTAGTTTTGAGAAGCCAATCATAGAATATTTTTTGTTCCTTTTTATTTTCCACTTAGCACTATATCAGACCTCGGGGTTCTTGCATTTAACAAGAGTTCCCCAAATCGGAGATTATTCATCATCCTATTGCTCAGCAGAAGGAGGCTCAGATGATGGTCCCTCAAATTCAGGTTGCTAACATTTAGCATGCTCTGACTCAGGTTCCCCAGACTTAGAATGCTCAGACTGAGGCTGCTTAAAAGCTGTTTGCTCAGAAGTTATACTGTCAGGTGGTGTTGTTTCTTTAGCATCACTTTCTTCACTCTCCTCCACCTCAAAAGATAAAGGTGGTAAATACTTTTTTGGGATTTTCATTTTCCTTTGCTTCCTGAGAAATGGCTCATCCTTTTCCTTATAATCAGATTCCTAATCGAAGAGTCTTTGAGGTACACTCCCCTTTGTCACTTTCTTTATAGGTTTGGGGCTTTTTCCTTTGGGTTCTATTATATGACCTGTATCAAAATAAAGCACTTATTTAGGGCTCATGATCGTCCAACTTAAGAAGTTCAGTCATTATAATTCCATATCCCTCATAAGAGGTTCATAATTGTTTCAGATCAAAGTTGTGATAACATGTTCTTATAAGTCGTCACAAATGTGATAACATATCATTCGTGTCATCAGCCTTAAACAAAACAAGCTTATTTTTCTCAACTTGTGACGACATAGTCTGATAAGCCATCACAAATGTGATAGCTTATCAAACACGTCGTCAGCTCAGAATACAACTTCCATCTCAGTTTTAGTCTTGATTATCAATCCACTTTCTTCTTAGAATCATATGGAGTTATGTTCTTGAGCTAAGCCCTAGATTTTTACTCACAATGCAGCACTGTACACCCTAGATTATGTTTTCACACAATGGTAAGTTAAGCTTGCCTCAGTCCCTTTGAAACTAAGATTTACCTTAGTTGCATTACTTACCTAATGAAGAGGAGAGTTATGTTCTGAGCATACCTGATAGGACACTTCAATTGGTTACGCGAGTGAGAGAAAGTAGTAGATGAAAGAAGAGTTCTTGATCTTGATTTCAAACCCACACTTCAGGGGGAAAGAATATTTTTTTCTTACTAACAAATTAATTTTGAAAAGAGAAAGGAAATAAACTAAATATTGAAGGAAATAAAACACAAAGAAAAGAAAGGAGCTACACGGGAAGGTGAAAAGGTTTGACTGTAGGTTGGGTCAAATTTTTCAGTATTTGGGCCAAAAATTATGTGACGGCTTATCAGATGTCGAATAAGTCATCGCAGATATAGTCAACCTTAGGCAGAGTGTTTCCTTCTTTTGGATTTTCTGACAACGTCTGACGGATTATTACAATTGTGATAACTCATCACATGTTTCATCAGGGTCCCTTGGCAGTCTTCATCAATATTTTATGTAAACCCCTGCATACCTCTTCAATTCATTATGCGTCCTATCTAAATAAGTTACAACAACTTACGTTTAAACATATATATTTTGGGTTACCTCCTATTAGCGCCTGATTTAATATCGCAGCACGACTAGGTTATCTTGAATACTCAAACTTCATCACGACACCATGTTGGTACCTCTTTCCCATCTTCATAAAACACATCCACGATTGAGAAGACACTTATCTCCTTTAGCTGTGTCATGGATAAGTGCATTTCGAATCATGCTTCTTTGTCATTAAACCTGAAATTCAGCTCATTCAGCTCCATGTCTACTACTACTATCCCAGTAGCAAGGAATGATCTACGCAAAATAATGGGTACTTCAAAATCTACCTCATAGTCTAAGACTACAAAATCAGCAGGAAGTATAAAGTCGGCCACCCTGGAGCATTCACTATTCCATGGAAGAGATTATTCTCCGGTTCGTAGCTTACCGCTCTTTTATTTGTCACAAGATCCTTCATGAATTTAGAATATCATAGCATTTGCTCGAGTACCTACACCAAAGGCATATTTATTGTTAACTGCTTCAACATTGCCATGAATTTACTAAATTTTATGTCGTTAATCTTCTTCTTCAGTATTTCAGAAAAGAGAGGTGGTGGTCTTGGGAGAGTTTTCACAAGTACTTCCTTTTTCTTCTCCTTTCGTTGTTTTGGGCATTCTCAGAACCATCCAGCTTCCTAGACTCTACTAGAAATTCTTCTTTGGATTCGTCAGCTGCTTCAGGCATATCTTCGAATCCACCTTTGCCCATAGAAGGGCCAAGTAATAGCTTACCACTTCTAGTAGTAATCTCCATACATGAGCCATCATTCTGTGGACTCTGAATTGTATTAATGTTCCACTCTTCCTCTTGTTCAGCACTATGGAGAGTTTAGTTATTTGTTTTTCCAACAGTTTGATCAAAGTGAAGTGCGAGTTTACAACCTGACTCATAGAGGACAAATTGGTCTTCATGGTAGTCACCCCTGAGTTGGTAGCCTCCACTCCCTTTAATAATTTGGCCATCATGTCCTCCAGGGACATCTTTTCAGAACTTGTTATAGCAGCCACATAATTTCCAGGCGGGACATATAACCCGCTCCTATCATTATTTCTCCTCTAATTACCTTGCTCCTAGTTCTTATATCCAGCCTTGTCATAATAAGTCCGACCTTGATTTCCTTGGCTATTGCCTCAGAAACCCCCCTGATTATTTACATAGTTCACCTCTTCTTCTAAGTCAGACTCCACTTTGAGCTGCGATCCCATAGCCTTCACTTTCTTAGATTTACCTGATAGTAAATGCTTGGTTAGCAAGTCCATCTGCATTTTAAGGTGACCCATGTCTTTATTATGCTTCTTATGTCTTCCACATTATTCTGTAGTCACATTAATAGAAACAGTGGGTATTGCTACCACAGAGTCCCTGGTATGCCATGCTCGACTCACTTTGGTCTTTCTCTCAAGCATTCATGAAGCCTATGGGAATGTAAGATCAACAAATGAACCAGTAGCAACATTATCTATAATTAGTTTTATCATAGAGTTAAGAGCCCTGTACAAAGTCTCCATCAAGTGTATATCTATCATGTTGTGGTTCGAACACTGCGTCAGCTTCTTTTTGAATCTCTCCCAGGTTTCATGCAATGCTTTAGTTGGGAGTTGTCTAAAGTTACTGATCTCATCCCTCAACTGTACCCTCCTGGAAAGTGGAAAGAACCTTTCTAGGAAAGCTCCTTTCAACTGCCTCCAATTGGTTATAGAATTGGGTGTCAGCTTATTAAGCCACAATGTTGCCTCCCTAGATAGAGACAACGGAAACAATCACAAATGGATATCATTCTAATCCACTCTTAGGTTATCAAAAGATTTACAAATGGTGACAAAGTTCACCAGATGCATGTTCGGATGATCCCCAGGAAGGCCATCAAACTACCCCTTCAGATTAAAGAGTTGAATCATAGTACTCGTAATGTTGAATTTCACCCCAGGTGCTAATGGTGGAGGAATAATTACACCAATTGCACGTGATCCATCCATTATATCATCATCATCATTGAGGTCATACTAGACCGGCTAGTGATCTTGCCTTCCGAGGAACAGATGGTTCCTGTTAGCAGTACGTTGTACTGGTGCAGCTATTTGCTCTACAAGCCTTGGGTTACCAGGGTTTAGAAACTCCTTGTCTCCTAAGTTGTCATCCTCAGTATTTGGATGTTGTACTTGTTAACCATCATTCTGCATATTCACCTGAGCTCTAGCTATGATTGCTAACCTGTCAACCTCCTACTGGTCTGCCATTCTGCCAATTAGTTGCGGTTCTGAATTAAATAGTAATAATGGTTCTTCGGAACTTCTAGTTCTTGCTATGCATAACAAAAGTCCTACAGCAAACAAAAACAACAAATAAGTGTAGAACTAAGAAACTTGACTAAAATTCAATTAGCGCACACAACTTCAATTTACAACTGTATTCCTGGGAACGACACCATTTTTGATAATGCTCAAACTACACCTCTCTTTTGAGAATGTAAGCAATCATTTTCAATATATAACCCAACTAGGTTAGGGTTGAATCCCATAGGGAATATGGCATGAATTTAAGTTATCTGCAGGTTAATCAACTCATAGTTATTAATTTCCTGCGAATGGTGGTTTTGGGAAAGGTAACAAATAATTACTACTTAATTCAGTGTTTGAAATTAGTAAGACAAGGAAAACCAGAGTAATGTTCACTATGGGTGTTGGGATTTGACAGACTCTAGTAACAGTTCAAGATTCTTGTGGTAGGCAGGAACAACAGACGATCCTTGTTGAAGTTATGTCAAAATATTTCTCAACCTATTTAGACATTTAACCACTTAATTCTCTCGAACTTAGGTAATTTATATTGCATAACAGGATATTATCTCAAGTTAATTAATCTTGCTACAATATTAATTATTAAATGGAATTTTAATGATTCCAAGTCCCTGTTGATAATTCATTTCTTACTAGGGTTAATTTCTTATCTCTAGAAAATCACCAGTAAGAAAGGCCTATTGTTTGCAACCAATAGTCAAAGTATAAAATAATGGAATTAACCAAAAGTTTCTACCACCGTTACAATGTTGAACACTTAGTTCATTACAAACACAAACCCACAAATCCTGGGTTAAGGGAATTTACCTACTCATAATAAAAAATCAAGTCAACAAATTGAATTCATAGTTTGATATATGAACTTACAGCAAGATGAATAGAAACAAGTGTTTCTCAGATTTGATTCATAGTAAAGAATTGAAATAATCTATCCAAAAATAATTGTAAAGTTCAAGTCAAAAAACTAGAGAGAAGAGATTCTCAAAATGTCTGTTTCCACTATATAATTAGGAAACCCTAACATATGCTTTAAATACATCAGCATAATTATGGAAACAAAATCATAGATCATAGTATTTTCTTAAACAGATGACGACGTGTGTGACAGCTTATTAGGAGTCTGACGACTTATCAGGAATGTCGTCAGCTCCTGTTCACTTTTGACAATCTCTGCCTTAGGTTGATGATGAAACATGATGGTTTATCAGAGTTATCAACATGAACTCTTTACAAAATTGTATAACTAGAAGCAAGGGAATAAGAGTGTGGTAGATTACTATGATGAGATTCAACAACTCATCTTAAAACTTGATCATAGAGAAAAGCAAGTGAGCCATGACATTATCCTATTCAAGGTCGGCCTAAACAAGGAAATATCTATGCATATTACCCTTCATGAGTTTGAAAGAATTGAAGGAATCTTTCAAGAAGCTTTGGAGATTTAAAGAGAGAACAAAGAGAGGTTGACATACAAAACCAAGGTGTACCAAGGGTCCTCGGGTTGGACCAATGGAAAAGAACTGACTCCAATGAATATGGGATGGACCAATTCAAAGAACCATCCAACCAATGCTCCATAACCCACCCACAAGGCTGCCTAACATCCACTTCCAAGGGTTGAAGAAACCAAATACTACTTCTAATTTCAAGGGATTCCAATATTTCAAATATCATAGGTGGGGACACAAGGATAGTAAGTGACCTAAATAAAGAAATATGATATTAATTGAAGGGATGTTGTATTTCTAGAGCGAAGAAGTGGGGCTTGAAATGGTTGAGAATAAAAAAGCCTCTCAAGATGGAGAGGGAGGGGAGGCTGAAAGGCCTAGTTCTGATTATGAGCAAGAGGTTTATCCTCAATATATTGAACTTAAAGTACCTAATTATATGCTATAGAGAGTTATGATTAGCAAACCGTTTGATCATCCAAGCCAATGGGAAAACCTCTTCCATACTAAGGGTCTCATTAAGGGGAGTGTGTGCTCCTTAATTATTATAGTGAAAGTTGTGCTAACACGGCTAGTGTCTCGATAGTAGAACACTCTAAGTTACCAACTACTCCCAATGCAAGTACGTATAGGCTCCAATGGTTGAATGAATGTGCATAATTAAAGTTAGCCCATCAAGTAGTGATTCGGTTAAAACTTGGAAACTATAAAGATGAGGTACTTTATGACATCATTCCAATGCAAGATTATAATCTCTTGTTGGGTCGGCCATCGAAATATGATAGGTCAACCAAACATGATGGCTGGACAAATTATTATTATTTTGAGTTCAAAGCTCAAAAGTACCAATTCCGACCAGTTTCACCATCACAAGTGTGTGAGGCTAGCCAACAAATAAAGGGCTTGAAAAAAAAGGACAAAAAAAAGAGGGAAACTGTGGAGAAGGGTCTTGAACTCAAGAGTTGTTAGGGTGAGGGAGAAAAAGGAGTTTTGGGCTTGACAAGTAAGGATTCAATGGTAATGTTGGCTCGGAAGGGAGACCTCTTCAAAGAGTATGGTGACACCACTCCTATGCTACTTTTGTCTTATAATTTTAACACTAACCCATCAAATTCCTCTATTACTTATTTTATTTATAATGTTTTATAGGAATATGAATATTTTTTTCCTAGTGAGTTGCCGCAAGGACTACCTCCACTTTGAGGTATTGAGTACCAAATAGACTTTGTCTCGGGGTCACAATTTCCAAACAAGTCGGCTTATAGAAGCAACCCCACGGATACAAAGGAACTTCAACGCCAAGTAGAGAAACTTCTCAACAAAGGGTACATTAAAGAAAGCATGATCCCTTGTGCGGATTTAATGTTACTAGTGCCTAAAAAGGATGGAACTTGGCGTACGTGTATGGATTGTCAGGCCATCAACAAGATTACGATAAAATATTGTTATTATATCCCTATATTAGATGATATATTTGATGAGTTGAATGGTTCTTGTGTATTTTCCAAGATAGATCTTAGGATTGGCTATTACCAAATTCTAATGCAATCCAGTGATGAATGGAAAACTACCTTCATGACCAAATTTGGTCTCTATGAATTGATGGTTATGTCGTTCAGCTCAATCAATGCTCCTAGTACTTTCATGCGGCTAATGAATCATGTGATGAAGCCATTTATTGGGAAATTTATTGTTGTTTATTTTGATGATGTCTTGGTTTATTTCATGATCTTGTCCAAACATGTGCTTCATTTGAAAAGTGCCTTTGATATTCTTAGGAAAGTGAAATTGTTTGCCAATCTTGATAAATGTTCCTTTTGTGTTGATGAAGTTGTTTTCTTGGAATTGGTTGTGAGCTCAAGAGGGGTCAAAGTGGATAAATCCAAGATAGGCACTATAAAAAATTGGCCAATCCCATAAACTGTTGGTGAAGTAAGAAGCTTCCATGGGTTGACTCATTTTTATAGAAGGTTTGTTAAAGGGTTTAGCACCATAGCCGCCCCCTTGACTAAGGTCATTTGGAAAGTCCAACCCTTCAAGTGGGATGAAGAGCAAGCTAAGTCTTTTGAAGCCTTGAAAGATATGCTCATTTTTGCACCTTTGTTACAATTACCCAACTTTGATAAGATGTTCAAAGTTGAATGCGATGCTTGTAAAGTAGGCATAGGGGCTGTTTTGATGCAATATTTAAAGCCCATTGCTAATTTTTGTGAAAGTATCAAAGGTACAATTGTAAAATACTCCACGTATGATCTAGAGTTGTATTGCTTGATTAGAGCATTGGGCTATTGGAAACACTACTTCCAGCCCAAAGAATTTGTGATATGAATGGACCATGAATCCTTGAAGCACCTTCGGGCCCAAGACAAACTTAAAAAACGTCATTCCAAATGGATTGAGTCTCTTGAAACCTTCCCTTATGTTATTCAATAAAAAAAAGGAAAGGATAACGTGGAAGCCGATTCTTTCTCTAGAAGACATGTTCTTGAGAGCTTAAAATCATTATATCCCGAGGGCTTTTAATTTGCTCCTATCTATAGGGAATATGAAGCATTGGATAGGGAGAGGTGGCATTCGGATGGGGGTTTTAATCCTTGTACAATGAATGATGGTTACTTATTTCAATAAAGCTGGTTGTGTGTACTCTCTAGATCTTGGAGAGAGTTTTTTGTAAGGGAGGCACAATGGCAGCTTCATGGGTCATTTTGGAATTAATAATACCCTCGGAATATTTATGGAACAATTCTATTGGCCAATGATATGCAATGATGTTGTAAAAGTTTGCAGCCAATGCATGGATTATACGAGTGCTAACTCTAAGATCCTTCCTCATGGGTTGTACACCCCGCTTCCCACTCCATTACGCCCATCATTTGATATTTCTATAGTTTTCGTGTTGGGTCTTCCATGGACTCGAAGGGGTAGGGATATCATCTTTGTTGTTGTTGATCGCTTCTCTAAAATGGAATACTTCATTCCTGGCTCAAATAGTGAGGATACAACTGGTGTAGCTTCTTTGTTTATTATAAATAATTTTAAGTTACACGGCATCCCAAGGACTATTATAAGTGATAGGGACTCCAAATTCCTTAGTCACTTTTAGAAGTCAATGTGGAACTGGCTTAGTACCAAGTTGCTACTTTCTACATCTTTCCACCTACAAACGGATGGACAAACGGAAGTAGTGAATAGGACCTTTGGTTCTAAGCTACGTTCCATGGTTAAAGGTAATTTGACGTCTTGGGAAGATCACCTACCTCTCATTGAATTCTCTTAGAATTGGGTGATCCATTCATGCACGAGCATCATGCCCTTTAAATGTGTCTACGGCTTGAACCCCCTACCCCCCTTGGTTCTAACTCCTTTACCAGGTGATGTTATTGTTAGCATAGATGGAAGCAAGAGTGCTGAATCTATTAAAATATTGCATGAGATGGTGAGGTTGCATCTTGAGAAGAAGAAGAAAGAGGTCACAAAATGGATCAACAAAGAAAGAAGGCGTCGTGCTTGAGCTGGGAGATTGGGTGTGGGTACACTTATGGAAAGACCGATTTCCCAACTAAAGAAAGCAAAATTTTCTGTGTTGAGGTGATGTTCCATTCCAAGTGCTTGAAAGGATTAATGATAATGCTTACAAGATCGACTTGCCTCCGGAATACCAAGTGCATAACACATTCAACGGGTGTGATCTCTCATGGATTGATACCATTGAGGATGAAGAACCCATGAGTTTGAGGTCAAACTCCTCTCAAGATGGAGAGGATGATACGGGTATCATGGGCTGGAGACTATTTACTAGAAGCCAAGCTCGAGAACTACAAAGACTACAAGGCGCATTTATGAAAATAGACTCATTTGAGCTTGTTGTGAACTCACCCAAGGGATTGTATGCGTTGACATGTGAGGGATGGCCTTAGATGCTCAAAATTACATCCAAGATTACCCAAATATACTCAAACCCCTCCACTCGTTATTAAGGGTAAAGGAGTCTTTTTGCTCTACCTGTTGTAATAGACTATTTAAAGAACCTCCTTTAGTCTTGTTCCTTAGTTATCTCATTTTGATTCAAGATTTTAGTATTGAACACCATTCCTCTCAATAAAGAGTAGACCACCAACATTTGAACATCACAAGTGAAAGGTTCCACTTGTGTTGTGAAAGAGCTAGAAATGTGAGTTCTTAAGTGAACCAAGTTCCTCTTGGGTTTGCATAAGAACATAGTTCTTGTTAAGATATTTTTTAAAGTTTTTAGATTTAACTATATTCTTTAGTTGCTACATTATGTGTTCTCTTTATGTCGTTACTATCTTTTTTTTCGTTTAAGTTTCTATTTGTTGTTTCCGTTTGGGTTCTTGTCGTGTGAACTGTTTTGTGAAGATTATGGACTATTTGTGCTCATTTAGATACCGTTTGGTATCAAATATATTGACAACAACCACCTTGAACTTAAATTAATGTGTAAGTTGAGCGTTATAAAAAACAACACCGTTTCTAGGGAACTATTTGGCGTATTAACTTAGTTTGAAATTTTAGTTATTGCTTAAATTCAATCTTGTACATATTTTATTGTGATTTTTTTTGTTGGTAAATTTCATTTTATTATTGTTTTTTTCAATGGAATCTTCTAATAAATATGATGTTGGTAGTTACGAATCCTATCATGATGTCTCATGTCCAATCTATGATAGACCAACTTCATAAGAGATTATAAATATACTCCCCAAAAAGAAATGGACTCATATTATAAATCCTATAGGGAGTATATATGCTTGTTATGTAGTGGTTGAGAAGGACATTGGGATGATTTTCTGAATGTCCCCTCTCCCTATTATACTAACCGAATTGCTAGTTATTCTTATGAGATTGATAGGTTTTATGATGTGAAGAAGGAGGAGCAACAAACTGGATCCATTGGTCATGGAGAAATGCTTCAAACCGTTTTGAATTAGGTAACTATAATCGGGGAGAATACGCAAGACTTGCATCAATCCTACGGGGTTTTCAAAAGGGTAAATGTCAAGGAAAAGGATTTGGGAAGTGATATAATTCTTTCTAACCTCACAACCATGCCTTTTTCCCAAGAGGATGTTTGTCGAAAAAAAAAAACAAGCAATGATGATGGTGTTAGTAGCAAAGACTCCTTAGTGACTTCCCAACCATCCCAATCATATGAGGAAGAAGAAGCCAAAATAAAAGAAATGATACTAGAGTCAAAAGAAGGATCCATGCAAATCTCTTATGAAGACTCTAGCTTATTTTAGGGTAAAAATTCTTTAGAGGAGGCTAACCCAGTTACCACAACCATAGTCTATGACACTGCGATCATAGAAGCCACATGTCCACGATCGCGAAACTAAGACCACTATTTCTATCAAAACAGGTTAAAAGACCATCCGAATTACTTTTTCCCACACGTATTTTTTTAAAATTTACTCAAATTCTCAACAATTTTATTTTTCTTTGTGTAGAGTATCCAAGAGTCAATTCATTCCTTGCATTATCTAATTTGGTAAGTTGTCTCAATTTCCTTAGTTTTGATGTAATTGCATTCTTAGAATTTGTAGTGTAGAGAGAGTCCTGAAATAATGTTTTCATTGCTAAATACATGCTTAGTAGTAATTATTTTTGTGGTTAGCTGTTGTAGATGGTGTACACGATAATGGGCAAGTCATGTGTACCCAATTTTAAGCTTCAAATGGTAGAATAGAGTATGTTTATCATGTGTTCAATTCAATACCCCTATGAATTCCATGTTAAAATCTTTGAGTTCTAGGGTATAATCATGATAACTAGGTCTAGGTCCCTTAGTCTTAATGCTTTCGTACCTAGTAGAATACGAATGTGGTGATAAAATTGTGTGTTTTGACTAAAGTACAGAATTGTAGATTACAGTCTCAAGTACTGCGATCGCGGTCACAATAATCGTAATTAGAGTACTGCGGTTATGTTCACTGAACCGTGATTGCCATACCCTAGAGAATTGTCTATAGGAACCAAAAAATATTTTTCATATCTATTTTTGCCCTTAAAACGTTCTATAACACTGTCACATGTATTTATTTGTTTGATCTAGAATTTTTTTTGTATGATAATGATTAATGGTTAGGAATGTATTGTTTACAAGTACTAAGACACCTCAGAAATGGAATAATTTTACAACACCAGATTCATGACCCCATAATTCCAGAACTACTATAATACAGACTTCAACAGAACTAACTTGCTCCCTAAAAAGGGTATCAGCTTACATAAAGTGTAGGAAAATTTCCCAAGTTTTCATGCCAGACTTGATCAGATCAGGTGGATGCATTTTGCCCTAGAACCTTGTGTTGCTAATGAGCATTGGTTACGTGAATCTATGCTAGCCTAAATTTAGCTTCTTTCACAAACCCGATAAATACTATTAGGGGAAGGAAAGTGAACTTTAGGACAGAGCAGAACAATGAGGTATATTGGCTCCTGGATGCTGGCATGGAGAAGTTTCTTCTAAAATCATGTACGTCAGGGACCTAGATGGCGGATATTTTATGTGCTTGGAAATAGGTACCTTAGTCTACTACCAAAAGAGACATTCTGATGAATGATTTCATAGTTGATGCTAGGCTTTGGCTTAATATCTTCTGTATACAAGTAGCGTTGTGCACTCACATGACCATTTTCACAAATATGTGAGCTTGTATAATGGTCTATCTTCTCTCTAGTATTGCCTTAAATGTGGGTGAGATTGTTCATTAAGAATGGATGCACACATCTTCTCCTTTCTACCATTATCACAGAGCTATGCAAGAGAGCGCATGTGGAGGAGTATGCTTCAGATACCTAGGTGGCCCCAGGCCCCAGCATCTTCCCACTCAAATTTAGAGGTGATGGTGCCCTAGGTCAAAGAAAAAATCAGAATATGGACTCGATCAAATCAATCCAAGTGGATACATACTTTTGCAGACCCTCATCAGCCACAGCCTTCGATGACATCTCTGGTTAGATGCACGTGGTGAGAGAACTAATGTCCAAATTGCCTTAGGGACCAGAAGAGTCCTCCACCACTCGCCACTCATATGTAGCTTAATCATAATATGAGAAATATAAGGAGGAGTAGAAGAAGAAGGGAGCCACTGCTGCCCATTTGAAGAGAGCTTATTCAGCTCTAGCTACATCACATATAGAAATTATGGATTCATATGAAAAAATTGTAAGGAGATAAAAAAAGCAAGATAAATTCTTCAAGAAGTTGTGGAGGGTTGAAGGTTATTTTCAAGGTGCTCAAGCCTAACCACCATTTACCTTCACCAAGAAGGAACAATGGGGATGAGGCCCCTACTGATTAGTCTGTTGATGATGCTGAGGGTGATGGAGAAGAGTCACCGGGAGAGGATAGCTCTTGATTGATATTCAGGGATATCTTTTTACTCTTAATTACTCATACATGTAGTGAGGACACTACATTCTTTTAGTTGGGGGTGCCATGGATGTGTATTATTTTGGTGTTGTGCGCCGAATATTTTTGTTGATGTTGTGTTGGGATGACACTCTGGAAACTATTTTGATTTTGTTTTTGGGAAGGCTACATTTTTGGGTACCCTGATGGTGTTCACATATTATGAATTAGCATATTTTTAGTATTAGTGTTTCTCCTATCACTTTAGCTTTTATTTTGATTTTGATGATGCATGACAAGCTCTGCACTATGATGGATTGATAACGACATTCTTAAAGAGAATATGTGACATTCTTAAGGGTAAAGCGGCGTGTTTGGGTTTTAAGGCATAGGTGTAGGGGAAGTTGGAGTACCTGTAATACAAATGACATTAATGCAAGGGACGTGTGAGTACCTGTAGCATTTTAAAGTGAAAATTTGCGATCACATTCTACGACATTGGTGAAGTTTGAGTAGTTATATGGTTAGTGTGCCCATTTTGAGCCAAAATGTGAGGCTAAGGCTTTGGTTCTTCCCATAATTTACTAAACTGTGTGTGGTGCTAATGTAAAATGAACAACCCCCTTCGTCCAAAAATTTTCAAAACAAAATCAAGGGCATGGATGTGAGCAATTTTGTAAAAAAAAAAAATCTCCTTTTGTGGCTCTGTAAATTTTTGTCTTGTGAATAGAAGTAGGTGCTGAAAAATTGTGTCTAGCGGGAGGGACTTTTTAGCTCATTTGGCAAATTTTTCATGCCATATATGGTGAGCTCTTTGCATTTATCTCTTGTATACTTGTGCTATCTAAAACTTTCCACGTTAGTCTTTCAAAGTTAATTTTGATTGTATTTGGTTGGAGAAATAATTTTAGGCCATCTTTGTGATTTTGAAAGTCACTTCATCCTACAAAGCCTACACGTGCATGATTGTAATCTCTAGTTAAGCCCTTTGAGCATTTGGACCATTTTGTTGGAAAACTCATTACAAACCGTGAACCATTCTTTTAATCCCTTTTTTTAACCATACCCTTCTTTAACTTGAAGATGCAACTTGAGACTAAAAGCCTGAATTGGGGGTGGTGAAATCTGATGTGTAACACCCCGTGCTTTTTCATATCTTAAAATTCGTCCCTAGAATGTTAAAGACTTTCTTTAAAGGTGAATAGACTTTTATACATGTTTAATTTTCATGATTTTGACTTTACATTATGTGGGAAATTGAATAAGCTTTCCATCGGTACCAAATTCGCCAAAATCTGACTCCTGGGGGAAGAGTCAGAGCTATTTTAGTAGGATAGTGTACCACTTGGTACTCCAATGTCGTGGAGGCAGTCCAAATAACATTTGTCATTTTCCAGTGAGACAACGTGATATCACTGCGTCATGCCACTAGATCTTTTCCTAATTAGCTCTTTCCAGTGTGACTCCGTGATCATGGCGCATTGCGCCAAAGCGAAATTCACAACTAGCGAGGCACCACGATGGTGCCGTATCACGCCATCAGCCTAGTTCCCAATTGCCAATTTCCAGTGACATGACACGATAGCGCCGCATCACGCCAGCATACAAAATTGAGATTTTTAGTCAGTTCCAAGTTTTAATTTTAAGGGCACTAAGGACTTTTTCCCTCACCCCCAGTCATCCTAAACACGCAATCAAACCCTAAAAGAGAACAAATTTCTCGTTAATTCACTATTTTCTCAAGAAGCAAGCCATTCTCTCTCAAAGGGTAAAACCCTAGTTCAAGAAATCAAGGACAAGCTCAAGAAATCCTTCAAGAACTTCAGGAATCACACAAATTAAGGTATGTTAGATGTTGATTCATGGGTCCCTTTCACTCATGAAATCCAAGAATCCTTTTTTCAAAGTACAAAGACGATGTATTTATGATTTGCATAGTTAAATTAGATTGAATTCATGTTTATAATATTAGTTGGGTTCCAATCTATGATTTAAATGTAAGTTTCATGAAATTTAATACGATGTATAGGAAATATGTGATTATCTTGATAGACCCTTAAATTTATAAAGTGATTAATGCATCTATGATTTTGATTTGGTTTTTAATCCATCATTATGATAAGATTCATGAAAAATAGAATAGTATTCAGAGGTAATTATATGAATTACATGCTAAACCCTTGAATTTATAATTAAGTATTGTATCCATGTTGTTAATATGATGACCATTATCCTGTGAAATACTCATGCTCCCCAAGTGTTTGAAATTTTTTTTTATGTGAATTGACTAGTGAAGGCATGACATGTTATTATGTGGTCCCATTCATGTACAAGTTAATGCATTACAAGTGTTTGATGAAATGTCTTTATGAATGAACTATGACCAACAGAACATTGTTATAGTATTTAAGATTATGATTTGCTTTACTTTTTATGCTATCGAATCCTAGTGGTATTAAATACCTGATAATTTAGTTGTTTACCTAGAGCTAATGTTAGTTACAGAATAGTATCAGTCATGTTCAATCAGTACTCTCAATCCGTTAAAGAACTAAGTAGAACTCAGTCAATTACAGAACATAGAAAAACTCAGTAAACTCAGTCTCAGTCTAGTCCAGTCTAGTATACTCAGTTTAGTGTCTTTCAGTAGGGAGTAGGATTCACCAACGAGTGAGAGAAGGGATGATGGCTTCCCAGTCAGATAGGTAGAGTCGTTAGTAGAAATCCTTAAACTCTAGAACTTCGTAGCCAGTGCAGGATATAGCGTTACCCATCAGACTAGGCTTAACTATCTCCCAGGGGTGACCCGTACATTTAGGATTGGCTCCACCTAGGTGTCACCTATCAATTAGGCTTGACGTTCTAGTCATAAACACAGTCATTTAGACACTTAGTGCAGTACGGAGCAGTGTCAAATACCAATTATCATTTTCCAGTGGAACTCTATGATATTAGCATATCGTGGAGAGGGCTAACTTCCTGGTTGTCAATTTCCAAAGGTCCAGCAAGCACATGGCACATCGCGCCATGTTCCAAAATGGTATTCAAAAGGGGCATCGCGATAGCTCCGCATCGCGGAGTCTGTCCAGTTCCTATTTATCATTTTTCAGTGAGCCACCGCGATAGTGGCATGTTGCAGTGGCCACCTAGTTCGCAAAATATTGCATTTTTAGTTTTATTTGGGGGTTTAAAGAGGGTATTTTGCTCATTCTTGCAACCCTAGTTTGTCTTAAACATTGAATTAAACCCCTCTAAAGCACTTTGTATTTATTTCATCACATTCCTCTCATAAGAAAACCCTAGACCATCGAAGCTCCTTCTCCAAGAAATACAAATTCCTCCATTAATTCTCCAAGAAACACAAGATTAAGGTTTCTAAATTAAGCAACTCCAAGAACTCATCTTCAAAAGCATCATAGGAATCCTAGATTCAAGCTTTCTTATCTAAGATCATCAATTAAGGTATGTGGGGTTTGAACAAGAATAAATCTTTCATTTTTGTACCCAAAGCATTATTTTTATTACAAATTTACTGCAATTTATATGATTTTCCCATGAATTTCAAGTTAGGATTTATACCGATTATCATTATTTGCAATATTATGAGATTCCCATGATTTAAAAGTTGAATCACATGATTATTTTTATATTTCCATGCTTATTGTTGAGATTTCTAGATTTTAAGATGATTTATGAATGTTTAATTACCAAGTATGAATTTTGAGATGTTTTAACATGAGATTGATACTTGGGTCATTAGAACTCATTTAAAGATTGTTGTTTCAAGATTGTTTGTGCTATAAACACCCCATGACTAGATTGTTTTTAGATTTCAGATAAAGATTTGACGTTTTGGTCTTAGAATAGATATGAAATCCATATTTCAAGATATAGATTTAGCTCTAAAGATTTACAATTGGTTTTATTATAAACCATTAAATTACATTTAAAGTGGATTTCTTAAGATTTTGAGCATAAGATTGGGAGTCGTATTTAGCACCAAGCAGAAAGTATGTGTTTAACACATCCTATTTCCATAGAACTACGTAGCCAACGTAGGTACAGATTCAAATTATTCCCACTTCTACGTAGATAACTCAGATCACATATATTAGAATGTTTTATTGTGATGGCAAGGGTATAACATCCCTACACTTATGGGGGCTAGTCGTGGGACACGATAGATATTGATGTGGCGTACATATCGGTTAGCAGAACCTCCTAAAAGATCTCCTCTACTCTTAAAATAGTCTATATGATTAAAGCCTTAAGATAAAAGCATATGTTTTGAAAGCTATTGTTTTAAGATTCTTACACTTTTGAGATGATGTATTTCCTTTTTTAGAATAATTTCTAAAGAATTTCCTTTTAGACTACAAATCTTAGAATAGAGATAGTAATAGAAAAACTTTTAGAAAACTACGTGTATAGGATCACAAGTTTACTCAGATTTTGTTTTAAAGAAAGATAGTAACTTCAGATTTCAGGTTTTAGAATTTGTATTTTAGAGTGATTCTTTTCTACACTTAGACAGTATGATTTAAAGCGAGAATACAAGCTCAGCCATTAGAACGAAATATTATGGGTCATTGGATTTATAAAGTATGTTTTGCTTCCTATTGTTGTATATTTCAGTATTTTAGATATTTCAGCTTATGTGAGTCATTTACATTTCGAATGCATTATTTACAAATTATGATGATTGATATTATGTTTTACTTATGCATTCATCCTTATATAATCAGTACTTCCTCAAAGTACTGATCCACATATTTGTCAATGTGTTACATTATCTCATAATATAGGTATTACTTCAGTTGTAGAACTCAAACCATATTCAGATAGATTGCAGCTTCCAGTCAGCAGGTGATGAGTCCTCTTGATTCAAGGTCTCGAGTCAGTCATATAGTTTGAGTAGTATTTTATTTTATTTATTGAGTCATATTGATTTGGGATAGTTGGGGGTCATATCCCAACTATCTATAGTTAGAATAATAGTGGCTTCATAGATGTTAGTTAGAGTCAGTTGTATTTTTAGTCCCTCTTTCAGTCTTTATAGAATATAAAGTTGTATTGATATTGTGTTTTTCCCATATTCCATCATTATTATGTTTTTGGGCTGTAAACTCAGTCATTTTATACATGTTATTTAATTACTTATGAGTTATGCCTATAGAAGGTTTATCTTGGGATCACTTGTGGTTCTAAGCACTGTGTGACGTCTCAGGATAGATTTTTGGGACATTACAAACTTGGTATCAGAGAACAAGGTTCAAGTGTCCTAGGTTGCCTGGGAAGCCGTGTCTAGTAGAGTCTTATAGAAAGGTACCTAGACATTTGTACTTTTCTTCGAGAGGCCATGATACATTTAATGAAAAGTTTCACTCATTTCATACTGTAGATCGTGCAGTAAAGTTGTTCCTTCAGAATCTTCTATCTATTCATGTGTTACCCCAAAATTCCTCATCTATGTATTATTCTTGAGCTAACATAATTAGCAAGTTCTAGTTCTTCCCAAGATAATGCTCTCGTATTTCATAGATAAAATTTTAGAAGTCATACAAAGGGCTTGAGAGGAGCTCCCTTGCATATTAATTCCCTTGAGTTGAAAGTTTATATTCTTATCCTTATGAGTTGCTCAGTTGAGATAGAATTAGATATGTATTAAGATTGCCCATTGACCCTTTTCCGTACAGATACAGCTCGCGAGAAGAGATAATGTGAACCTAGATTGTTTAATGTAGCATACATTCGGGGGATAGTATGAACTTCAGTGTTATGATTTATGAATAGTAGAACCTTATTATAGGTTGAAGCATGGGTATAGAAGAGTAGTGGAAAGAAGAGTGAGCATGATGATTGATTGAAAGTATAGGAATAGACTTATGCATGATATCATATTACGTTAAGGTAATATGTCACTATGTGTTAGTTTGGTAGAATATAGCTAAGGAGTTATTATTTAAGGAGAATTATTGTTTGCTTGAAGTATGAAAGGGGTTATTGATGATATTTATTATGTTGGAAAAGTATCGGATATTAATAAAGTGTTTGGTTTATTTAGACTTGTATATTCTGAATAATTACTAATTAAAGAATTTTTAATTTTTCTAAAAGCTTCTCTATTTTTAAATGGTCTTCTCATAATTAATTCAATAAACATGGATAAACTCTAACATATCTAACATATATCTCACTGTTGTACCTTTTAACATATCTAGCATATATCTCGATAAATTCTAACATATCTAACATATATCTCACTGCTGTACTTTTTAACATATCTAACATATATTGCTTTGGTACCATTTGTAGGGGGGTGCGGATATAGGTGGATAACTAGCTTAAGAGATAGATTTAGTATATATATATAATGAATCTATTTTTCTTTGTGCGTGGATATTTCTTAAATTTTGTTTCAATATTTTTCAATGATTTATTCTTTTCGTAAAATGTATTCATTAATTTATTTTATCCTGTAGTAATTGCAGAGTTACAAATTTCTGTATAATAATTTATCCTAACTGTAATGTAATGTATATCTAATTCTAGATTTTCTATGTTATTTATTATCTTGTGTTGTCCTTCTCGTAGTGAGTTTTTTAATTTATATAAACTATCACATGTACTTTTTTCTAAATTTTCTATTAGATATGTTAGAATTTATCCATGTTTATTGAATTAATTATGAGACCATTTAAAAATAGAGAAGCTTTTAGAAAAATTAAAGATTCTTTAATTAGTAATTATTCAGAATATACAAGTCTAAATAAAACAAAAGAAAACCCACAAAGATTAGCCTACCTAATTACCTTAATATCTAGTATTGAAGCAAAATTAATAATCCATTTAAAATCTAGAAGAATGAAACACATACCACCTAATTATGATAAAATTAGATTTAGATATCCACTAAGATATTATAAATATGGTTTAAATGAATAAAGTGTAGAAATACAAAGAATTAAAACAAATTATTTCTGAAAAACGTAAAGAATTAAAAATAAGAATAGAAAGATTACATTATAATATATTTGTTGGAGTTAGTGAAAAATTCAATAAATACACAAAAAGATGAAAAATCAAAATTAGAATCACAAATAGACAGTTTAGAATATATATATATCAACATGAACTATTCACAATAAAATGAACAAAGAAGAATTTATAATAGATGAAAAAATATATGAAAATAATGAAGGATTAAAAATAAAAATAGTATTTTCTAATCTAGGAAGAAGATATAAGAAAATAGGTGAACATTTATATCTAATGTTAGAAAAAGAAGAATTAAAATTAGAAGATAAAGTGACAGCAATGGTAAGAACAGAAAGAGAAAACGAAGAAATAGATAGGAAAAAGGAAATAGAAAAAATAAAACAACAAACTACGGAAGAAATACGAAAAATAAAAGAAACTAAAAATAGTAGGATTGCTGAATTAGAAAAAGAACTACAAATGTTAAAAGATATGTATGAACCTACAAAAGGAAAAAGAAGAAAAAGATAGAGAACAAAAATTACTAAATGAGATAAATCAATTTAAGGAAAAATTGGAAATAAGAAACAAAAAATTAGAAATAAATAATATAGATATTGAAGAGACAGATAATTATGATTCAGAAGATAGTGAAACATATACAGAAATATTAACAAATACAAAAAATTTAGAAATCAATGAAAAACAATAAGTAATTAATGAAGGAAACTTGGGAAGTACCAACACAGAAATAAATACTCTTGATAAAAAAGAAGACAAACAGATAATACCTAAAACAACAGAAATAAGAAAATCTATATATTATAAGAGCAAGTTTAAAAAATATAATGAATATGACAAATGGACACCAAAACAAATAGTTAATAAAAATTATAACTTTTTAGACCTAGACTGTCTAATAGATACAGAAAAAACAATACAATTATGGATAGGATATATGACAAAACAATTATTAGATAATAATATAAACATAACAGATGCACCAGAATATATAGAAAGAACACTAGTAGGATCAGTAAAACTATGGTTTTCAAATCTAACTGAAAATAGCAAGAAAGTATTAAGAACTAATAAACCTATAGAAGGAACATCATCAACAACAACTAAACTAACACCTATAGAATTATTAAAAAAATACGAAACAGCTATAAAAGATGAATTTGGTAGTATGACAACAATAGAAGAAGAACAAGATGAAGAAAAAAATACAAATAGGAATTTAATGTTAAAATTAGCAATATGTAATATGTGTTATATAGATGAATATACTTGCGCATTTAAAGAATATTATTATAAAGGAGCATATAGTATAGAAGAAAGTAAAGAAATAAGAAAATTATATTTTAATAAATTACCCGAACCATTTAGTTCAAAGATAATAAAAAATTGGGAAGAAGCAAAATTAGTAGAAACGTTAGGAGCAAGAATAAAATTTTTACAACAATGGTATAGAAACTTATGTGAAAAATATAGGGAAAGATTAAAAATGGAAAAAACATTAATAGAAAATTTAGCATGTTGCAAAAATAAAATAGCACCCCAATTTGGATGTGAAGAAAGATATTATAAGAAAAGAAAAAGACATAAGAAATATAAGAAATATAAAAAATCAAAATATAAATATTAGAAACCGAGAAAAAGATATTATGTAAAAAATTATAAATACAAAAGACCATATAGAAAGAAGAAATCTATAAAAGAATGTACTTGTTATAATTGTGGAAAGATAGGCCATTTAGCTAGAGATTGTAAATTACTTAAAAATCTAAAAAATAAACAAATATCAGAAATATAAATAGATAATACAAAATATATGCAGATAGATTAAATAGATTATGAATTAGAAAGTGAGGATAGTATATATGAAATTTTAGAAAACGAAACAGATACTGAAATAGATAGTGAAATAGATGAATCAAATGACTGAAGAAGATATAAAAATAATAACAAAGGAAAAATATTTAAATGATGAAGGAACGGAACAAAAAATAATATTTGACAGTAATATATTTGATAAAATAAAAGGAAAGGAATTAGATTTAAGTGTAGAAAAAATATTTAAAATAGCAACAATAAAAAATATGTTTACTAGGAAAAAAGACAAATATTATGTAGTATGCCAAAAAGAACATGTAATAGACTGTAGATATGCAAAAGGCAAAGCTAGTATACCACTAGTAACTAAAAGAATAATTAATAAAGAGAAAAATGATATAAAAAGTAAAGGAGATCTAATAAATTATGTACACCTTGGAGGTACAGAGATACTAATAAAAGCATGTTTTAGAGAAGGAATAGATACACCAATAGAATTATATTTAACAGATGATAGAATTATAAAGCCTATAGAAAAAAGTATAATAACTGCCGTAAAAGAAAATTTAATATACCAAAAATTTTAATTTATAATAAGTGCAAATTATTCAGTAGCGGTAACAGATAAAAATATAGATAAATCACTCGTATTATATTGGAAAATATCAGGAATAGAATTAACCCCAGAAAGTAAAATATTTACAGCAAGATGCAAAAATTTATATGTATTAACAAGAAAACATAAAATAACAGGAAAAAATAAGATTAACAAGATACGAATAGAAAGCCCATTCGAACAAATTGTAAAAACAATAGACTATAATGATTATAGCTATAGATACATAGATATAGAAGAAAATTTAGAAATAGTAAATGATAGAATAAGTACAACGAAAAGAATAGCTGATGAAAAACCAGAATCATCAAGCTCATCAAAAAGAACAATTTATGAAATAAATTCAATAAGTAATTTAAACCAATATTACATAACAAGAAAAATAAATGAAAAAGAATATCTAATACTTTTGAATACAGGACAACAAGAAAATTATATAGCAAAATATCTAGTAAAAAATGAAGAAATAAAAACTGATAATGATATGTGCCCAGATCTACCAAGAAGTTTAATAAATAGTAAAAATATAGCAGAAAAAGAAATAATAATAGGAGTTAGAAAAATAAAAATAGAATTCGAAGTAAAGGAAGAAATGCAAAAAGCAGATATAATATTAGGAATAAAATGGCTAGAACAAGTAAAACCATATAATATAGAACATACACAATTAACCTTAACATATAACAAAGAAAAGTTATTCTTAAGAAGAGCCTTAACATAAAATGAAAATATATGTATTAATGAAGATAGTAGTAGAAGGATACTACAGTAGATATTATACGCCTATGATAGATACAGGAGCAGAAGCTAATTTATGTAGATATAATTGCTTACCAGAAAGTAAATGGGATAAATTAAAAACACCAATAATAGTTAAAGGATTTAATAATGAAGGAAGCTTAATTACTTATAAAGCTAGGAATGTAAAAATACAAGTATCGGATAAGATATTAACAATAGAAGAAATTTATAATTATGAACTAACATCAAAAGATATACTTTTAGGAATGTCATTCTTAGATAAATTATACCCACATATAATAACTAGAACAGACTGGTGGTTTACAACACCATGCAAACACAAAGTGAGAGCAAAAAGAGTCAATAATAAAATAAGAAAGAAAACTGATTGGATAAAAGGAAGTGAAAAAATTACACAAAAGTTAGAAAATATAAAAAATACTGAAGATACAATAGAACTAGTAGTATTTTCGATAAATAAAACAGAAATAACTATATTTTCAATAAATAAGATAGAAATAATTAAGAAAAATTAGAACAATTATATAGTAAAGAACCATTAAAAGGATGGGAAAAACATAAAACTACTATAAAAATTGAATTCATAGATAAAAATAACATAATAACCCAGAAACCATTAACATATGATTTTGACGATTTAAAAGAATTTAAAATGCATATAGATGAATTATTAGAAAAACAATATATAAAAAAAAGTAATAGTAAACATAATAGTCCAGCATTTATAGTAAATAAATATAGTGAACAAAAAAGATGAAAAAGTAGGATGGTTATTGACTATAGAAATTTAAATGCAAAAACTATAACATATAATTATCCAATACCAAATAAGATATTAAAAATAAGGCAAATATAAGGATATAATTATTTTAGCAAATTCGATTGTAAATCAGGATTTTACCATCTAAAGTTAGAAGAAGAATCTAAAGAATTAACCGCATTTACGGTACCACAAGGATTTTATGAATGGAACGTATTACCATTTGGATATAAAAATGCACCAGGTAGATATCAACATTTTATGGATAGTTATTTTAAACAATTATCTAATTGTATAGTATACATAGATGATGTATTATTATATACCAAAACTAATGAAGAACATTTGAAATTATTGGAACAGATTATAGATATAATAGAAAAATCGGGAATAAGTCTAAGCGAAAAGAAAGCTGGAATTATGAAAAATCAGATAGAATTTTTAGGAATACAAATAGATAAAAGTGGAGTAAAAATGCAACAACATATAGTACAAAAAATAATAAATTCGAAAGAAGAATTAGATACAAAAAAGAAATTACAATCATTTTTAGGATTAGTAAACCAAGTAAGAGAATATATTCCAAAATTAGCAGAAACTTTAAAATCACTACAGAAAAAATTAAAAAAGGATGTAGAATATAACTATAATGAAGAAGATAAAAAAAAAGTTCAAAAAATAAAATTACTTTGTAAAGAATTACCAAAATTACAATTTCCAGATGAAACTAAAATTTATATATATAGTAGAAGCAGATGCTAGTGAATATAGTTATGGAGGAGTACTTAAATATCGATATGAAGCAGAAAAAATAGAACACCATTGTAGATACTACTCAGGTACGTTCAATGAGACAGAAATAAAATGGGAAATAAATAGGAAAGAATTATGTTCATTATATAAATGTTTGTTAGCATTTGAGCCATATATTGTATATAACAAATTTATTGTACGAACAGATAATACACAGGTACGCTGGTAGCTAACAAAGAAAATACAAAATTCAGTTACAACAAAAGAGATTCGGAGATTAGTCTTGAATATATTGAATTTCACATTTATAATTGAAGTAATCAGTACTAACAAAATTGTTATTGCAGATTACATATCAAGACAAAGCTACACAGATTGAAATAATAGAAGAAGATACTCTAGAAAAAATACTCAACACCCTAACTACGCTTTCAATGAAAGTGGACAGTATGGGTAATGTGATAGAAAAGCTAAAGACTAATGAAGATAAACTGAAGTCTATAGCTACAAATCAGCTAACTCAGCAGTGTGCAGACAGACCTATGTCGATCGGAAGACATTAAAGTTTCAGAGCTAGAAGGAGACGTTGGGACACTCCATAAAACCCATAACATTTATCAATCTACTTCTGTAGGTACAAGCAAAGGAGTTAGTCGACCAAGATACCAGAACATGAATATGAATAAAATATTTGAAAAACTATTTACACCAAAAACACAAAAAGACCACTTGTTCATACCCCCATAAGTTACCACATACCGAGATAGCCTAAACTAAGATAAAAAAAGTTTAGAACTACACAGCCCAAAAGAGCTATGACAAGTAGATATGGAAGATGTCAGACAATGGATAATGACATTACTCAACCCAGAAAAACAATCTACCACAAGAGCAATTAAAAAAGAATTTATTTCAGATGGACTACTGACAAGATATTGTAAAATAATCGGACACAAATATCCAGATCACCAATGTGCAAGATGTAATGGAGAAGATAACATTATTCCAGAAGTACATCTAGAATAAAAATCAAGAAGACAAAATACCAGCTGGAAAGATAAGATAAGAAGTAATAATGGAGATATAGCAGATACGATAACATCAACGGAGATAAGATATTGAATTCATTGTATAGATTTTTAGTCTTTACGAATTGTAATTATTGCCTATGTAGACTTTTCTAGACTTAACTTTTCTAGACTTGTAGAAATTTTTAAGGCTATAAAGACTTTAGACTTTTTAGGGTATTAGCCTAGGTACTAGCCTTTTTGACCTATAGGTTAGCATTTAAAAAATGTGTAAAGATGCTTGTAAAGTTTTTTCGTTCTATAAATAAAGGAAACTGAAGGCATTGCAAAGCAAGCCTTCATGTGTTGAAGCAATACTCTCTCCAGTTCATAACAAATATTTTGCTCAGTTAATTAAAAAACAGACATATTTCAATGGAAAAAGATATGGAGGAACAAACTTCAGAAATATCGAAACTACCCGAACAGGTATATTTATTTATGATTATGAATAGCTAAATTCATAATTCCCAACAATCATGATATGATAAAATAAATTCATATTAGTTACTTTATAGTAGAATTATTCGAAGAATAATATGTTAAGAAGTTTATTAGCAAAGTGGAAACGGAGAAAAATCCCTAAGAACTATGCCATCCTAAAGGTGAAACCAATGAGGCAAGAAGCCGTGGCGGGGAGTAACCAGAGTAGAGGCGCTGTTTAAGGGAAAAAGTATCCAAATTACCATGCTAATAGTGACCGAAGAGCATGTTATTTAAGAATAATCTAGTATATAGTAATCTAAGATGACCATATTTTGTTATGTACATGGTTGAAGGGAATATTTTGAAAAAAGCAATTTTATGGAAATGAATAATTATTTATCTGATGTGATGGTAGATAAATTTAAAATACTTATTTTGTATGCACTTAAAGATATAAAAGTAGCAGATATAAGAAAAGTCATATTAGAAAAAGCATTTGGTGAATATTACATGACTAGAGTAAATTATATACCATACCTACCTAACTACTCTTACAAATACCTATCATGACAAATTACATAAAATTTTTAGAAAAAGATATGAAAAACATACAATTACTAGAAAAACAGATAAAAATAAATATAGACAAATACATGGAAAATAAAGATATAAAATATATAGAATTTCTTAGTAAAAATATGCAAGAACTACTAAGACTAAAACAAACGACTACAAAATATTATAATAAAATCAATCTTAAAAGATAGATCATCTAGATTATCTTAAAGTTTTAATCTTATATATACTTAAAGATATAGAAATTATAGACATTAAGAAAATAATATTTGAAAAAGTAATAGACTATGAAATTGAAACCATAGATTGGATAGAACAGTTATTCTAAGAAATTTACCCAGAAGGATATTATTCAGATTAAGAGATGTTAGGATATATTAGAAAAACTAGAGAAAATCAAGATAATCTAAATAAAGAAATTAATTATAGAAACCGAATTAGAGAAATAATGGAAAATCTAAAAGAAAAGTTAATATGGATAGAAGAAACCTTAGAAAATTTAGAAAAAAGTACATGTGATAGTTTATATAATTTAAAAAACTCACTACAAGAAGAACAACACAAGATAATAAATAACATAGAATATCTAGAATTAGATATACATTACAGTACAGTTAGGATAAATTATTATACAGAAATTTGTAACTCTGCAATTACTACAGGATAAAATAAATTAATGAATACATTTTACGAAAAGAATAAATCATTAAAAAATATTGAAACAAAATTTAAGAAATATCCACGCACAAAGAAAAATAGCTTCATTAAATATATACTAAATCTATCTCTCAAGCTAGTTATCCGCCTATATCCGCACCCCACCCCTCTACAACTCACCTCCAAAGGAGGCTGAATAATTGAAAAAAGTTATTTTGAAATATACTTCTAAAGTAGTAAATCTGAAATTTATTCACCTAATAGTAAATCTAAAATTTACTAAAGTAAAAGGCACATGTCATGGTAAACTTGGAGTTTACTAGTACAAATAAGTTCATAAATTGGCATGAATGATTATGACATTGCAAAGATGTGCATATTAAGTATTAAACATGTATTGGAGAACTAGAAAATTCTTCATGAGCTTTTAATGTGCTTGTTCTCATGATAAGTTGGTTGGACCAACTAATGTTGGGATTTAATCCCTCAAAATCTGAAAAGTATAAAAAGTGAATATGGGCCCATTCACCAGTCATTTGATCTATTAAGATGCATCGATATATGATGATCATTTGTACATTTCTTGTCAACCTGTAGTTTGACTGTCATAAAGTTGTTTGCTAAATAAAATTGAGTTCAGAGCATAACTTTCAGATTGTGTAATCTAAACAATTCATCTTGATGATAATGGTTTGGCATTGATGTCCTTTGATAAATAGCTAAACCATTACTAATGAGAATAAAGCTTTTATTTGTTGGCCTGAAATATGATATGTTGCATACACTTGTATGCATTAGACCAATAAATTATGATTATTTCTTCCCTACCAATTGGTTCAAGGTCAGGAACAAACTATTCTATCTAATAGTTTTGATATGATGTATACGATTAATGAATAACCATGATGCACAAAGATGGATTCCACAAATAAAATGGAAGATGTATGTTAGTTTTTCTAACATAAGGGTGAGATTATAAGCGGCTATGAAATATGTTAGGAATTATCATCAGATCCTCATTTAAAAGATAGTTCAAGTAAAATGCCGAAAGCATCTCATAATTAAGCTACAAGTGCTCATATTTTTTATCTCTAAAGGACAAAGTCTATGCATAAATGAAGCGTGGTAGACCAATCGGTTCCAAATGAAATAATTCTTATGAAGGATAAGGAGCAAATAATCACAATAAGAAGGCAATATGCTCTTGAAGAGCCTACAATATAACACTTCATGAAACCTTATGAGAGGTTAAGGCACCTGAAAATAATGATGTGATGAGATATCAAAATGTTATGTCGTATTGTGAATCAATACGAAATGATATATCATCAATATCCTTGATACATTATTGGCGCAATATTGTGAAAAATTACGAGGATCTAAATTCTACATTTATTTAAGCATGCTGACGTAGAAATATTTATCAAGTGACATAAAAGGATGCATTTTGGTAAGCATAAAACTTATTTGATTTGCATTCCAGACAGTTGAAGATGTCACATATGAAATACTGAATATTATAACTTTACAAAAATCTATATGAAAAATCATAAAGGATTCAAAATGCTTGAAGCATATAATGTTTCTGGGAAACTTGTTTATTATCCTTATAAGGGATAAATTGATGGTTTGAAAATCATTGAAACTCATGGAGAGTTTTCAAAAGAAATAAGATTATTTGTTGAAATGTGAAACATACCAAATTGGATTGGTCCTAAAGTACCATATCTTATTCCAATTGGTGTACTAATATATCTTGCAAATACTACAAGGCCTGATATAGCCTTTTCATTTAATTTCTTAGCAAGATATAGTACTCCTCCAATTAGGAGACATCGAAATAAGATCAAACACATGATCTTATTTTACTCTAAAGCTTGCATTCTCGATGTCGTTCTTGATCTTGTTGATTTTGCTGATACTGGGTACTTATCTGACACGTATAAAGATCAATCTCAAATAAGCTATGTGTTCATATGTGGGGATACTGTCATATCTTAGAGATATAGAAATCAGTCTATTATAACCACTTCATCGAACCTTGCTGAGATAATAGTTCTTCATGAAGCAAGCTAAGAGTATGTGTGGTTGAGATCCACGCTACATCTTATTCACAAAAAATATGGTTTGAAATATGATAAAGTACCCATGATTTTTATAAGGATAATACAACATGCACAACACAACTTAATGGAGAACTCAAGGAGATAGAACGAAGCATATTTTGCCAAAATTTTTCTAAATACATAAGATGCAAAAAATGGTGATATTAATGTGCAACAGATTCGTTTAAGTTTCAATGTGGCTGATTTATTTATCAAGTCTCCTCCAATTGAAACTTTCAAGAAGATGGTGCACAAGATCGAGATGCAAAAGTTCATTGATGTTTTTATTAGGGGGAGAAAATACGCGTTGTACTATTTTTCCCTTTCAAGATTTCATCCCACTGGGTTTTCTTCTAATGTTTTTAATGAGGCAGCCTAGATGTTTATTGTTAGAGATGTGTACTCTTTTTCCTTTACTTGATTTTTTTTCTACTGGGTTTTTTCTAGTAAGGTTTTAACGAGACACGTTATCAATCAATTATACATTTAAGGGGGAGTGTTATAAATGTATTTACATTACAATTAATGTCTATTAAGATCTAGTTGATATCTATCAAGATTTGAAGTATCTGTCTTTTATTCAGAAACTAGGAGTATTTCCTCTATAAATAGAGGGTTTTTGTTCATTGTATCCTCAATATTATGATCTCTCATCCCTCAAGAAAAATAAGAATTATACTCTCTATTATCTCTACTCTTCTTCTTTATTCTTTCTTGTTTTATAACATAGAAATATTTGTGCATGTCTTTTCCTTTTTATTTTTAAATTTAAATATGTAACTATTGTAATTTTGTATATATAAACACTTATTATTGAATAACCACTCATATAGCGTAGACTTTAATAGTATATATAAGTATTGTGTATATGTGGTGCTAAATTATCTTAATAAGCACTAGTTTAGTAGTACATGCTTTCCACTTGTATTTCACGACAATCAAATAAATTGTATACACAAGAAGAATAACAATATCAAAAAGTAGCAATTGATGCTAAACTAATTTCATGCATATCAAGTTTTTCTATTTGACTCTCCGAGATTCAAATTATATTTGACAGAGTCATTAACAGTAAAAGAGTACGTATAAAGCATCCACATTATCTATGGCTCTAAATCAAAGTATAATGACTGAGAATTTTGTATCACGGATAACTGTAGTAAAATACAAAATTTAATACTATTAATTCTAAATAATTTAATGATGTAACTACGCTAACTTCACTTTATCTTAATTGGGATATTTCAGGAAAAACCTATAATATCTGTACGGTAGGGATAAGATCTGTGCGCACTTTGCTATCTCATTGAATAGAATTCCATGTTTTTGTTTTTATATAATTAATTCTAAGATACAACTATGCATACTCAACTTTACCTGAGTCGGGATGTTTTGGAAACAACCTCTTTATCTTTGTGAGGTAGGAATAAGATACTTGTGCACTCTTCTCTCTCCTTGTGATATAAGTAAATTACCTATGAAACTTTGGATGGGATACATATGGTGCTCGAGGTGCTTAACAACTCCTTAATTTTAATAAAAGATGCCACATTGATGTAAATTATCATTGAGAAGGCTCAAATTACTTTGAGAAGGTCAAAGAAGTGTAACACAGGACTCAAAAGCCCCTTGGAAGGGACATGTGCCCAAGGTACTTTGGAACTGCTTTTGATCCGCTTTTGCTTTAAGACGGGATCAAAATAGCCCTCAGTGATCCGTTTTTTGTAATGGGTCAATTTTGGGTCCTAAATGTGTAATAATTAGCCTAAACAATAAATTCTTGGCAACGAACTTATTTCTTTAGTTTTGGTTTTTATAATGAAGATATGAAAACTCTTAAGAGAGTAACAGATATCTTGGAAAATCTTTTTTTGACATTTGCTTAGAAACGGTGGTTGTAAGAGATTTTTCATTGTCTTGCGATCAACAAAAGAGATTGGGGCTTGTTGATAGATGAATTAGGGAATTTAGAGTTTGATATACTCTTTAGTTCTTAATTCACTTATCTTCTTTGTGTCTATCTATTTATCTTTATCACTATACTTTAATCCCTTTAATTTTCCGTATTTCAATTTCATTGTTTCTTCAGTTTTTGTGGTTTTTTTCTCTTATGTATTTTTGTCGTTACCATTTAGTGTCAGAGACGAGCTTGATTTTGTTCCTTCAAAGACAATCTTTGGTCTAGTAATCGTAAAAAATCCAAAAAAAAAGTTACTATTCATGTTTTAGGTCTTAGTTCAAATTTTTGAGTTTTCGATTTTATTGTTTTCTTGTGTTTATAGTGTTATATTTGTGTTCCCTAATATTATTAGAGTCCAAAGATAAAATATGTGATCTAAATCAGAGTTATATTGAGTCTTCTACTATCATTGGAAGCTTGGGTTGAAGAAATTTGAAGCGGATTGAAAATCTGAAGAATTTGAGATAAATCGTGTTTAGAATGACATTATAAGGTTAAAAATGACTAGGTTCAAATTTCAACTCATTCTAAGCTAAGGAAAAAATAGTCGGAAAAGTTATCGTTCTTGGCGTTCTTGGAGAGATTGTTATCTTCATCTTGTAAGTTCATCCAACATTGGTTGTTTGATCCAAAAAAGAAGTAATAAAAAGAGTGTAAAATTTTTTGTATTAAATCATCTCCAAAGGATTCCAAATATATTCCAAAAGAAAGTGCAAAGAGCACCACAAAAGGGGCAATTTTGACCATTCAAGTAGAGAGGGGTAGCCAACACGCTCTTGACCTGTGCCCATGGTGTGCTGCAGCTACTCTCAGCCTCCTACCGCACCTCAAGGCAGTGTGTAATCCTTCACATTTGATGTAAATGCTCTGGACATGCGTCCCATGTGCTACAACATGCCAAGATAGTTTCTTCTGTGTTTAACATGTTGACCTCCGCTGAAGGTGTGTAGGTGTGTAACACACCTCAAACACAGATAAGCCTTTCCCAAGAACAATCCTAGTTCCAAATGCAAATTTTACACTTTAATTACTAATTTACTCAAGTTTGATTCCCTAGTTTCATTCCTTGAGTATTAAATTCATTTCTCGATTCTTAAACTATCAATAACTAGTAATTCGTCTACTAGTTTTGTTCATTAGTTCTTGAGTTTGAATTCCTTCATCGTCCGATTTCTTTCAAGATTTTCTCTTTTACATAGCGTTTTTAGTTCTTAATCCAAGTCCTAACATATTTAATTGAGTATTTAAAACAAAAATCCATTTTGGCCCTAAGTAACAATTGACACCTTGTGAACTACCGAAGATTTTTTTTTTTTTAAAATTGGCCTACCCAATTGTAAGGCAATCAAAAGTGTGTAACCATGAGTAATTATGAGCTTTAATTTTATTAAGGCTAATGTTTTTATTATCTTTGTTAAGTTTTTAATTATAGGACCAATGGCTCCAGTAGACAACACTTTACAAACCATGCAAAACCACTCAACAAATGTTATTTTAGCGGCTATTGAAACTCTCAACTGTAAAATTGATTCTGTGGATGCTAAGATAGGATTAACTGACATGAAGGTTGATTGATTGGTAGGTAGTATGTCTAATTTGGATTGATTAATGGATAGGATAAAGAAGTCCCTTGATTCCATAGAGCAAATTCAAGATGCCCAAACCCATAGGCCAAACTTGATGATATTAGGAGGAAATAATGAGCAAGTGAGTAGGAACTATAAGATCATGAGAGGATTCAACGAAGATGAGAAGCGCTAAAGGAAATTATCCTTTGATCAAGGAAAGAACAACATGTCTCAAAGACAAGAAGAGTTGACTAATAATAATGAAGCAAGTAATTGCTTTAAAGGTGTGAACAAGGAACACTTAATTGTGGGACTTGTCAACACAAACCCCTAAATACCCACAAACCATGATACTAGCATTTTACATAGTATTAACTTTTATTATGTTCGTGTTAATGAATATATACTTCCAAAGGAGGATCCAGGAAGAGTTCCCTATGAACATATGCTTGATGATGTAATGGAGTTCTTGTCTAAGAAATCCAACTTTAGGAAGAGTGATGAAGAGATGACTCAAGGGAATAGACTTTCCAAACTCCTTTGTGATGAGACCTTCCCAAAGGAGCAAATGACCTCCCATGATGTATACCAAGGTGAAGACCATACTTCATGTGAGCTAGAAGGTAAAATTTCAATTTATTGAACTTCTCTAAACATAAAATGTCATGGTATGGCCAGTAGCCAAGTTAGAGTAGTTGGTGGTTTGCCTAAAGAGATTTACATGAGTCTTACCTTTCTGATAATATTGGTATTTATATGTTTCATGATGATCAAGTTCTTCTTACAGGTACACAATCACTAGTTGATCCTCTTGATGACTGAACTAATTCTTCTAATAAGATCGATTTTTATCAACCTAGTTCTAGCACCGGTGACTTGAACGAGGTGTCATTGGAAAGTTATGAAAGTAATAAGATTCTAGTCCTCTTATGCTGTATTGGAGTCATAGACATGTTAAGATCACTTGTCCTATCACACATCAGAGTGATAGTGTCTGAGACAATCCCAAAATCCTTTAGTTATTGTTTGATCCACAACAATTGAGCATAACAAGAAGATACATCCACATATACTGAGCTTCAGCTGTAGATAAAGCAACTGAGTTATGCTTCTTAGAACCTATGAGAATAAAGAAGAACCCTAAAAATGAGCCATTTATAAGGTGTTTTTTCTATCCTCTAAGTATCCAGCATAATGAGCTTCAGCATAGCCTATTAGATAAAAATCATCTCCAGATGGATATTATAGGACCAGGTTCCTTATCCTTTTAAGATACCTAATAATTCTTTTTTCAACTTTCGAATGAGACTCCTTTGGGTAAGCCTTAAATCTTGCACACATTCCCCCACTAAATAAAAAAATTTGGCCTGCTTGTAGTGAGATATAGTAGGAATCCAAAAAATCCCTCTATACATGGTCTCATTAACTAAGGGACTAAATTCTTCATTATCCATCTTTGAATTGGTTCCAACTAGAGTTTCAATTGGTTTATCATCTTCCTTATTATACTTCTTCAATAGCTCATTGATGTATTTCTCTTGACAAATTATTGTCCCTTGAGAAGTTTTCTTGATCTGCAGGCCTAGAAATAAATTTAGTTCACCCATCAATCTTATTTCAAATTAACTCCCCATTAGCCTTGCAAATATTTCACATAGGAATTCAGAAGTATCCCCAAAGATAATGTCATAAATATATATCTGAACAATAAGTAATCTGCTACCTCTAGAATTTTAAAAAGTTTATCATCAATTTTCCATCTTTTAAAGCCATTTACCAGAAATTTTTTTGAGGGTCTCTCATACCAAGCCTTAGGTACTTGCTTGAACCTATAGAGAGCTTTGTCCAATTTGAGCATATGATGAGGAAAATCTGCATCTTCAAAACTTGAAGGTTGTTTGACATAGACTTCTTCCTTAAAGTTTTTATTTAGAAAAGTACTTTTGACATCCATTTATAAGAGTTTGAACTCCATATAGGCAGAAAAAGAAATAAGAATCCTAATAGCCACTATCCTTTCTACAGTGGAAAATCTCCTATCATAATTAATTCTTTTCTCCTGGTTATAGCCTTGAACAACTATCCTTGCTTTATTTTTGTTGATGGTTCTATGTTCATCCTACTTGTTTCTGTACAACCATTTTGTCCTAATAATTGTTCTATCAACAGTTTTGGGGACCAGGTACCAGACTTTACTTCTTTCAAATTGTTGAAGCTCTTACTACATTGCATTAATCCAGTCGACAACTTTCATAGCTTCTTTCACATTTTTAGGAACAATTTAGGATAGAAATATTGAGAATGCCATGAAATTTTTGGCTTGAGATTTTGTTTGGACTCTAGATTCCAAAATTTTAGTCAGATTCTCAAGTGGATGAAAAGATTTGTACCTCCATTCGACCTTCTTAGATGAGTTCAACTAGGACCAGGTCCCTGAGAATCTTGACTAGAGTTTTCTTGTTGTTCTTCTACTGGAGTCGAGGTCTATGACTGAGATGCTGGATCACCATAACTTTCATCACTCTCATATGCATCATTTAGTTCTTGATCATTATATTCAACAATACCATCCCTTTCAACAGGAATAAGTTCTTTAATTTCTGAGTCTTCACCATCACCTGGATTCATTAGCTTTCCTAATTCATCAAAGACCACATGCACATTTTTTTCAACTCATACAGTTCTTTTGTTGAAAACTCCACAAGCTTTTCTTATTAAGGAATAGCCCCCAAATACTGCTTCATCATTCTTGTAGTCAAACTATGTAATGCCACAAAATTGGGTCCCGAGACGTCACATGGTGCTTAGGGTCACAAGTAACCCCAAGCTAACCCTTCTACTGGCATAACTCATAAGCAACTTAACAAAAAGTATAAATCTATACAAATCTGTCGGAAATAACTCTTTTCTGAATCTGATCGATACAAAGCTAAATTTAAAAGATTATAATTCTGCCTTTACAACCAAACTGAAATAGAATACATGAACTTCTACTGATTGTCTATGAAGCCTCTACTATTATTGACCGTAGGTAGTCGGGTCATGAATCCTGGCTATCCCAACTCAATACGACCAAATAAAGAAAATACAACTCTATTAGTTCTGCATAACTGACCCAAGCCCTTGAATTAAAAGGACTAATCACCTGCTGACTTGATACCATGAACTGACTAGATCTGAAGGTGCATACTATACCTAGTACCTACATTCCTAAATAATATAGCCCACATACCAATATGTGGATCAGTACCACAGAAATGTACCAAGCATATGGGGGTGCAATGCATATATAAAATAATATCTTAATATCATCACAGTTTATAAAATTATGCATGCTGGTATAAATAACTCAATTAGCTCGAATTAAATCATCAAAATCATGGATGAATAATACATGTAAAATAAATCATGTGAGTTATTACAATAAGTTCCAAATTCACTTTCTGCTCGGTTTCAACTTGTAAAGTAATCAAGTCTTAAAACAACTCTCTTTAGAACATAACATTTCAATCTTTCGGAAACAAGGAACTTTCTCACATATCATAGTTTTCAAACCGTACACACTTATCTTAGATAGAGCAGAGACACACACACACCATGGGAGTTTCTTATAACCGACATAAACCATGTGAGCTTATCATGGAGTCCAACATTTTGTCCTCTTAAGAAAGAAATCCCACATTTGAAAGGAGCGTTATACTCTTGCCAGGGAGTATAACCTCAACTCAGTGATTACAAACTCGGCCTTAGGCCCACAACTCTCAATCCTACGGTGGCACGTAGTTCTAGAAAACTAGGGTACACTCACCCACACCTCCCATTCGGTGCTAAATACTACTCCCGTACTCAAGCTCAATCTCATTTAGGAAATCCACCTCAAAATAATCTCAAGGGCCTATAATGTAGGCCAAATCATATTTCTCATAATTGAATCATAATAAATTGTGGATTCCTATTTTCAACTCAAAAATTATGATGTAAATTTCAATTCAAATCTCGGTAAATAATTTGATAAAGGAAAAATCCAAATCGTAATATCATAAAAATCCAATTTCAGCCTTGACATAAATATAATGATTCCATCTTCCAAAGTATCATCTCAAATTTCATACTTGTTCAGTATCAAAACAACAATCTTTGCTTTTGGGAAATAATTATAAAATCATATCCACGACTCGACATCAAAATCTCCTAATAATTTCATCAAATATCTTTAAAACCCAAAATATAAAGATTTAATACATCAAAATCATACCTAAATTTCATACTCAACAATCTTCTCGAAAATCTTTACTTATCTCAATTAAAATATTGGAAATAAATTCATGACATAAATATCATAATTTCAACAACTCAAAATTCATATCATAAGTTCCATAAAATTATTCTCAATACTCATTTCAAATAAATTCAACAACATCAATTCTTAATAAAAAAATATAAATCAAAATATGTATATCTCAACTCAAATCATATCAAGATAAAATATAATGCCTTCAAATACTCAATTCGTGGATAATTACATAAACTCAAAATAAGATAAATTGGTATAAACTTCAACATAAAAATTTACGTAATCTTTATAAAAATCAAGTTTTGGTCACAAGACCAGAAGGACTATTCTTGTTCAAACCCCACATACCTCAAATTTATGACTTTGGATGAACTTGCAATTCTAAAACACTACTCGTAAAATAATAGGTGCTTCTTGAAGATCTCAACTTGGGAATTATGATTCCTAAATTATTTTTGAATTCCTGCGGTTGAATTTTTAGAGATCTTGAATTGTTGGTTGAAACTCATGTGTTTGATTCTAGAGAATTTTCAGATAAATGACAAAATTTTGGTCCAATGTAAGTTGAATCCTATTTTAAAGCATAATTGGAGGATGGTAAATGACAAAAATGCCCCTAAGGAAAAAATAAAGTCACATTTGTCCCCCTTGGGAACATTCGTCCTCGAATGCCGCTAGATAGGGTAAGGATACCGAGAAACTAAAGTTGCAAAGTTGAAATAACTTGCTCAACCAGACCTCTATCCTTCTCAACTTTGTTACACTTTGATGAATATATTTACTCATGATAAGAATAGCTATATAGCCGGATGTTTGATTAGAGAGGAGCTGAATGAGGGAAGAGTAATATCTTTGATTGAGTCTGAACTGACTTGCCTTTACTTATTATAAAGAGCTGACTCATGCTAAGAGTTCAGAATTTTCTTGATGTGCTCAAGGTGCGATTATACTTATAGATGAAGCGATAGCTTATGCAGACTTAAATCATGAGAAAAAATGAGGCTAAGATTATGCACTGAGTATTACACTGCCTGAGTTGGAATATTTGAAAAATAAAGATCGTTCAGTGAATACTTATGAACCAAATCATGACTAGATGTTCGAATTCTGAAACTGATACCTGATACATATACTGAGCTAAATTCACAATTTTCATGGGTGTCAACAATTATTTTCTGGAATGACCGTACTTATGAAACTTCAGGTAGTAAGACCAGACGAGTTCGAAAAATGAAAAACTAAAGGAATCTATCCGTTTGATTGTTAAACTAGATTACTGGATGCTGAAACTGAATCATACACTGGGATAGAATTTTTGAAATTTAGGCCTCACAACACCTTACATAAAAACTAGACACTTCTAAAATAATCTCTCAACCATTCTCTTCCCTTAAAGACCATACTCATTGGTTCATCTTCTAATTCTCACATGGTCGTTGATATTTCCATCTACTCATGTCTAGTCGAAACAAAATCTTATAACCATGTTCAAGCCTAATCTCGAAGTCACAAGATATACCACATAACACTATATTACTAGTTTGAATTATGAATTCAACACACCCTGCATTTCACAACTTCTCATCTCTTGAAAAATTCTCATTATCACTCCAACAACCACACTCAAACTCATACTAGACATTTACTAATGTGAAATATATACAAATATAACATTGAAGCCTACCTTCATACCCACATACACATCTCTAAACAGACACTCATAAAGCATTTTTCTCATATTCCCTAACACCTTACTTATAACAATTTCTATGTATTATTCAATTCTTAAGATGATACATGTAAAATATTCTCGACTAACCCAGCCATACTCAAAATGTCACCTCAAAATTCTTTCAAACTTATGGACTTACATAACGCATAAAACTTCAACTAACCATGATATGTATCTAAGACTTGGCCTCGATCTTACTTCATATTTACCAACTTAGCTAAAATAAGCACACGACCATCTTTCATCAACAAGAAATATTTACTCTCTCCCCTTTAGACAACTGCTCATTATCACCATCTCGACTAAATGATAAGGTCACTGAAAGATTAGAATATGGAGACCTAAAAACTTGAAGGGATACTGTATATAACTTGACTCTCTTTACCGAAGCCTTAGGAATAGGGTATCAAAGTATGTAAAGAAAATACAAGCTTCATGAAATATCAAAACTCAATCTTAGGGCTTAAAGCCCATGCTTCAAACTTGTGCCAAAACATCTCAAAATTTATGCTTGATAACATAAACATTCGTAGTTCATCTTAAAATTTGAAAATCTCAGAAATGTGCATGAAAATATGAACAAACTCATGAAATTTATATTCAAAGTCTCTCAAAATTCATAATCTTGTAAATAGTGATAATAGGTATGAATCCCAATTTACACTTCATGTATAAACATTTAAATTCACAGCAAAGCAACATGCTCAACATGCTTCTTGAAAATACTTCAATATCATCCAAATAATAAGATCAATAATCCCAATATCATGCTTAAACTTAATTGGGAAAAATCTGGAAAATCACTTTATATCCATAGATATATGGAAATAGTCATGTAATTCAAGGCTTAAATCACTTATAACTTCATAAAATCCAAACATGATAATTTTGGCCTAAACCCAACTTGTAAGTCATGTAATCCTTTATAAAATTCAAATTTTTGGGGCATAAAGTATAATACATAGAGCAAAATTATGAATTGGTAATTTACATGAAATTCTATTGAAATTGGACATAGCAAAATTCATCACTTGGGGATTTATCTTGAGACTAGTTTAACATGATATGTAATCCTTTGTTCAATGATAATTCTTGAAGGCATTTTATCAACCACGTGGGAAGCATGGATACTTGAATTAAATTGTATGAAGTGAATTGATTTCTTGAATACATGCACTGACAAGAGAATGGGTTGGGAATCCTCTCCCCTTATATCATTCCCACACATACTGGCACTACTACAAGAATCTGAGATCCCGACTTGGTTACTTGTTCTATCATATCCCCCTTAGCTTTAAGCAATCATCATTAAGTCCATGAACTACTTAATGAACTCTAAAATGAACTTCAATCACTTTAGGGTATTGGATATAACAATACACATGACCACTGAACTCCCATAGAATATACTAAACTTTCTTTCACTTCTACAATTATCATCTCACAAATCCCGAAACAACAAACTTAAATTCTTGTATACACTATTCAAGCCTACTAGTTCACCTTTTGTACAACTAACATTCACAATACATCAATCATTATACTCACCTTGATCACCATCTACTATTCAAACTTAGTATCTTGTTCTAGGTATGATCAACCACAATCTTCACAATTATTCTTACATGCCAATCATTCGTAAAACACTAGTCTGATAAGACCTCATAACAATAATAATCAGTTGTAATCCTATGGTCTATCATATTTACAATCCATCAACACATCCTCCTTCTACACATCATTACTATTCACTCATCTATACATCTAACTTCTTTCATATCTCTATAAGTTTCAACTAACTCCCTTTTTTTGCAATCTCAGGGACGCCTAAATTAACAATACTCATCAACCAAGTACCTTCATCAATAACCTATACTTTTCTTGCACAACAACCCTGTTAACAACTCTCTTCATACTTTAAGCATTCAATAATTCACCTTAAATAATAACTCCTTCTCTACCTTATACTAAACTAACACACCAGGACATATCACTGCATTACTGACTTATTCTCATGCCAAAAGATTCAGCTATACTTATATTCAATAAATCGACCTTACCATTTTTTGTCACTATACCTCTAAACCCATATTTTAAACCAACACAAGCATAACAAGATGAACAACAGGTTTCTAGTGAATCTAAATAGGCCTCACACGACTTCAGTAGACTTTGATTTTCAGTTTTGAAAAAAAAAATTATGAATAACGAAGCTACTATGCTAGTGAATCAAAATAGACCTCACACGGCTTCACTAGACTTTGATTTTCAGCAAAACAATAATAACAAGGTTACAAGATATAGAAACTTAACACACAATATTCAATGATCTAAGGATACACGTCTTATTCTTTCTTAACTGAGAAACTCATAAATATAAGGGTATAACTTTAAATTTGAGGGACTTATAACACACTACAAGGCTCCTCTCAAGCCGCTTTATGAAACTTTTGAAACTTCTTGCTAGAAAATCTAAAAACATTATCAAGAGAGGAACTGGAACTTATTAATCATGCTATCTCTAAAATAATACTTAGATAAGGAAGTATAGATTATCTTTATGGACTATAAGGAGGAATATGAAAGAACATCTGAATTGGGTTGAGTACGGGAATTTAATGAATCACGAATAAAACACTTCAATCTTTGAAACTCAAAGGCACCGAGGGGTAGTTTCTAGCTCGCTTATAATCCCATGACTATCTGTGGAGAGTATCTGAGAAAACATTATTAATAAAGATTCGAGCTTGACTGTTATTGATATCTTGAAAATACGGCAGAGATGGCCTGAATAGAGTAAGATGAGAATCAGTATAAGTTTCTTAGAGAACCTTTTTCTTGTAGAACGATCTTAGACTTGAAACAATGGTAACATTTTCTAAATGCCTCATAGCCTCTCAAAGAAAAGTATAGACGTCTCCGTACCATTTCGCAAGACTCTACTAGACACGGCTTGACAGACACTCTAGGACACTTGAACTCTACGCTCTGATACCAAGTTTGTAATGCCCCAAAATTGGGTCCCAAGACGTCACACGGTGCTTAGGGTCACAAGTGACCCCTAGCTAACCCTTCTACTGGCATAAGCTACTGAACAGAAAGTATAAATCTATACAAATCTGCAGAAAATAACTTTTTTCTGAATCTGATCGATACAAAATTGAATTTACAAGATTACAATTCTGCCTTTACAACCAAAACTGAAACGAAATACATCAACTTCTACTGACTGTCTATGAAGCCTCTACTAGTATTTACTGTAGGTAGCCGGGTCATGACTCTCGACTATCCCAACTTAATACGACCGAATAAAGAAAATACAACACAATTAGTTCTGCATAACTGACCCAAGCCCTTGAACCAAAAGGACTCACTAACTGCTGACTGGATACCACGAACTGATTGGATCTGAAGGTGCATACTATACCTTGTACCTACATTCTGAGAAAATATAGCCCACATACGAATATGTGGGTCAGTACTATAGAAATGTACCAAGCATATAGGGGTGTAATGCATACATAAAATAATATCTTAATATCATCAAAGTTTATAAAATTATGCATGCTGGTATAAATAACTCACTTAGCTCGAATTTAATCATCAAAATCATGGATGAATAATACATGTAAAATAAATCACGTAAGTCATTACAATAAGTTCCAAATTCACTTTCTGCTCGGTTTGAACTTGTAAAGTAATCAAGTCTTAAAACAACTCTCTTTAGAACATAACATTTCAATCTTTCGAAAACAAGGCACTTTCTCACAAATCATAGTTTTCAAACCATACACACTTATTTTCGATAGAGCAGAGACGCACATACCATGGGAGTTTCTTATAACCGACATAAACTATGTGAGCTTATCATGTAGTCCAACGTTTTGTCCTCCTAAGGAAGAAACCCCATATTGGGAAGGAGTATCATACTCTTGCCAGGGAGTATAACCTTAACTCAGTAATCACAAACTCGTCCTTAGGCCCACAAATATCAATCCTATGGTGGCACGTAGTTCTGGGGAAGTAGGGTTCGCTCACCCTTACCTCCCGCTCGGTACTAAATACAACTCCCGTACACCAGCTCAGTCTCATTTAGGAAATCCACCTCGAAATAATCTCAAGGGCCTATAATGAAGGTCAAATCATATTTTTTACAATTGAATCATAATAAACTGTGGATTCCTATTTTCAACTCAAAAATTATGATGTAAATTTCAATTCAAATCTCAGTAAATAATTTGATAAAGGAAAACTACAAATCGTAATATCATAAAAATCCAATTTCAACCTTGACATAAATATAATGATTCCATCTTTCAAAATATCATCTCAACTTTCATACTTGTTTAATATCAAAACAACAATCTTTGCTTTTGGGAAATACTTATAAAATCATGTCCACGACTCGAGATCAAAATCTCCTAATAATTTCATCACATATATTTAAAACCCAAAATATAAAGATTTAATACATCAAAATCATACCTAAATTTCATACTCAACAATCATCTCAAAAATCTTCACTTATCTCAATTATTATGTGGGGAATAAATTCATGACATAAATATCATAATTTCAACAACTCAAAATTTATATCATAAATTCTGTAAATTCATTCTCAATACTCATTTCAAATAAATTCAACAACATCAATTCTTAATAAAAAAATATAAATCAAAATATGTATATCTCAACTCAAATTATATCAAGATAAATATAATGCCTTCAAATACTCAATTCATGGATAATTACATAAACTCAAAATAAGATAAATTGGTATAAACTTCAACATAAAAATTTATGTAATCTTTTTAAAATCAAGTTTTGGGCACAAGACCGAAAGGATTATTCTTGTTCAAACCCCACATACCTCAAATTTGTGACTTTGGATGAACTTGCGATTCCGGAACTCTAATCGTAAAATAATAGGTGCTTCTTGAAGATCTCAACTTGGGAATTATGATTCCTAAATTATTTTTGAATTCCTGCGGTTGAATTTTTAGAGATCTTGAATTCTTGGTTGAAGCTCATGTGTTTGGTTCTTGAGAATTTTCAGATAAATGACCAAACTTTGGTCCAATGTTAGTTGAATCCCATTTAAAGCATGATTGGGGGATGGTAAATGACCAAAATGCCCCTAAGGAAACAAATAAAGTCACATTTGTCCCTCAGTCACTGGTTTGATATGCTGAAGTAAATTGATCATAACTTTCTACTCCAATGATAAAATTGGATGAAACCAATTTCATTGGAAAGTAGACTCAAAGAGATTTTATTTGATATATAATAGCTCACCCAGTTCGTTAAATACATGAAGTTATGATCGTTGGAAGTTGACCTTGAAATGCTGAAAACTTGGCAAAAGTAGCATTTTTGCTACTGGTTTGAAATCAAAATGCGGCCTTATGCATTCTGAAAAATTCTGAAACTCATCTGATATGTGCTATGAGCTTACTCGATCATAACACAACTTGAAAATCAAAAAATGGATGTCAGGAAGGTCTTGAATTAATTCCCTGAAGTTTGAAGGTTCGAAATAAACTAAGTGTTGAACACTTAGCTAAAGTTCTAAGTGTTAGGCTTCATGTGAATCGTTTTGAAAGCTCTAACGATGAGGGAACTTTACGGGGCTAGATCATTCTTCCAATTATTTAGAACAAAGCATTTGCACCCAAAAGTTTTGAAGTAGTCAAGCTTAGGCTTTCTATCGAACCTAACCTCATATAGGGTCTTGTTCAGTAGTTATCTAATAAGACACCTATTTGTCACATAACAAGCACTATTTATAACTTCAACCCAAAAGTTTTTTGGAAGCCGTCTATCAATCAGCATGGTACTGGCAATTTCTATGAGGGTTATGTTCTTTCTTTCAACAACTTTAATTTGCAGAGGAATCCTTTTGGTAGAGAACTTATGCCTGATTCTATTTTTAGCACAGAATTTTACAACTACTTCTTCAGCTTAAAGGAAGACCTAGTTTGTTTTTCCTTAACATAAGAATTATAGAACTTGTTGTCAGGAAATTTTAAATTCGATATGTCGTGGACTAAGTCCTCTGAGATCGACTTGTTCAGTAAAGAGGAACTTACATGTCCCAGCTATTTGTTCCATAAATCAACATTTTCACTTTTAACACTTAAGCAAGTTAATTCCCCATCAGCCACAGACTCTAAATCAGCTACATACATATTTTTTATCCTTTTGGCTTTGAGAATAACTCTTCTAGACTTCAAGCTTGACATAGTACATCCATCAGATGAAAATTTGACCTCAATACCTTTGTCACATCTTTAAGAAATACTTAGAAACTGTACTTAAGTCCATTCACAAAATCCACATCTTTTATTGCTTAATCAGGTGATTTTCTAATCTTCCCCACATAATGGATATATCCCTTTTTACCATATCTAAAAGAGACACCTCCACCTTAAAGTGTCCTCAGAGAAAGGAAAAAGTCAGTCTTCCCTATCATATGCTTTGAACATCCACTATCCATGAACCAGTTCTGATTGCATTCCCCTCCTCTTACCTACAAATATAGTCATTTGTTAGATTTAGGAATCCATTTGAGTTTGAGTTCCCTTTAGGAAGGCAATGGTGTTATCAAATCTTTCTTGGACCATCTAGGTAGAGAGTTCTTCTTCATATTTTTTAAGGGCTTGAAAGCCATTGTTAAGCATCCACTTTGCTTTCCTGGGACTTAGAAAGAACATCTAGATTTTTTCTCACTTGCTTATACAAAGGAATCACTTCCCCTAAGAAATGCAATTCATTTGTGATAGGAGTGAATCTTATATGAATTTCTTAAGTTGTTTTTCCTTCCTTCACAGAAAAAGTTTTACATTGATTAGTCAGCATGTAAACTTTTGAATCCTTCATGAGTTGCATTCAAGCAATCCTAGATTTCCTTAGCATTTCACAAGTATAAATCCTATTATACTTATCAGGTCCTATGCCATAGACAAGTAATTTCTTTGCCTTATAATTCTTCTCAACTTTCTTTTGAACTTCATCATCCAAATCTCTCCTGTTTTTGACAACCTCCCTTGTTATGTCATGTCACAACCCAAAGCAAGTACTGGATGTGACGGGTATATCAAGTCCCACATGGATCGGAGACCAACCCCTACACCTAACCAAACAAACATAACATCCCCAATGTTAGATGAATTTTGAACATATAACAAAATAGCATGAAACAAGCTTAAATAAATCAAAAGATGTCCATAACCAACTAACATCACATAATATTTTCAAAAATCCAAACAATCTCTTCTAAACAAAGACTCAAAGTCAATCTTGGTTGGGACATGTCCTGGACTCTAAGAGATGACAATGAGAATGAAAATAATACTGTTAATGATTATAAAAATAACTACCAACACAAATCTAAGAATGAAAACTTGTAAAATGGCTAATCCTTTCAGGGACTGGAAGCTCACCACTTCACCACAAGACCACGAACTAATGGACTGAATCGATTGACTTAACTCAACATAGGAAAAGTGGAAGAAACTTTGGTGCTTGCATCGTGTCGGGATACAGTGTCTGGAGATGGTTAGTGGGGTGAACACTAGCATGTAACTCAGGGATAAGGATGACATAATTCCATGATCAACAGTTAAAATCATTCATAACCAATATTCATAATAAAATGCATATACATATATATACACATATATCATATGCCGGGATAGGGAACAATGCTTAACATGCACTTAAAACTTTAGTCTAGATTGTGTAGCTCAACCATCACATGTACCCACAGGCTTTATGAGCCCTAGCTCTCACCCCCTAGTAGGGCCCTGTATATGTAACCGCACAATCTGGAGAATAATATCAATTATATTTATGGGAGACTTGAACCTCTTAATCATTTACTAAAGCGACTTAAGCACCCAATCATGTAATAATGTGTGGGGGACTCAAACCTCCCTAATCATATAATAATAATTAGGGGACACGAAGCTCCCTAGTCAATTAGGCTCCTGCATCAGCAAATGTATTTTCCAATATCTGTCACTTGGGCCTCCCCTTTCACGATCAGCTACACAAACCTTATTAAAGCCCAATTAAATACATTTATCACACAATCCCATTCATTGAACCACAATACACATTTTGGCATACATTGATAATATTATCATACCAACTACACTTGCAAGGGAACTTCAACAAGCCAAAATAATTACCATCACTTGGGGAAATTCACAACCCCCTTCGTTCAATTTTACAAATTTCCACACTCCTTATAATTAATAACCAATTTAACAATATGGGGTTGGGGTCTTAACCACTTCTAAAGTGACATGTTTGGAAAAATCACAATTCCCTTTATCATTCACCACACCCATGCACCCACAATAAGCATTCAAATACCCAAAACTTTGTTCAAAACAAAATTCAGTATCTCATGGAAAATTCTTTAAAACATATGTTTTAAGAAAATTAACAATGACGAAAGACTAATATGCCTGAAATTACAAGTTTCATAGAAGGAATTCTACCCTTAAGTCCTTGGATGACCTACCTCTTGGAAACCCTAAGTATGATTGCTTGTGAGAATTTAATAGAGCTCTTTAAAGTGTTTTAGTGAGTTAACAATGCTGATAGGGTCCTCAATAGAATTTTAGGTTGTGGGTTACAATTGGGTTAGAGGGGAAATGTCCAAAGTGACCTTAATAAAAAGACTAAAATTTTTTGCAAGTGAGTACTGGTCACTATACGACATTTATAGACACAATACTACTCAGCACCCTGAGTCACAACTAAGACAGTTCCTAAGACACCCAAACTCTATTGATCCTACGACTCAATTGGTCCTATATATCGTGGGACCCTATGAGTCGTAGGGTCCAGTCGTAGTCAACATTGAACCCAATTGGGTAAACACTGGACATCCTACAATTTGCACCCAACGACTCATAACGAGTAATTATGACTCAAGGTGAGCCACTTGTACTCAGAGTAGAACTTTGCCACTTAATTTCTGAGTTGGTTACGATTCAATCCCAATAACTCATCATATGTCTTTATGACTTGTGTCCCCATGTTATACATAGGATAGTAACTCAAACACCATTCACTAGACACTTTAAAACTAGGGTTACTGACCCCCCAACTCACTCTTCGACTCATAGAAAGAGTCGTAGTCAAAGTTGTGAGGATAAAATTGTAAAAAATTTTAAAGAACCAAAAACTCGGGGCATTACATACTACCCCCTTAGGATCATTCATCCTCGAATGATAGGAAAAGGCATTTCACACACCACTACTCTTACCTTTAGCCAAGAAAAAAAAGAAAGATGCCAAGGACATCACCATTTCCTTTAAAAAAGTCTTAAAATAAAGATGTTAAGGAATACATATACCTCAAGCACGATTATCAAGAATAGGAAACAAGAATTAATACTTGGACTTTATGTTCTCTTTGGCTTCCCAAGTAGCTTCTTCAACCTTTTGGTTCCTCTTAAGAACCTTTACTGAAGCCATCTCCTTGGTCCGTAACCAACAAACATACCGATCAAAAATCTCAACCGAGACCTCCTCATAGGACAAGGACTTCAAAATACCCACCTCCACCAATGGAATAACCATCAAAGAATCACCCATGCACTGAATCAACAGAAAAACATAATACACCAGATGAATAAAGATCAAATAGAAGGCAAGTCTAATTCATAAGCGACATTACCAACCTTCTTTAAAACTATGTATGCATAAATATAATGGTGATTGAGCTTCCCCTTCTTACCAGACAAAATCACTCCCTTCATGGCTGACATCTTTAGAAACACCCAATCACCAATACTAAACTCTAACTCCTTTTACTTTACATCTGCATAGGACTTTTGGCAACTTTGGGTGCCCTTAAGTCTATCCCAAATAACCTTGTACTCGTCCATATCTTGGTGAATTAAATCTGCACCAAATAACTTATTTTCACCAACCTCAAACCACCTAATAGGACACCTACACCTCCTATAATATAAGGCCTCAAATGGTGTCATATCAATGCTAAAGTGATAACTATTGTTGTAAAAAAAATCTATGAGAGGGATATGGCTAACCCTAGTACCACCATAATCAAACAAGCAAGCCTGAAGCATATCTTCAAAGACCTAAGTGTCCTTACCGCTTGCCCGTCCATTTTTTGGGTGGGATACGATACTAAGGTAAACCTTAGTCCCCAAACCTCACTGTAATAATCTACAAAAGTTAGATGAGAATTTGGTTTCCCAATCAGATATGATGGAAACTAGAGTACCATCCAACTTCTCGATCTCTTCAATGAACAACTTGGCATAATCTTCAGATGGGAAATTAGTCCTCACTTGCAAGAAATGAATAGACGTAGTCATCATATCCACAATGAACCAAATCAAATCAAATTAATGGAGAGACTACAGAAGAACCATAACTAAATCCATAATTAACTATCTTCTATTACCACACCGACAGTTCAATCTGTTGAGCCAACCCACTGGGTCTCAAGTGCTCTAACTTTACTTGCAGATATGCTATGCACTTAGCCATAAAATTGGCTACATACTTATTCATATTATTCCACCAATAAATTTCCTTTAGATTATGATATATATTTGTCGAATCAGGATGAATAGTATAATACAACTCATGATATTTGGCAAAAATTCTACCTCACAGCCCATCAACATCAAGAACATATAATCTACCTTGGTACCTCAAGATACCATCACCATCAATCTCAAAAACTCTTACTTTCTTCCTACCTACATCATTCTTGATTTGCATCAGAATAAAATACAACATCTACTTGTACTTTACTTCATCACCAAGAGATACCTTGCCACCTCTTAAACAATTACACTACCCTTCTCAGACTCTAGGAGACGAACTTTGAGATTAGTCAAACGATGAATAACCTTTACCAAATCTTGTTTCTCCTTATCCACAGGAGATAAGATTCCCATGGATAACCTTCTAAGAGAATCTATAACCATGTGAGCTTTACCTGGATGATGTGAAGACTCATGTCATAGTCCTTGAGAAAATTAAGCCAACTCTTTTACCTGAGATTCAATTATTTCTAGGTGAACATGTATTATAGTCTCTTATGATAATAATAAATATCAACATAGACCCTATAAAAGTAATGTCACCAAATATTTAATACAAACACCACAACTAAAAATTTTAAATCCTGGGTTAGATAATTTTTCTCTTGAACTTTTGACTATCTAGAAGCATAAGCAACCACCTTGCCATGTTGCATCAACACATAACCCAAACCCACCTCGGATGCATCATAATAGACAACAAAATCAGCTATATCATCAAGCGGAGTCAAAACTGAAGTCAAAGACATCTTATACTTCAGCTTCTGCAAACTACCCTAGAAAGCATCAGACCACATGAATTTTACCTTTTTCTTAGTCAACTTAGTGAATAAGGCATCAATAGAAGAGAAACTTTCCACAAACCTTATATAGTAGTCGGCTAAACCTAAGAAACTTTGAATATAGGATGGAGTCATGGGTCTAAGCCATTTCTTAACCACCGAGAAACTTCTATGAATCCACCTTGATCCCTTCATAGAAATAACATGACCTAGATAATTCACAGTATTCAACCAGAACTCACACATAGAGAATTTTGTGTTGAAACACTGATTCTTTAGGGTCTGCAACATAAGGTGAAGGTAATTGGAATGATCTACTCGTTCTTAGTATATACCAAAATATAATTGATTAAGACAATCATAAACAAAACCAAGAACGTATGTAAAACCTAATTCATAATGTCCATAAATGTTGTTTGGGAATTGGTCAAACCAAAAGGCATCAACAAAAACTCAAAGTGACCATAGCACATTCGGAAAGTAGTTTTAGGGATATCCACCTCCCTAATCATCAATTGATGATAACCTGACTAAAGATCAATCTTAGAAAAGAATTTAGCACCCTGAAACTTATTGAAAAGTTTATGAATCCTCAGAAGTGAGTACTTATGCTTTACAGTAGCATTATTCAATTGGCGGTAATCAATACACATTTGAAAGGAACCATCCTTCTTACACATGAAAAGATTAGAAGCACCCTACGGAGACACACTAGGGTAGATAAAACCCTTGTTAAGAAGATCTTTCAACTTCACCTTAAGTTCCTTTAATTCAGCCACAACTATCCTATAAAGAGGGATAAAAATAAGATGTGTGTCCGAAAGAAGATCAATCCCAAAATCAATGTCCTTATCGAGAAGAACACCATGAAGATCATAGGAATACCTCAAGAAATTCGGAGAAACCAATTTTTGAGCTCTAAGATGTGAAATGAACCTTCCCTTGGGAACTAGGTTGCTACCTTCCTACTTTATTACTGGCTTATTTGGGAGATGGAAAATGACCCTTAGGGTTCGGCAATTAACAGATGCATAGCATGAATACAACTAATCCATATCAAAAGTTATATCAAAGTCTAGCATGTCCAAACCTATTAGAACCACCAAGGTCTCCAAGTCATGGACCAATAACACACAACCCCTACAGACCCTTCTATTCATAATGGAGTCACCCACCAGTATGGACATAGAGAAGGGATCCCAAATATACTCAGGATCAAAATAAAAATTAATAGCCACATAAGGGGTAACATAAAAGAAAGCAAACTAGAGACCAATTTCATAACATACATCATTATAAAGAGTTTAAGTGTACCAATAGCAACATCATGCGAAGCTCAGAATCCTGAAGGGTGGTAAGAGCATACAAAAAGTTATGACTAGTGCAAGAACGAGAAACATAAGTAGAATTTTTTGGTGTCAGAGTGAACGAAGTAGTTACAGGAATATTATTTTTCTTAGAAGCAACCTTAGAAGGACAATTCCTATGAAGATGACCGATCTGGCCATATTTAAAGCATTATTCCTCTATTCCTTGCAAATACCACGATGCACCTAACCATAAAATCTACAAGAAGGATATGATAAAGTGAACTAAGCCTTGCTAGACTGAGGTTGGGATCCTTGTTCTCTAACCCACTATTATACTAAGAATGATGATCACCTGATGAGTTTGGATAAGGAGTACTAGCCGTAGAGTAGGGACCATAATTGCCTTACATCTTCTTAAACCACTTTTTATCATCTCAACCATTTTTCTACTGACTCTACCCTATCTGAATAGCAAAACTTCTAACTCTACCTTTCACTCATCTCCACTTAGTTTTTCTACCTATTATATATACTCTAAAAGTATAGAGATGTACGTATCCTTTTTCAGCTAGGTAGCCTTACCCTCCAAAAGCAACACATATGACAAAGGTAAACTTTCTCATTCTATTCCTCATGCTTGAGACCAACTCAGGATCATAACACGACAACTGATAAAACTTTAAGGTATACTCCTTTATGGACATCCTACCTTACTTTAGATTCACAAATTCCTCCGCCTTTACTTCTCTTAACTTTTGTGGAAAGAAGAGATTAAGGAATGCACTAGAGAAATCATCCCATAAAATAGACTCAATATCATCACCCCTAGAATGGTCCCACACCTCATACCATTGGTATGCTACATCCTTTAATTGTTAATCAACGAACTCTATACCTTCCACATCAGTAGCATGCATAACATAGATCTTTTCTATCTCATAAAAAAAGTTTTGAGTATATTCCTCAAACCTAAAACCAGTGAAATTAAGAGGTCTCAACCTAATAAATTTGTCATCTCTAGTGGCCTTGGATGATGGAGTAACAAAAGAAGCACACTTAATCTGGGAGGCCACCAACTCGGTAAGAAAATTAGTCGACTAGCAAAACTTAGCATTAGACACGCTAGTTTAAGGGTACCTGAAGAGGGATAAAGGGATCCGACGGAGCTCCATTAGAGAAATAAAAAATAGTGGCCCTCAATTAGGTCTGACTTCCTGGTGTAGGACAAGCCCCTTCAATATTATCCTCAGAGAGAATAAAAGACTTTGCACAAATATCAAATCTTCTGGAAGGCATGATCTAAAAAGCGAACATACAAAAATTAAAGGAAATTCAAAACTTTAGACTCTATAGATTCAAATATAATAATAAGAAAAGGAAACATTCCTAAATGCCTTATATCCTCTCCCATATAAGTGTGTCATGCTACACACCCATAAATGAAACTCTACTTGTCACAGCTTTGTTTAGACACACAAATGATACAAAAATTAGCTATGATACGACCCAAAGTAGGACATCGATGTGATCGGTATTTTATGTCCCATGTGGACCAGAGATCACACCCTACACCTAACCAACCAAACATAACATCCGCCAATATTGGATGAATTTAAAACATATAGCAAAATAGCATGCAACAAACCTAAAGAAATCAAAATAGGTCCATAACCGATGGCCAATGACCGGCCAACCAACCGACCAACATCAACAATATCTACAATAATCCAAACTAAGACTTCTCAATAGAATTAGAAACAGTCTTAGTCTAGACTTGTCCTCAAATCTGACATATGACAATGAATGATAATAATAATGTTACTGATAATGAAAATAACTATCAACTCAATTCTAAGAATGAAAACTAGTGAAATGCCTAAGTCTTCTAAGGAATGGAACCTCACCACTTTATCACAACACCAAAAACCAATGAATTGAACCAATCAACCTAACTTTACATTGGAAAAGTGAAAGAAGCCCTGGTGCCTGCATTGCATAAGGATATAACATTCAGAGATATTTAGTGAGGTGAACACTAGTATGTAACTCAGGGATAAGGATGATATAATGTCATGATCAATAGTTAAAATAATTCAAAAATAATGCAATAATCAAATCCATATATATATGTATATATATATATCGCATGCCGAGATAGAGAATAAGGCTTAACATGCACTTAAAACGTTAGCCTAAATTGTGTAGCTCAACTGTCATAACATATACCAATAGGCTATATAGGCCCCAGCTCTCACCCCCTAGTCTGGCCCAGAGTGTGTAGCCACACGAATTGAAGATTAATCTTATATATATGCATTGGGACCCAGACCTCCAAATTATATTCTAAGGTAAAGTAACCACCCAATCATGTACTGATATATGGGGAATTAAACCTCACTTATCTTGTAATAATAATGAAGGGGACTTAAATATTCCTAGTCAATTAGACTCCCGCATCAAAAAATGCGGTTTTCAGTATTGGTCACTCGAACCTTCACTTTCACGAATATTTATCACACAATCCCATTCACTGAACTACAATACACATTTAGGTATATATTGTTGGTACCATCACACTAACTAGACTTTCAAGGAAACATTAACAAGCAAAAACAATTATTATCACTCTGGGAAATTCACTACCTCTTTGTTCAATTTTACAAATTCCCTATTTCTCATAATTAAAAACCAATTTCACAATATGGGGTTGGGGTCATAACAACTTCAAAAGTCACAAGTTTGGGAAAATCACAATTCCCTAGTTCATTCACCATACCCATGTACCTATAATTTCAAAATCATAATTAATGCATAAATAATCATATGTAAACCATGAGAAATATTATTTAATCCATACACATTAAAAAACCCAAACTTTGTTCCAAAACCAACATCAGTATCTCACGAACAATACTTTAAAACATATGCTTTCATCAAATTAAAAATGAGAAAAAGTAACATGGTTTAAGACCTTTGATGACCTACTTCTTGAAAATCCTAAGTATGGCTGCTTGAGAGAATTTAAGAGAGATTTTTGAAAGTGTTTTAGTAAGTTAACATTTCTAATGAGGTCCCCAATAAGGTTTTAGCTTGTGGGTTACAGTAGGGTTCAGGGTAAATATCCACAGTGCCCTTAATGAATAGACTGAAAATTATCACAAGGGACTACAAGTCACTGTATAACTTGTACAGTAACATTACAACTCAACACCCTGAGTTGTAACCAAAATAGTTCCCAAATATCCACACACTATTGACCCTACTAATCAATTGGAACAACTCATCATGGAAACCTACGACTCATATGGTCTAGTCATAATCAACAAAAAACCCAATTGGGTAAACACCGAACATCCTACGATTTGCACCCAATGACTCATAACAAGTTCTTATGACTGATAGTGAGCCACTCATACTTACAGAAGAACTTTGCCACTTAATTTTTAATTTGATACGATTTGATCCCAATGACTAATCATGGGTCTTTATGATTCATGCCCTTAAGTCGTACCCAAGATAGTTACTTAAATACCAGTAACTGGACACCTTACAATTAGGGTCACCTAACTCGTCAAGACACTCTATGACTTATAGGGTGAGTCATAGTCAGGATAGTAAGGATAAAATTACAGAAATTTTTAATGGATAAAAAAACTAGAGCGTTACATGTCTCCTTCTTTAAACAAGCTAATAGGAACATGAAGACGACCTAGTATTATATCTATTATCTCACTATCCTCAGCCATAATGAAGTTATACATCCTAGAGTTCCACCACCCATAGTACTGCCCATTAAATTAGGATGGTCTAGTTTTGAATTCTCTTCTTCTAGATTAGGTTGAGTGACAATGACCAATATATCACTCTAGGTATGAAACTTTTAGAGTGTCTTCACTTTCAAACCAATTGTTAAAACTTAGGGGTGCACCACCTTACAAGGGACCATGTTTGGTAAAGTCAGACACAGGTAATAAAGCAGTAAACTGATAAGGAAATAACACTTTACATAAAAGTAAACCACAAAATAATTCAACATGGAAACCCCTTACTCAAGGAAGGAAAAACCATAGCTTGGCCTCACAATCGCTCAACAATCCATTATAATCAAACTCATGATTACAGAGTCCATTAGAACCTAACTTTAGGATCAACTAGTATGAAACAACTCTATTACAAACTATATATGACAAATCGGTCAAGATCTCTCCTTGACAATGATTAACTCTAACCAATATCAAACTTAGGTAACTCTTCCCAAACACAAAAGAAGCATTACTCATATAACATAAGTAATTCAAATACAGACTAAGACTTGACTCAAGAACAAATAGACTCTTAGCATACAAAAGCTTGGAACTCAAGCAATATTTGAGTTTTCACTGATTTCTCTATTTGAATGATCAAATTGTAAAACTATAAATTAAGGAGCATTATGTTCTATTTATAGTAGGATAATGATTAAAGTATAAAATCAATTGGTCTAGGTATCCTAATAAGTATACCAGTCACCAGCTTATTTTGTTACACTCACAGACAAAACTTTATAGGACAATGACATTTGTATATTTTTATGAAGACTAAGGGACCTGGTCCCTTGTTGTCAGTTGCTCATTATCAAAATAAGTTTTATCACCCTTCCTTATGAGTTGTTTTGAAGTAGTTACCTTTTTTCTTAAAGGTGGTTTTATTTTTGAGGTCCCTAGGGTAAATGTTTTATTATCTCTTTGGGGTGTTGTTTATATACTTTCATTCTTATTTTATACACATGTGTTTAAGTTGTGTGGCCAACAACTTGTGGATGCTAAGTTTATTATTTGTTTATGTAAGAGTCCATGAATGTTAAAGACTTTTTTCCACCTTCATAGGGTTGGGAAATTTGAAATATCTTAAAGGGCTTTTGGGAGAGTGTATACCACCATAACTAGAGGGAACCTAACTCCTTGGAAGAACAAATTATTCTGGTTTTGTATGGTTTCTAGTAGGGCCTGTTTTTTCCTAGATGCATGCCTCCATTGATAAAATATCTCTCCTTAGATGCAATTTATAACAAAATGCATACAAGAATCAAATTTCGGTCACTCTAAAAAATAATTCATAAGTTGCACACAATAAACCACATGCTTGCCCTTAGTATAGTACTCCACTAATATCAAAATGTTGAAGCATAGGATCAAAAAGGTCTTTATAGATTGTAATGTGGGCTAAGGGATGAGTAGGAACTATTTTGTCCAATAATAGTGGCTAACTTCCCTAAGCCCTTTAATACATCACATGTTACAATTAATTAATCTTCAACAGCTAACTTTTACCACTTCTATCTACCCATATCTTTTGTTTTTCCCCATCTTATTAAGCTCATTCACAAACACTATGGTGGGAGGATTTTCAATGTACAATTGATTCAATTTGAACAAATATTTATTCTTGTCATTCCTAAACTCCCAACCACAACACATTTATCTTTACACACCAATACTATTACCTCAAGGCTTCAATTTCTCCTTTATCCTTCTTGAGTTTCCAACTCCTTAACTTAATTAATTTATCATTAAAGTACTTAGGAGCTTTGGATATAATTAAAGTCAATCAAATAAGGGATTAGGCTATATCTGAGGATAACAAAGAAAAAGCTAAAGGCTCAATGGGGTTAACTAGGATAATGCACAATGGTAGGTAAAAAAAGGGTATAAATATAGCTATCAAAGAAATACCTATATCATCTCCTAAACCCATACTCTTTATTTCTCTTTGTACACACACCAAGAAAGTTGAAGACATCGCGTGCAACAAGAAATATACTACAACCTCACATCACACGTGGCACATGCTCAACTCATGTAGGATCATCATAGACTCTAAACCAAATAATAACATTAATTCCAATTAATCCAAGAAGTATAAGAGTTATAAACATGAGCCTAAGAGTCGCAAAAGTAGTAATTCACACAATCAATATGCTTTTTAAAACCAAAACACTTTCATCATGCAGTCATAAATAGCACCAACTAGAACACCCCACACTTATAAAATTTTAAAAATTACTCCTAAAATAGGAATTTCCCCACCCCACACTTAAAAATCTACTTTGTCCCCAAAGTAAAGTTAAAAGGTAGAGATAGAAATACTCCTTAAGTCCTCTTGGCCTATTTATTAGAATTCTTAGACATTAAAGGGATCTAGGGGACCCCACATTTAGTCTATGCCATGCTCCTTAGCTTAGGTTTTTTGGTACATAGACTTCCCATCAACCTGTGACTCAACAAAAACAAAAATTAGTGATGTAAAAACTAAAAATACATAAAATAAATCTTACCTTACCTTTGGTTGTCTTTCAAGCAGCACCTGATTTAGTATCGTGGCATGACCTACATTAACTTACTCATTTTTCTTCAATGTCTTTGTCACACTCGGAGGCCATATTGTTATTTGTTTGACTCTTTTTAAGTATTAACTCTGTAGGGAAATAAAATTCTTAAAATTAGCCTTTGTAGGCTCATAAATTTACATCATTTCAGGCTGGGATGGTTATTTCTTGGGTTGCTCAATGAGGAAGTTCGAAGAGGCCTTTTGTGGAATAGACTCAACTACCCCACACTTATTCCCTTCAATTCTATAATCATGAATAAATATTTGTAGTGGGATATTGTATTGAGCAATTTGTACACTTTAAAACCCGTCTCTTTATCATCCATCCTTATTATGAGTGTGCCCTCTCTCACATCTATTAAAGCTCCTCACATCGCCAAGAATGGACGTCCCAAGATAATTGGTACTTTTTCATCTGCCTTAAAATCTAAAACAATAAAGTCAGTAGGATGGGCTATGGTCCAGTTTGCCAGTTACAGTAACACAAAGCTCCATCTAGGCTTCCCCAAGCCTAAAGTGTCGAACAAAGAGAGCGGCATCAAATTGATTCTTGATTCTAAGTCACTCAGTGCGTCGACCACCTCACTATTCCTAATTTGAATAGGGAGAGCGAACTTTGTAGGGTCTTTGAGCTTTTTAGGCATCTTCAGCATTACCATAGAGCTACACTCCTCAGTAAGTGCTACCGTCTCAATATCCTACAACTTAAATTTATTTGTTACAACTTTCATTAAGTACTTAGTGTACTTGGGCATTCCCTGCAAAATATCTAAAATATGAAGGTTAATATGAGGCTCTCTGAATGTGTCAAAGAAATTCTTAAAAAATAAATACCCTTCGGTATCAGCCTCTGTGGGAAAGGTGGTGATATGATCCTCTTCACTGGTTCAACAACTTTGGTTTTTGTGTACTCATACTTCCTTAAATTTTTAGTAACTTTGTCTGCAACTGGTTGGGGAGTCAACTATGCATAAACCTCCTTAGTTTTCTTTGGAGGTTCTTTATACCACTCCTTAAAATGATTGCTATTAATTGTTTAGGAGCTTCAGTAGTACTTGGAAAACCACCTTGAGCCTTATTATTTTGTGCCTGTAGTAGCTGCCAAACATGCAAATCGAAGTTCCTTGTAGACACTTGTTGAGTCTTCATATCTTCCCACTGACTCTTTATATCTACTGCCAATTGTGCTTGATCAGAATAAGTTGTTTTAACATCTCTTCCACATTGCTTTTGGCCTGATTTCCTTGAATCTACTGCTACAAAAATTGTTGCTGGTTGTTCCATGAGAGATTTGATTATTGGGTCTTCCACTTCATATTATAGATGTTCCCATAATTCAGACTTTGAACACTGCCCACAAACATTACAAACTTAGGATTTGTAGCAGACATAGCCATTGAATTCCCACAATTACCACAAACCGCACACCAACATGTAATCTGTTGAATTGCATTTACTATTGATGCAGGTCGTGTAACCCCCAACATTATATTGCTTATTTGATTTTGTAGAACAATAATCTAGGAAGATAAAGCAATAAATTGGTCCACCTCAAATACACCTGCAACCTTCTTTGTAGCACTTCTAGAGTCAAAATACCACTCAAGATTTCTTTGAGCAATCTGGTTAAACAAAGTATAAAGATAATCATACCTCAACTCCAAAGCTTGACCACCTACTACTGAATCTAGAAAAATTTTCATGTTATGGTCAAGTGCCTCAACAAAAGTATGAGCTAATACCTCATTGGAATACTAATGATGTGGATAGTATCGAAGAAGGGCTTTGAAGTGCTCCTAAGCATGATAAAAATTCCCATCTATCTTCTACTTGAAGCATATAATCTCACTGCATAGTCTTGCAGTCTTGCCAGATAGAAATAATTGAATAAGGAATTTTTGGGCTAAGTCATCCCATATTGTGATTGAATTTACTGGCTTCGTGTTCAACCACTTCTTTGCTTCCCCTAATAGTGAAAAAGGGTACAATGTTAGCCTAACATAATTAGTTGACACACCCATAGGGACGAATGTGTCACTGATCTCCAAAAACTTATGTAGATGGATATGTGAATCTTTATGTGAAAGCTCGGTAAAATTTCCACTACTGATCAAAAGCTTCACCATGTTCTATTTAAGCTCAAAGTTACCTCCCGCAATTGGTTTCTAAAAAAGGGATGTCAAATTTATTTAAAGTGGGATTCCCACTTCCTTTACTGTCCTGTGGGCTTGATGATATTCAATCATTAGAGTAGGATTGTCTTGTTCCTCTTGAAATTATAGGATAAGGGGGAGAAGTATTGCTTATCTCCTTCATTGATTGAAGTGTTGCTCTGCTTTGATGCTAGGTTTGACCAATTCCCTATCCCTTGCTAGCTTATTAGTATGGAAACCTATTTCTTGCAAATTCAATACCAAGATCAAGTGTAAAGCACCCAAGAAATCTAAAATCTAAAAAACTAAAAATAAAATAGTTGCCAAATTACAAGTCCCTGAAAATGACGTTAAAAACTTGTTGTGCACACACAAGTATGCATGGTCTCACCAAGTAATACAGTGGCCTTAAAATAAATCTAAATATCTATCCCTCAGAGACTTGTTTTAACAACTATAAATTACATGAAAAGTAAACAATGCGTAAAGTAGAGAATTAAGACAATCAATGGATGAAAGCCCAGGATTAAGGCACTTCAAACAATCATACTATGCTATTCAGCTTTATTCAATAGATTGTTTATCTTTGTTGTTTATTCATAGGGTTTATCATATGATCATGGTCTCCCAGCCTCTAAACTTTTACCTGACTTGGACACTACAACTACATCATTGTGCGGGGATGTAATAATCCAAATAGATGCATGGAGCTATCATCCTACATGTGAACCAAGCAAGACTTCTAGGTATATCACTATACTATACTCTAATTTAAATTCCATATTTTATAAAAGAATAAGAACCTTGCTCTATTCATCCCCATATTTTATCATCCTATTTCCCCTCCCAAAATTACAAGGTCGATAATATTTGTATTCTATGGTTAGATACTCCTTAAAATAGTTAAAACAAAGATGAACAAACCACCAAATTTGATTATCAATCCAAAAAAACTCAATTCAAAGTGAAACTAAATATGTTCTTGACTTTAACACCAGAAAAGGGGCATTTAGCCACAAATTTACATAACCATAATCCAAATCAATGTATACATGATTAAATCTATTAAAAATATAAAGTAAAGATAAATAAACCCTAATTAAAGTGTTTATAATACCATCATTAATACTCCAAGATGTCCAAGGTATCCAAAGAAGTGTACGACAAGTCCTATTTATAGTAAAAGATATTTGACCGTATATAAACTAAGCCTTGTGTCGCATTTGTCCAGACTATGGGAGAGACTGGTCTACTATGTTTTTTATTACACTGGAGATATCAGAGTTACACGTGGGTTAGTCCAATGGGGAGAGGTCAGTGTCGCATCCATATCGTGTTGCCTCATTAGAATTTACCTTTGACGCCTCCACTTTACCTTATGCATTTCTCTTCCATCATTGGTATTTTGGTGTTATTTTAATTCAATTTATAGCTTGTATATTTATAAAATACCACAATAATCAACCCACCAATAACCCTAAACAATCATACACCAAATATTATAGCTCAAAATAACACAATTTCAAGAATGGTGGACTAGAAACTCGAGCCAAAACTAGGCTTTCCCATATTGATCTTTACTTCATGTTTTGACTCTTGTCTCATTTAAATTGCACTTTGAAAATTATAAATAATTTTTACCTCACATAATTACATAATAAAATTTTTTTTAACTCATTCACCACATTAAAATCCACCGTGATAAACTAGTTCAACACCTATATCAAGCTAGTAAAACTAGTTTTCTCATCTAAACTCTAAATGATCAATTTGAACCCAAACCATTTTAAAAACACCTTGAAACATTGTAATAAAGTACTTAACCACTTATATGATCAATCATATCATCATTAAGACATTAATCACACAAATTTCCCTCAAAACAAGGGTAAATAAGCTCGGATAACCACACTAAAGTGCATAAATACACCCAAAATAAATCTATTATTCCCAAATGTTGATAGAAAAAAATCAATTATATATAAAAATACTACAAATTGTGAATGTCCAAAATATGAAGAGATGTTTGAGATGCAACACTCTTTGTGAATAGATAATTCCCCCATTTCCTACTCTTTTCACGGCCACACAAGGTCTTCAATCTTTTAATATAATCAATGTAGTATAAGTATTTTAAAAGTGTGACTTATGTCAACTAATTAAATTGCATTACAAGAAGAACAACATTATAAAAATAGAGTAATTGACATTAAAATAAATGCAAAAAAATAATGATGAACAAATTTTCCTACTAAAAAAATATATACAATGACCATACCCAAATAGTAAAAAAGTTATGAAACACCCTGAACTTTGGCCCTTGAAAATTTTTGTGAGTTTTAAACCTTCTTATCATCGTACGACTCACACCATAAATCGTATGGTATGGTTACGGGTCTAGGAACCAAGTCATATGTTTGCCATTTTGATATTAGAAGACTCCATACGAGTAGTATGTTCAAGTGACGAGAGAGAGGGTCCAAAACGTATGTTTCCTAGTCTCTAACCTTTGATGATAGGCCTAGGATATGACATAATGATACTAGTCGTATAATGATGATATGAGATAGGCAAGGAAGTTGTACGTTTGACAGAATATAGTGTAAAAAATTTTCACCAAGTGACGAGTTGAAGGTACCAATCCTATGATGTGGTTATGAGTTAAAGTGTCCAACTCTACCCACTTGCATTCTTTTTATAGTTTTTTAAGTTGAGGGTATTTTAGAAATTTCCCACCCTAAGCCATTAAGACCCTACAACTTATAACACTTATTTCGCTTTAATTCTACATTTTAGAATATTGAAACACTCTCTAAAAAACCCTCTAAAAGATTAGACTGGGTTTCTTCATGGTGATCATCTAAAGGCTTAAGGATTGAAATCTCTCTGTGAATCTTTATAGCTCAGGTATGGGACTCTTCTTTTATTGGTACTTCACAAAAAAATATATTTTAAATATTTTCCATGGTTCATTAATGGTGGTTTTGAAAGCTTTGGTTGAGGTTTTGAATGCATAATGTTGAGTATAGTTTTCTTATTTTTTCAAATTATGATTTTGCATATTTTAATAAATATTTTGCACATGTGGGTGCATAAAAATTGTGGTTTAATGACAGGGGTCATGCTTAACCCTATACTTAATTGTTTTTTTCTTGAGTAATGGTTTGATAATGATAATCCCATAACCTATTTGTGAAAATATCAATGAGAATTTTTTTTTTACATATGAAATATATTTTAACTAAGGCATTTGCAAATGAATGTTGATAATTGACAAATGGTTTTCTGAAGGCCCTGTTGGCCATAAATTTATTTTAATTGTAATTGTGGTGGTTTGATTGGATAAGTGGGTTCGATTTCTTAAGTGTTGAATTGAACTGATGTCTTTGTTTAGACAACGGGTTTGAGTCCCAAAGTTGACTAATAATGATTATAGCACGTGGTACGCTTGTAAGTAGAGTTTGTATGATGATACCAATGGGATGCCTTTAGTATGTAATTAGATAATTAGTTTTGTATATGTGTAATGAATGTTTTGAAATGGGATTTAATGCGGGATGTTTAGCTAGGACATGAAAGCATAGTTTGAAGGACTAAGACTAGATATGGCGCTAGTCGGTGAGGGTGTCTATATGAGCGGGGGTTCTAGTCCTCCGAATGAATATATGAATTGGAGGTTCGAGTCCCCTATATTTTATTCATTTTTGCTTAAGTCACCTTGATTATGTTAGGAGGTTTGATTCTCTCATAATGGCATTTACGATTATTGATATTCTCTAATTTGTATGGCTACATGCATTAGGGCCCTTCCATCTAGGGGAGATCTTATCCCATATAGCCTATGGGTGCCCTGTTATTTTGTAGTTATTCTACATAACCTAGGTTAATCTTGTAAAATTTTATGCTAAGCCTTGTTCCCTACCCCAGCATTATATATATATATATAGATATATATATATATAGATATATAGATATATAGATATGCATACATGATATTGCATATGATGATTTGATTTGGTTTTGAATGCTTTCCAATATTTTAACCACTAACCATCTCTGGAAGCTATATCCCCATGTGATACAGGGACCAAAGCTTCTTAATTAAAGTGGTGAGCTTTCATAGTTTAGAAGGCTTTATTTCATAGTCTTTGTATTCTATGTTACAAAATTTGCTTAGACTTGGTTTTGGCTATGGTCCAAGGCATGTCCCAATCGGATAATCTTTTAATTTTGTAAAGACATTGTCAGACTACTGTTGGTATGGGCGGTGTCGCTAGTAGTATCAAAATTGGTATTGGTATTGGCATTGATTCCAATATACAATAGTATTGATTGTGGTCATACTTTGATGTCTTTATTTAATTAAACTCACATCTAGTTATATGTTTGGAATTTATCATACTCTGAGATGTGTTATGTTGGTTTGATTGAATGAAAAGGACCATCTCCTATCCATGTGGTACTTGGGATGACCATCACAGCTAGGAACTTGTTCGAGTTATGAAAAAATTTGTATCAGAGCCTAGGTTTGGTGTCATAGGGTGTCTGACAAAGTCATGTCAAGTAGAGTCTCTTTTATGGGTATGTAGAACACCACACTTATAAGAGAGCTATCATATATTTAGGAATGTTTCCTTTTTTTGTTGTCTTAATTTTGAGCTATGGAACCTACAGTCTTAGATTCTTCTAATTTTTATTTGCTATTGTTTCTAATCATGCCTCCAAGAAGATTTGTTGTTCATGCAACTTCTTCTGTCTCATTAGAGGATAATGTGGATGGATTTTGTTCAACTTCTGAGGTCTAGACTCAGTCAAGGTTCGCTACATCTGAGTGTCCTCATGGGGTCCCTATGTCCCCACTGATCCAACTCCCAAGGGTAACACTCATTCTCAGTCACCTCCAAGTGAGGTTACTAAAGATGAGTTCCATTACTCCATTATACTATTGACTAAGTTAGTGATGTCTCAGTTGCAATAGTCAAATTCTGCTACTACTATGGGATTGTCTGAGGCCACTAGTGTAGGCAAATTTATGAGGTTAAATCCTCAAATATTTACTGGTACAAAGGTTGAGAAGGATCCTCAAAGCTCCATTGATGATATGGAGAAAATTTTTTAGGTTATGCATGCTTCGGAGGTTGAAGGTGTAGTATTTGCTGCTTACAAAATAAAAGATATGTCATACCAGGGGTATGAAGAGTGGGAATAGTCAAGAGGCAAGGATACTGGTTTTGATTTATGGGATGATTTCTCTAGTACATTTTTGGATTTCATTTTTCCTCAGTAGTTGAGAAAGGAAGGGGTGAAAGAATTTATTAACTTAAAGCAAGAAAGGATGATAGTGAAGAAGTATTCTTTGAAAGTCCATCAGTTGTCCTGGTATACTCTAAAATTGTTATATAATATGAGGGACATGATGAGAAACTTCTTTTTGGGATTATCTTATGAGTTAATTCTTGAGAGTAAGGCTTCCTTGTTGATCAAGGATACAAATATATCTATATTGTTTGTATATTTGCAGCAGGTCAAAGAGGAGAAAAAGAATAAGGCTAAAATTAGTGTGAGGCAGAGTAAGAAATTTTGATATTCAGAATAGAGTGGGAGCCAAAGGTAGAGTGTAAAGTAGTCTAAGAAAAAGAGATTGGGGAGTCCTAACTCCTATTCGTTGGCTAGTGCTTCCTACCCAAAGATATATCGGGAATGATATTTTCAGGTTTGTGACACTTCCAGGCACATGTTCCTAATCTCAGGACAATGGGACCCACTTAGCACCATCTTATCTTCCCTACAAATTATGTGGTATGTATTATTTTTGCCATTGTGAGAAAGGGAGGGACCGATGTTTTTTGTGTGGTCAAATTAGTTATACACAGCAGATTGTCCCTCTACAGTTTCTTTTGGGGAAAACAAGGTTCATGTTTCCTCTACATCATTTTCAGCACCAAAGGGTATCATTCTGGCTCCGGCACTAGTCAAAATACCTATATGCACTTACTGCCAGTCAGGAGTCTGAGGCATCTTCGGATGTTATTACTAGTATGTTGAAACTCTTTTTCCCATTATGTGTACTATTTACTTGATTCAGGGTCCTCTCTATTTTATGTGACCTCATTTATGTCTGTGTGTTTTTGTTTCAATCCTAAGTGTATGTTAAACCATTTATCTATTTCTACCCTGTAGGACACTCTATGGTTGTCAAAAGAGTCTATAGGGGGTGTATGGTATCTGTTGGTAGTAAAACAATTCTGGTAGACCTGATAGAGTTACACATGGTTGACTTTGATGCAATTCTTAGGAGGGATTAGTTGCACTCATGATATGCTTTTTTAGATTTTCAGACCCTTAGGGTTATGTTTAAATTATCAAATGAGCTAGTTATTGAAAGGGAAATTTATATCATATCATAGAGCTAGGAAATTAATTTCCAAAGGTTGTCTCCATCATATGGTCTATGTTAAGGATTCAAACATGAAAGGTCCTTCTTTGCATTCTGTTAATATGTTAAATGAATTCCCTGATGACCTTTCTAGTGTCCCTCCAGATAGGGAAATTTATTTTGGTATTGTTGTTGTTTCGTACACTCGCCCAATTTCTATTCCCTTGTAGAATGGCTCCAGCTGAGTTAAAGGAACTGAAGGAGCAGTTGAAGAATCTTTTAGACAAGAGTTTCATCCATCTTAGTATGTCCATATAGGGTGCGTCAATGTTATTCGTGTGTAAGAAAAATGGATCCATTTGGATGTGTATTTATTATCGATAGTTGAATAAGGTGACAGTAAACAATAAGTACTCTATTTCAAAAATTAATGATCTCTTTGATCAGCTCCAAGGGACCAAATCTTCTCTAAGATTGATCTTTAATTTAGGTATCATAAGTTAAAGATTAGGGAGATAGATATCCCTTAGACTATTTTTGGTACTTAGTATGGTTATTTTGATTTTTTGGTGATGTCGGTTGGATTGACCAATGCCCCTATGACACTAATGGATATGATGAATAGGGTCTTCCATCAGTTTCTGGACCTATTTGTGATTGTCTTCATTGATGACATTAACTTGTACTCTAAGAGTAAGGAGGATCATGCCAATCACGTCCATATTGTGTTACAGACTTTGAAAGATCTGTAGTTGTATGCTAAGTTCTCTAAATGTGAATTCTAGTTTAATGTCGTAACTTCATGTCGCATCTACTAAAGAGATTATGGTAGATAATCAGAAAGTTGTTATGTTTTAGTAGTGGACTAGATATATGACTCCAACATATATTCAGAGCTTCTTAGGTTTAGCTGGATATTATAAAAGGTTTATGGAGAGCTTTTCTTCAATTGCTTCTCGATTGACTAAGTTGACTTAGTAGAAGGTGAAGTTTTTGTTGTCTGATGCTTGCAAGGGTAGTTTTGAGAATATAAAAGTTATGCTCACTTCAACTCCGACCTAGACTCTACTTGAGGGTACAAAGGGATTTATGGTCTCTTGTGATACATCCCCGATTGGTTTGGGCTATATTTTGATGCAACATGGTAAGGTGGTTTCTTATGCCTCTAGACAGTAAAAGGTTCATGAGAAGAACTATCTGACTCATGACTTGAAGTTGTTAGCCATGGTATTCACATTGAAAATTTGGTATCACAATAAGTATGGGGTCAACGTTGATATTTTTTTTATCATAAAAGCCTATAGTATGTGTTCACTCAGAATGAGCTTAATCTAAGGAAAAGAAGATGGCTTGAGTTACTGAAGAACTATGATATGAGTCTTCACTACCATCTAGGTAAAGCTAATGTGGTTGCTGATGATCTTAGCAGCTGGTCCATGGGTAGCTTGTCATATGTGGAAAAGGATAAGAGAAAATTAGTGAAGAATATTAACTATTTGGCAAACATTGTAATTTGTCTCTTAGACTCTACGAGTGGTGGTGTGTTGGTGCAATAGGTGGGGCAATCATCTCTTGGTTCAAAATTAAAGGAAAAGCAAGTAATAGATATTCTCTTGATTAAAATCAAGGATGATTTAGGTAAGAAGATGGTGATAGACTTCAAGATCGACGATGATGGTATCTTAAGGTATCAGGAGAAGTTATGTTTTCTCGATGTTGATGGATTGAGAGGCAGGGTTTTAGCTGAGGCTAACAAATCGCAGCATAAAGTTCATCCTAATTCTCCAAAGATGTATCATGACCTTTAGGTGATGTATTGGCAGAACAATATAAAATGGGATGTATCCAACTTTGTGGCTAAGTTTATGGTGTGTCAACAAGTAACGTTGGAGAACATGAGGCCCGGTAGGCTAGTCCAAGAAATTTAACTTCATATATGGACATGGGAAAAAATTAATATGTATTTTGTTATCGACATTCCACAATCGCGGAATCAGTGTGACTCCATTGCGGTCATCGTGGGTAGGATGGCAAAGTCTGATCTTTTCTTTCTAGTAAGGACTACTTATTATGCCGACGATTATGTGAGGTTCTTCCTCTAGGAATTTGTAAATTTTCATAGTGCGCCTGTCTCAATTATTTCAGATTATGGTAATTAGTTCTTATCCCATTTCTGGCTGTGTTTCAGCATAGTTTTAGGATTAAAGTGAGTCTTTGTATGGCCCCACCGGCAGTCGAATGGGCAAGCTGAAAGGACTATTAAAACTTTACAAGATTTACTGTGAGACTGTGTCATTGACTATGGTAGTAGTTTGTTCGACCATTTACCTTTGATTGAAATTTCTTATAACAATAGTTACCATTCTTGCATTGGAATAGCCTCGTTTTAGGCATAGTATTATACGAGTTGTAGATCTTCTATTGGATGGTTCAAAGTTGGTGAAAAAGAAATGTTTGGCCCAAATTTGGTTCACAAAGCTATGGAGAAGGTGAAGGTAATTAGGTATAGGCTTAAGATCGCCCAAAGTTACCAAAACTCCTATACTGATGTGAGGCAAAGTGACTTGGAGTTTGAGGTTGGAGATTGGGTGTTGTTGAAGGTGTCTCCCATGAAGGGAGTAATGCAGTTTGGAAAGAAGGTGAAGCTCTATCCCGGGTATGTTTTCCCGTATGTGGTTTGAGAAGGGTTGTAAATATTGCAAATGAATTGGTTTTCCCCTCTAGCATGAGTTCCACTAATTCGGTATTCCATGTGTATATGTTGTAAAAATGCATGGCTGATTCTTCGTTGCTTGTCCCCTTGGAAACCATTGGTATTTTTGATTTTTTATCCTATGATGAGGTACCAGTGAGGATCTTGGATCGGTAAGTTTGTCAGTTGCCAATGAAAGATGTTGCAATAGTTAAGGTTCTATGGTGGAACCAAAATTTCAAAGTGAACTGGTATTATCCCCAATACAACTGCCAATACTAAGGCTGACAACCCTATCGATCCCACCCATTTAAAGCTATAGTAATTCCATAAAAGCCTCTAACCAAAAGAATACTAAAATTCAATTAGGACATGACCCTAACTATAGCCAAAACCAATATCCATAAATAAAGTAAAGAATGAAATAACATCCATTACTATATAGGAGAAGTAGAAAGGTCGGTTCCTAATTACATGGGGATACAGCTACCTGAAGATGGGTTAGTGGGTAAACGCTAGCATAAACTTAGGATAAGGATAAAATAATGCTAACCAGTAAAACCAAGTAAACTAACCACATGCATACAAACAATACATATAAACCATATTGAAAAAGGTAATTGGCTTTAGCATTGCTTTAAAACCATTAACCTGGGTATGTGTAGCTTAACTATCCTTAACCACCTATGGGCTATATGGGTCTAGAGTAAACCCCTTAATGGGCCACAATACGTGTAGCTTCACGAACCAAAGATACCGTAAGAGTAATGGATTCCCAAGTACCCTTACACTCTATGATACATATCTACGGTGTACTTTGAGGATTCTCATATACCTTATAGTATCATAAAAAGGTCACCATGACTTACCCCTTATGTCGACAAAAATGTGTTTGCTGTATTTGTTTACAGAGCTCCCACTTTCATGGTAAGCTATCACACCCCGCCATTATTGCCCAAATAAAACTGTTTCTAATAAAACAATGCATTATTCCATTTATTATTAACCAAGGCTATTAATAGTGGTATCATCACACCAACTATAACTTGCAAGTATTGCCCTTAGGAAAGCCTTCAAAGGTAAAGGTATTCTTGTGTGCCTATTTACCAAGTTACCTTTGGGGAGTCTCATGTACCCTATAAGTGTTCCATTATTATGTTTTCTTGGGGGAGTCCTATGTACACCACAAGTTGTTCATTAACATCTTTACTTAGGGCATTCCATTGTACCTCAGAAGTAGTTTAATTAACCATAACCATGCCTGCCAAACCATTCCATTTAACCATTCTAAACTATTAATACCATTTAGGGTTACACTACCAAACTATACCATGCAATAGTTCCAATAAAAGTTTAATAATATAGAAAAATCGTTCTCATATGCATTTATCAAACATATTGTGGGCATAGTATTTCCAAAACTAAAATAAAATAACAATTAACCATCCCATGTAACCGAGTATCCAAAAAACCTTTTAAACATGTAAATACATAATTAAAACATTGTAAAACCATAACAAAGCAATTATACCTAAAAGCCCCAACAATTATTTAAAAACCTAAAACCATTTAACAGTTATGCCATTAAAAAAATTTACAAAATATGCCTTTAGTTGGAACTAACAAAAAGGGAAGGAGTACATACCTTAAATTGAGTAGATGATGGAGAGATGCCACCAACATAAGCCCCAAATTATTCCTTAAGATGAAACCCTAGCTTCTTTATCCCAAAAGTCATAGAGAAAATTAGAGACTGTTTTCTAAGTGTTAATATAATAAGGCAAATAACCTCCCAAGTGAGTTAAAATCCGTAGGGCTTTATTTGGTTAATTGGGGAAATGTCTAGATTTCCCTCACATTAATTACACTAAAATCCCATTAGAGGGATATAACTATCTATACCAGTCATACCCTCTAATATGAGTCATACCCTCTAATACGAGTGGTGCCCATCAATCATATCCAAGGCTATCTTTATTGGACCAAACACTTTCTACGGTACGGCTTACCCTAAACCATGTCGTATTCTTGATTAAGACTGGTAACCATTATCCGTACCCCTAGCAAAAAAAATCCAAGAGGATTGAACACTGCCCACCGTATGAGTCTATGATATGACTTATACCTTAGCATAGCGCTCATGGTGAGCCTTTCGTACTATGATTGAATTTGACTACCAAGTTTAGGATTAAGTAAAGGAAGGACCCAAAACAAACGACCTATGTCTACCAATACGAATCATACCATCCAAGTCATAGCCATTCAAGAAACCAAATCCAACCCACCAGCCAATACTGGTCATCATATGATTAACCCATACCACTTGTATTTTAGTGTACGACTCATTTTCCCTTGTCGTACCCTATCCAGATACAAGAAATCTATGAAATGTTATAAGGGCTAGAAACCTAATGTTGTTTAGTCTCCCCCACTAGGAACATTAGTCCCCTAATGATGGACAAGGTAGGTATACGTATCATATATGCCCCTTAGATGCCTCTACTCTTATCTTTAAGAAAGAGACAATGATATCCAATAATTTCATTTTCGTAATCAAATATCAATCCAACCTTTAACCAAATAGAAAATAAGGATGCAAAGATATTAGTCTTTCCATTAAAAAAGTTTAAAAACAAAAGTATGTTGAAGAAAACATACCTTCCGCATGAATCTCAGGAGTAGAAAATAGATGTGGATAATTTGACTTTATGTTCTCCTTGGCTTCCCATATAGCCTCTTCCACTCTTTGGTATTGCCATAGAACCTTAATTGAGGCCATATCTTTGGTCTGTAACCAATGAATCTTCCTATATAAGATCTCAAACGGGACCCCTTCATAAGAAAGAGAACCTGAGATACCCAAGCCCACCAAAGCAATTTCCTAAGAAGGGTCACCAAGACACTTCCGTAATATCGATACATAAAATACCAGATGAATAGAGCTAAACCTATAAGGAAACTCAAATTCATAAGCCATTTTACCAACTTTCAACAAAATAACATATGGACCAATAAACTGGGGACTAGGCTTTCCCTCTCTACCAAGTATCTATGCCTAATCTCAAACTGGGAGATACCTTTATGAACACCTTATCGCTAATATAAAACTCCAAGTATCTATGCCTTACATCCGCTTAGTACTTTTTACTACTTTGGTTAGCCTTAATCCTATCCTCAATCACCTACAGCATTTCCATAGCCTAATAAACCAAAGCTGTACCAAACATATCCACCTCACCAATCTTAAACCACCAATGTGGGATCTACATCTCCTACTATATAATTCCTTGTAAGTGGCTATTTAAATACTAGAATGGTAAATATTATTATTAGCAAACTGTACAAGAGGTAGATACTCAATTGAATTATCACCAAAGTCAATCACACATGTAGGAAGCATATCCTCTAATATATGAATAGTTCTTTCTACTTGCCTATCCATGTGAGGATGAAAGCAGTACTTAGACTAACCAAAGTACCCAATCACTTCTAAAATAACCACCAAAAGTGAGATTAAAATTGCATACAACAATTAGAGATAATCAAATTTAGTCCTCACTGGAAAGAAGTGAGAGGTCATTTTCAACTATCCATGATGACTCAAATTGAATCAAATTAATTCTAAGACAAAGGAAAAGCAGTAACAAAATTCATATTGATTACCTCTCATTTAGATTTAGGTAACTCAATTTCTTGATATAACCCACCAAGACTTTTGTGCTCAAATTTAACTTTTTGGAACACCATGCACTTGGCTACAAAATCAACCAGATCCTTCTTTATAACATTCCACCATTATATTTTGTTAAGATGATAATATTTTGTTGTCGGGATGGGATTAATATTATAGCGTGATTCAAGTACCTCAACCAAAACCCTTTGTCACAAACCATCGACATTAGGAACACACAACCTTTCTTGGTATTATCATGTACAATCACCACTGATTTAGATAGCATCACCTACTGTACACTAACATTACTCTTGAGATTCATCAGGATAGGATCTAACACTTTGTTCTCCTTCATCTCTATACTAAGAGATGACCTAATTATTTCCTATACCATTACCCCTCCCTCAATAGAGTCCAAAAGATGAACTCTAAATTAAACAATTGATTAGTATACTTTACCAATTCCATCATTCATTTCTCCACATGATCCAAACTTGTTATAGATAATCAGTTAATAGCATCAATTACCATATTAGCTTTATCTGGGTGATAGTGAAGACTCATATCATAGTCCTTTAGAAGCTCTAACCATTTTCTTTGCCTTAGATTTATCTCTCTCTAAGTGAACACATAAGTAAACTCTTATGATCAGAAAATATTTCTACATACACTTTATACAAATAATACCTCAAGGTTTTCAAATAAACAACCACCACTAATAGCTCCAGGTCATGAGTAGGATAATTCCTTTTAGGAACCTTCAACTTCTTAGAAGAATAGGAAAACACATTCCCATGCTGCATTAAAACATAACCAAGTCCCACCCAGGATACATCACAATAAATAACAAACCCCTTCGTACCTTCTGGCAAGGTCAAAACTGGACCCAAAAATCATTTATTTTTAAGCTACATAAAACTTCTTTCACCCACTTCTGACCAAGTAAACCTTACCTTATTCTGAGTTAACTTAGTGTCAGCTATAGTAAAAAAACCCTCCACAAACCTTAGCTCCAAGTTTGTGGTTTATTGTGATATATCTCAAGTAGGTCTTGGTTGTTTGTTGATCAAACATAGAAAGGTGATTGCCTATGCTTCAAAGTATTTAAAGGTTCAAGAGAGAAATTATCCTTTCCAGGATTTGGTGATATTCGCATTTGTGTTTACTTTGAAAATATGGTGGCATTATTTATATGGTGTTCACATAGATATTTTTCTCATCACAAAAGTCGTCAGTACATATTTACTAAGAAAAAGCTTAATCTAAGATAGAGGAGATGGCTTGAGCTTCTTAAGAATTATGATATGAGTCTTCACTACCACCTAGGTAAGGCTAACATAGTTAGTGATACTCTTAGAAGGTATTCCATGTGTAGTTTGGATCATGTCAAGGAAGGAAAGTGGAAATTAGTGAAGAATATTCACTGCTTGGATAATTTTGGAGTTTTTATCTTCGACTCCAAGTATTGTAGTACGTTCTATAAGAAGTGATTCAATTGTCTCTAGGAGAAGATATTAAGGATAATCAAGTGTTGGATAATATCTTTATAAAAATCAAGAGTCATATTGGTGGGCCAAAGGTGGCGATGTTTGAGATCACTAGTAATGGTACTTTATGCTACCAAGGGAGGTTGTATGTTCTTGATGTCATAGTTTGGGACAAAGAGTTTTGGTAGAGGCATATAAGTCATACTATGTTGTTCATCCCAGCTTAACAAACATGTATTATAATCTCAAGAAGATCTAGTGGTGGAATTATATAAAGAAGGATGTGGTTGATTTGATTGCCAACCGCATGGTGTATCAATAGGTTAAGGTAGAGCACATAAGGCCTAGTGGGTTGTATCAACAAAAAGAGTTGCTCGAATGGAAGTGAAAGATGATCAATATGGATTTTGTTAATAGTGTTCCTTGATCTCGAACTAATTTGACTTGATTTGGGTCATTGTGAATAGGTTGACTAAGTCTACTCACTTCTTGCCAATGTGTACTCCCTTTTTGGTTGAAGATTATATGAAGTTATATCTTCAACAGATTGTGAAGCTGCATGGGGTACCTGTCCCATTTTTTATCGTGGTACACAGTTTATGTCTCATTTTTTGCTGTCTTTCTAGAAAGTGTTGAGCACTATAGTCAGTCTAACTACTTCTTTTTATGAATATACTTATAGGAAAGAAAAGAGAACTATTAAAAGATTAGAGGATATGATTTAGGCCTTTGTGATTGACTATGTAACCAATTGGGTTGACCATCTACCTTTGGTGGAGTTTGCGTAAAAAAATAGCTACTATATTAGTATTTGTATGGCCTCTTTTTAGATGTTATATGGTAGAAGTGATAGATCTCCTATTTTTTGGTTTGATCTTCGTAAGGCAAACATGTTGTGATAGGATTAGGCTTATCAAGCCTCGGAGAAGGTCAAGGTGATTTTTGATAGGCTTAAGGCTTCCCAAAATAGCCAAAAGTCCTAGGCGAATGTTAGGTGTAGAGACTTAGAGTTTGAGGTTTGGAATAGGGTGTTCCTTAAATTTTCTCTCATAAAGGAAGTAGTGTGGTTTGGCAAGAAGGTGAAACTCAGTTCTTGGTTCATTGGTGCTTATGTGATTTTTTGAAGTGTTGGTAATGTTGCTTATGAGTTGCTTAAGGAAGTCTATTATAGATCCTTCTTCGATTATTCCTATAGGTGGATTAGGTATTTTGGATTCTCACTCTTATGAAAAGGTCCAGTTTGAGATATTAGATAGGCAAGTTCATTGGTTGTGGACCAAGCAGGTGTCCTTAATTAAGGTACTATGGCAAAACCATATGGTTGAAGAAGCTACTTAGGATGTAGAAGAGGACATGAGGTCTAAGTATCCGTATCTGTTTTCATCTTCTGGAATTCGTACGGATGGTATCTGTTCTTTAGCACATCTTTATTTTCTGTGTTTGTTAAAGAAAAGATTAACATCTTTGCATTATTATTTTCAAACTTTGTCAAAAGGATGTTTGATAAGTAAAATGACTCTGTGTATGGTTACCCCTACTTTGTCCGTCATTTAAGAACAAATGATCGTAACTGGGAAGATAGAAACATCTTAGGTTTTGACTATTTGAAAATTTCCTAGAATTCCACTCTGTAGACATAATATGACTCATGTGTATGAGTCATATATTGGGGTAAGAGTGGCATGGACCTATCGTATATTGACCAGTGTTAGTTGGTAAGATAGTTTTGTACACTAGAATAGGTATAAATTAGGGGTATAAGTGTAGAGCTTTGTAAGAATGATATTAGGGACTCGTATGGTGGACAGTGTTTGATACTCCTGGTATTTGATTTTGAAAGGGATAATGGTCATTGTTATGATTAATATACTTTGGTTACCACTTTGTTAGATGAGTCTTATACGTGACAGTGTTTGAACCAAGGTTGAGGCTTGGATACCACTTCGTAGAGGAGGGTATGATGCGTACGAGTAAGTCGTATCCCTGTGATGGGATTTTTAAGAGGTTTAAGTGGGAGTATTCTAGTCATTTCCCTACATACCCTAACTAGGTTCCACGACTTCTAATACACTTTGAAGGTTATTTACCCTATTATTCTATTCATTAACACTTAGAAACTATTCAAAAACACTCAATAATTCTCTCAACAGCTTTTAGGGCAAGAAGGTTAGGGTTTCATATTGATAATTGCTTTGGGGCTTGTCTTGGTGATTTTTTTAATTCAAGTCTTCGGTATAAGGGATGATTCTCTTTCGTCATTCTTAATTAACAAAAGGTATGGTTTATATGATTGATTTCATAGTTTTACTATTTCATGATTGTAGTTTCCAACTATTATTTGGGATTTTTGATATTAAATGCTTGGTCATGGTTTCCTATGGTTTTAATTATGCTTTGATGTGCATTAATGGTGGTGTTGGATAATTGTATTTTAAGGTAATGGTTTAATGGTCTTTGAAATTGGTTTTCGTTATTTTATGCCCCTATGGTGTTTGATAAAATACTTATAAAGATATGTTCATTACATTGACTTCTTTTAATGGAACCCTTGCATGTTATAAACTTGGTAAAGGAATTATACACGGTTTAAATGGTTTGGAAAGGCAAAAGGATAAATGGTTACGCTTGTAGAGAACATAAAAGACTCCTTAATGGTTTAATATAGTATATAGAAAAGGGACTTGAAATTCTGCTTAACCTAAATGGTTTGTCAATGGATATTACTTTCAAAGGAAGGGGTGGTATATTAGCCTTGGTTAATAAAATGGTTAGTTATTTGGAAATGGTTTTAATTGGATATTAATGGATGATTATGCAGATATTTCGAAGAAAGAAGACAAAAAGGAAGAGGAAGTAGTATTGAAAGAAATGCCAAGACCACCACGTCCATTTCCTCAGAGATTAAAGAAGAAAGTGGATAACGAGAAATTTAGCAAAGTCATGGCAATACTAAAGCAAATGACGGTGAATGTACCATTGATTGAAGCACTTGAGAAAATCCCAAACTATGCTAAATTTATAAAGGAATTGTTAACAAAGAAGCGGAAGGTAAGCTGTGAGCCGGTGGACAACATCCACCACTGTAGTGCTATTTCTTCATAATCCTTAATGCAGAAAAAGCTTGACCTTGGAGCATTTACTATTCCATGCACAGTTGGGTCCATGAAGTTTACCAAATCTTTATGTGACTTAGTAGCAAGCATTAATCTGATGCCACTTGATATCTACAATAAGCTTGGATTGGGGGAAACTTCCCACACAACAATGTGTCTTGTGATGGCAGATAGATCAATGAAGTGACAAGTTGGTATATTGCATGTTGTGAGATTAAAAGTGGATGCCTTTATTCTACCTGCAGATTTTTTGATATTGGATTGTGATGTTGATTTTGAGGTAGCCATTATTTTGGGTAGACAATTATTAGCCACGGAAAGAGTATTTGTTGATGTGGAGCTCAATGAGATTAAGTTTAGGAATATTCTAATGGCACCTAAAAGAAAGAATCCTAACACTCCAAAAAAAGATGCCAAGCCCAAAGTGGTTTGAAATCTCATTAATGAAGACTCTGATTATAAAGATAAAGAACCACTGCTCAGGTGGAGGAGAAAGAAACCCATTCCAAAGACACCTCCTCTTCATAAACCCATTTAGGTAGAGAATAGTAATGATACTAACACCACCACTCCAGCTAAGAGTGAATTTTCTGAGCAAGAGGGTTCTAAGCAAATTGAGTCCAAAGAGCTTGAGTCTGAGAAGGCTGAATCTGAAGAATCAGAGGCAGAACATGTTGAGTCTGACGAATCTGATTCTGAGGAACCATTCTCTGAAACTCCCTCAGTTAAGAATCAAGTTGAGAAGGAACCCCCAACTCAGGGAACTTTGATAAAATGTAAGAATCCTGAGGTTCAAGAGAATGCTAGATGGCAGATCCCTAAAGCAGAGGACACCTTCCTCAAAGGTTTGATTCGAATAAAAAGAAGATCTGCCAGATGACGAGTGTTTCCATAGAAAAGAGTCATCATCACAGGATTGCCTGGGTATCCTGTGGTTGAGAAGAAATTTAGAGATTATGGGCTGGGATGGAATGCCAAGGAAGGTAAACCATTTTGTCTTACATTAGTCTGGGAGTTCTATGCGAACTACCAGGCTAAGTTAGAGGGCATGCACAAGAATGGAGAAACCACAGCAGACCAACCTTTGCTGACCAGAGATCAATTTTGAGGAGTCAATGTAGATATTTCTGACATGACTATCAACAAATTTCTACATGGACCCAACTTCATTCCTCAGGTCACAAATCCTGCATTCTACCATCGTCTAAAGAGTAAGGATGACCAGTGTCCATGTTTAGCTACACTTATAATTGAGGGAGATCCTTTATGGCTGGCCCAATCTAGTGAGCATATTTAAAGGATTTTTTGTCTTAAGAGGAAAAGTTATGGTGGGGTGTTGTGCAAACCCATTTGATGTCGACCGACGAAGATAATATTCTAGGTAATGATCGAGCAATATTGGTCGCATGTCTTGTGGCCAACCTTAAGCTGGATTTTGGAAAGATCATTGCTGAAGAGATTAAGATTCGGGTAACGAGGTCTGACACCACTTATCCATTCCCTTCTCTTATTACCACGCTATGCACTGACGCAGGGGTACTACATATTACTGGGATTGATGATATGTTGTATGCCACTAAGACCCACTACCCTATTCGCTATAAAGAAAATCAACCAAGGCTGACACTTGATAGAGGGGTGAGGGTTTAGGTGAACCCATCAGTTGCAGGCCCTAGTTCAACACCTGAAGTGGAGGTATAAACTTTTGAGGCTGCATAGATAGACTCAATTCCTGAGGATGATCCAGGTCCATCAGTTCTTTCAGCACCAGCAAATGTTGCATCCTAGCCTATTGATATAAATAAAGCGGCCGAATAGGCCAGATGGTATGAGACACAGCTATGTGCCTTTGTTGAGCAGTTGCTGCTACTGTAGATAACAGAATTAGGGTTGCTCTTGATCCCTTTACTTCTTTTCCTGCACGAGTTGTGGATCTGGAGAATATTTTTGATGCAAGGGCACATGATTTGATTAGAGCAGAGCTCACTGAATTCAAAGTTGCCCTAAAGAAGGTAAAGCTAATATGGTGGTGGTACAAAAATAGTAGTTTATGATGCATGCAGGGCAGACAACTGAAGAATCTGAGGATGAACCACGAATCCTTGATCTCACTGTGGAGCCAGTAAAAAAAAAAGGAAGAAAGAAAAAGAAGCTGAAAAAGGTAAGAGAAAGAGACAAAAAGATGATGAGAATGAGATAAAAGTTAAGAAAAAAGCAAAGAAGAAGAAGAAGGGAAAGAAGAAACTATAGGCAGATGATGAGCTAATAGAACAAGAGAAACTGGATCTAAAAAAGCCAACACAAGCGTCCCGAGAGGACAACTGGACATGGGAAAAAGCACTTTGAGCGAGGGATATAGGAGCCTCATCTAGCAGAGCAGCTGCACCAGAGCAGAGCGAAGCTCCTAATGAGGATGACACTGTTGCAGGGTCACGGACTCATGATTTAGGACTTGATTGACTCCAGGTATACCCTAACCCCTATTTTAATCTTATTCTGATTTTATGTTGAGAGTGTAGGGTAGAATGTTGTTGTAGCCTATTCTATAAATAACTAGGAGTAGTGCAAGTTCTATAGTCAATTAACTGATTTTGTGATTTTGAACACCTCTCCGAAGGTTTGTTTTGTAATACTGTGTTGATTGCATCTTAGTCTGACCACAGTGCATCTCTTCATGGCATTATTTTAGTTGCTTGATCATCACTGCTGAACAATTGCATGAACCAGATAGATAGTAGCCAATGATATTCCTTGTGTGCCATGTCTGTGTGAGACTATACCGAGTTCTCCTTTTGTATTGCCGAATCTATAACTTGCCCGGTTCATCATACCATAGTTGAAAGATAGGGGTTAGGAAAGGATCATAGGCCATTTCTAAATTTTAGTCACTGTTATCCTAAATGACCTTCCTATAATGCATGGCACCCCTTGATCCCTGTTTGAGGGTTAATTGACCATTTTCTTTCTATGATACCTATCACCTTCCCTTTTTAATCATAATGAACCTATTTTGGCCCTAGTCCTCCTTCGACACTGTGCACCTTGACTTACGTAAATAGCATAAGTTGAGGGTGGCTATCATAGGGGTGCGTGATATAAATTGGGAATAAAGAAGGGTTGAGTAAAAGAAAAAAAATAAGTGAGAATGAAATAGATGACTGGGTGTTGGTGAAAAAGTGCAAAGAAAGAAATTTTTTTGAATAAAAAGATAGAACACACCTATTCTGAATGTGTGATAAAGATAAAATGAAAAGAAAAGAAAAAGAGCGAAAAAGAGGTTAACAAGTAGACCCCACAAATTTGATAGTGATAAGGATGGTAGTCACTCTAAATGCCATGCAGTATCATACCATCCCCTAGCCTACGTTACAAGTGGAAGAAATACCTATAATTATCTTAGCTTATCATTCCAAACACTTTGGTAATGACGATAAGGAAAAGCATATGGTATTTGGAATACACTGGTTGAACTTCATTCTGAGAGTGAGTGTTTTGTGATTATCCCCGTGTTTATATTTTGAATTTTCATGGGAGAAAGAGGAATTTACTTGTTGTGATGGAACACTAGAAGTTTGCTAGGTTACTTACTTGTTTTGGGGTAGTGACATATTGATAAATGCATGATTAATGGTGCTTAACTGATGCCATGGCCAGAATCCTTTGTATTATACTGTTGCTTTTCAAATAATCTATACAGTTAGTTTTAAAGTAGTTAACCTTGGAGATGGTAATTGAGTTTTGTGCTAAAATGGTTGTTGACTACTGAATAAGTTGTAGACTATCTTAGTTGTTTTGTTGCTCGAGGACAGGCAACTGTTTTAAGTTAACGGTGTTGATGTGCGAACAAAAGCTAACACATTTATTGTTTTTCTGCTTAAAAAAATTTTGAAATCTTCAAAAACTTTTGTTATTTTGATGTGTTTTCTAGTGAATTTGCAGAAAAAGGTAAAATGATGGAAAATATACCACATCGGATTAAAAGAGTTGAAAACTGAGCAAAAAGGAGAAAGAGGCATAGCTGACGACATCACTGATACGTCATCAGTCCTGTGATAGGCTATCAGAAGTGGCGTCAGCTCTAATAAGAGAGTTGAAGTCTATGAGAAAGTTCTGATGACATTGGTGATATGGCATCAAAGAGCTGATAAGGCGTCACGATGGGCATCAGCCTAAACCAGAGAATTCATCTTGAAAAAGAAATCTGACGACGTTGGTGATACGCCGTCAGATCGGTGATGCGGCATCAGCTACATCATCAGCCTAAGATAGATTTTGAAGGAAACTGTAGCAAATCTGATGCCATCCATGATAAGGCGTGAGAACCTTTACATGGCGTCAGCGACGCGTCACCTAATTTGAAGAATCTTATGATTTTTGTTATTTTATTTCCATAATTAGGGTTAAGTATAAATAGCATCTTTTAGGGTTTTATTGGGAATCTTTTTTAATCCTTTAATCTCTTAATATTTTTTTTGCGAACCTTGGAGACATTGTTTTCTTTTAGTACTTATCAAATATTTGTGGATTTTTCTTTTTCCTGATTCAATTAAAGGTGCGACTTGTTGCTTTTCATGCATTCGTAAGTTTATCCATATTATTATGAATTCAACTTGTTCTTTCGTTCATCAAATAATAAGCGTCTAATTCCATTAGCCGGAGTTATGGGATCAATGGATTTAGGTTTGACATGATGCTCGGTGTAACGGTTTCAAAGAGTAGTAGAACATCTTGAAATTTTATTGTTTTAACTGAAATCTAGTGGTTGCAAACATTAGATTATGCCTTAGGTTTTATTAGCTTCTAATGGAGAAATTGACTAGAGGTCGTGAATTATCTACAGGAACTCGGAAGCTGCTAACCTTCTGTTTAATGATTAATGCCGTAACTAGATTAATCTACCAGAGATAACATCCTATTGGAAATGGATAAGTTATCTAAGTTGGAGAGAATTAGATAATAAAAGTTCAAGTGAGGTTGAGAGATAAGTTAGATAGTATAGTCGTCAGGGATATTATGTTGTTCCTACTTACTCCAAGAATCTCAAGGAGAACATAGCTCTAGTTTCCAATTTAAATTGATTACAAACACTAAAATACTGAAAGTGAAAATTCACTCATTGTTAAACTTAGCCCCCAATTTTTGGAAACATTAAACTCCTAGTAAAGTATTTTGTAAACAAATTAAAGTTCACGCCCTATTCCTTGTGGGATTAGACCCCAACCTAGTTGGGTTTTATATTGACAACGATCGTTTACACGGATTCAAGAGTATAGTTTGAGCGTTATCAAGAAGCTTATTTCTTTAGCTAGGTTTTTGGGAACCCTAGCAAAATAATGAAGTAGGGAAAATGTTCAATCCTTATAGATAGTTGTCGCGCGAACATTGTAGTTTTCTTCATACTTAATGCTTTCTTAATGGTTGTAATCATTTTGATCAAGCCTTTATTCACTACGAACCCGAGAGGGAGGTAGAGATTGGGAAAAAGAGATCACAATAGTGATTTGGGGTTAGTTACCAAAATGAGCTTCCCTATATTATCTACATAAGACGATTAACTAGAATCTAATCAACTTGAGATCGAGTGGAGATTGTTGAAATGGGAGTAAAAAGTAAGTGTTCTTAAGGCGATGGTCTGAGACCGAGAGTAGATGAGTGAAATTCACTGAAGTATGCTGAAAGGTGGTTGGTGATACCTAACTTACCATATTCTACATGCACAATATTTTGATAGTTTGATTGACCAAGAGAAGCCTATTGAGTTAGAATTTTAGGGGAACACAAGGGTAGCTTTCATTTCTTACTTTTTACAATCAAATCTTTTGAGTTCAGTTACTTGTTAAAAAATTCTACAACAAACACCCCATTTACTTTTAGTTCTTCCTATTGATTCCCGTAAAGTGAAGAGACAAGTCTGCGTATTACCTGTGGGTTCGACCCCAACCAGAGTTGAGTTACTTTACTTTATAACGACCATTTTATATTGAATTAGTGGGGTAGTTTTGGCATTGATCAGTCTCCGAAGCTTGACTTACACTCCTTGTACAATAAAAAAAATCTCTTTCTGAGTCTATCTGGTCATCAACGCAGAAATGGTAGAAAAAATCTCAACGAACCATCTATAGTAACTAGCCAAACCATTGAAGCTACAATCCTCAGTAGAAGAAGTAGGTTGGGTCGAATCACAAATAGCCAAAATATTTGTCGGCTCTACAATAATCCCAGCTTAGACACAACAAGTCCAAGAAATGTCACTGCCTTAAGCCAAAACTCACACTTAGATAATTTGGCAAATAACATATGATCTTTCAAAGTCTTAAGCACAAGTCTCAAATTTTCGATAAACTACTCTGTACTTCCCAAATAAAAAAGGATATGATTGATGAACACAGTATAAAAGGAATCAAAATAAGGATTAAACACACGGTTCATCAAATCCATAAATGCAGCTAGGTCATTAGTCAACCTAAAAGACAATACTAAAACTCATAATGACCATAACGTCCTAAAGGCTGTTTTTGGGATATCCTCAACGCAAATCCTAAATTGATAGTAACCAGACCTCAAATCAATCTTATAAAACACCACTGCTCCCTAAACATAGCAAAACATATCATGAATGTGAGGCATCAGATATTTGGTCTTCTCTGTCACCTTACTAAACTAACTATAATCAATACACATACGCATGGAGACATTATTATTCTTCTCAAACAACACACGAGTTCCCCAAGGAGACATAATCAGTCTAATTAAACCCTTACTAAGAAGATACTAAAGTTGAGATATTAACTGTTTTAGCTCGGCATGAGCCATTAGATATGGTTCCACAATAATCAATTGGGAGGTCGACTCAAGATCAATAAATAACTTAATATCATGCTAAGGATGAAAAATATGTAGATTGATAAGGAAAACAATGGGAAACTCACAAACTATAGAAATAGAGTCAAGCAATGGACACTACACGCTAACATCGCAAATATAAGCGAGATAAGACTCTCAACCCCTTAAAATAAGCCCCCCTTGCATAATTATAAGAAACAATACCTTTTCACTCATAGCTAACTGCTCCCTTCCGTATAACCGAGGGGTATGCCAGGAATGGCAAAGGAAATAATATTTGAAAAAATATTTAGGATGACATGATAGATGGGATGTACTGTCCATGCCTAGAATAACATAAAATCTGCCATATCTAACATTATAAGATAATCCAGAGTACCAAACTCTCTAACAAGTACAACATATGATCTAGAAACCAAATCTATGACTAAATAATCACCCACGAGAGTAGATATACATATGGTAGGGATAATTAATAAAAAGATAATTCTAACTGCGAAGCATAACATGCTAACACATACGAATAAGTTGATCTTGGGTCAAACAAAGAAAAAGCAAGCCAATGGTACACAAAGATCATACTGTGATAACAACATTTGAAAACTCAACCTCTTGTCAAGTAGGTAAAACATACAACTAACCGTGCCCACCATTTGGTTGGGCTTCTGACTGACCTCCTATTTTGTGCCTGAGAACCTTCACAAGCACACTAGAAACTACCTCTACCATCATACATATGACCTTTATATAGGGTTTTTACAACCTTATCTAAAAAACACTCTAAGCAGAAGGAACAATCACTCCACAACTGGGGTACTCTATTGGGAAATCGCCCAAAGCTCCGCAACCATAAAATGACCCAAGTTTTGTACTAAAACTAAAATATCTAGATGACTATAATTAAGCACTACAGTAAAATAAGAAAAAAAAATCCCTAAATATATTTCAACAACATTGGCCAAGACTATCAATAAATCTAGATTGGCCTCCATTAGTAATTTGAATTGCTACTTGAATTGTTATACAAGAGTGACTGTGATGCTAATGTACTGACATGATAGGTACCTACCCTAAGAACCGCTGCCTCTGAACCATGAGCTACAACGGCTCCCACTGAAAATACTGAAATATTAAGGCCTATTAAAGCTGAACCCTTGGGCTAGTAATACATCTACTCCATTACCTGAGCATCATTAGAAAACATAACAAAAGACCTGCCTATAGCAACCAAACTCTTCGTAGATATGAAAAGAGAAAGTCTAAATCCATTAAAAAAGCAACAAACTTTCTCATACTTAATTGTAAGAATAAATATAGGTTGCATAGCCAAATCATTAAATTGATCCTCATACACCATAATATTCATGGTGCTCTTCTCCAACATTAAGAATTGATCTCTCAAATGATCTATAAGGTTGCAAGACTTATACTTATCCAAGAATATCTCAGATAACTGAGTCAATGTCAATGAGCAGATCCAACTGGGCTAGAATCGAGATGAACTCTACATTAATGTTGAGCGATCAAATCTAAATAAAAAATAATGTAATCCATACCACGAGTCTTAACTAGGCCCAAATTATGGATCCTATCCTCACAAGTAAAAAATAACTCATACGCATCTTCGCACGGTGCACTAAAGAGCTTAGGCAAAGCCGATATGAAGAATCTACCCAAGACCTTCTGCTTCTCAGTAGGCATAGTAAGCTGGGTAGCTACTAACTGGGAAACCACCAATGTAGGAGGGGCCTTAACTATGGGAGCCGTGGCTATAGTTTGCGCCCCTACCTCAATACAAATATCATTCATACACTGTGCACCATAAGATGCTGCACTACCGATAATTCCTAGCAGCTGAAAAAAAAATTTTAAGCATGAAAGATGAAATTAACCTCGGTAGAGCCTGGGTTGGTCGCTGAGCCATCACTTGTTATGGTAAAAAAAACCATTACCTTGGGAGTAGGAATAGGATCTGGTGTAAGACCCTTATCCTGACCAATAGTATGGGACACATCCCTAGGATCGCATATTCTAGGTTATTCTTGAACAACAATAAAATCCCTAGGCTGAATCTCAAGACAATTAACTCGTGTAGTGGTAGGATGTGTCCTAGCATTTTGTAAAAGAGTGAAACCAAATGAATTCCTTAGAAACAAACATAATCTTCACTCAAAATTAGTTAAAGAAGTGAAGAGCTCCTTAGAATGTCCTATAGCTTCCGAAAGATATGAAATAGCTATCAGCATTTTGATCTGCAGGACTCTACTAGACACTTGCTCTTGTACCAACAATACTTGTGAAACCTAGGCTCTGATGTAATTTTTTATGACCCAATTTATTAATCATGATGGCACCTACTATATCTCGCTAGTAAGTAAGCCAAACCATAGACTGGAGCTGTAATCAAATGGCTAACTTGGTTGTAAATAACATAAAAGCCAAAAATCAATAATTAACTAATTAAATTGGCAGTAAAATAATAAAAATAGACAAATAGATAGACAAACAATAAGCAATCATTCTACGACCTAGTAGTATCGGTACAAGAGCTACTACAAATAAACCATAAGTACTAAATAATAAAATTTAATCTATCTCAAAATTGAAAAACTAGAAACATATAAAGTGGAAGGAAAATAGGCAACTTTTACTTGGAGAGATCACCTTATCTAAAAAATCTAACTTAGCACAATTGTCCTATTTGAGGTAGATACTAGTTCTCGGATTTCAACCAGAAAAGGTATAGAAGTGTAGTATGAGTACCTAATCTATGGGTACTAAATAGAAATCATACATTGACTAAGATAAATCATGATATAAGTTCAATTGGATACAAGATAAAATAAGCTCTGTCAATGTAACATGGAAAGCCTAGAAATAATCTCTAATATTGCTATGCATACAAACAAAAAATTTAAAAGTAGTATAATGAACAGACAATTATAACTACTAAATTGACCCCCATAAGCCAATAAGTGCAGAAAAGTAAATAACCCAATACAGGTCCCCATAAGCTAGAGGGTACAATCAATGGAAAGTAAGTAACCGAAGATTAATAACCTCATACTAGACACTTGCCCAGAGTGTACAATCAATGGAAAGTAAGTAACTCAAATGTTAGACTTGAATCACAACTCATATCATCATCATCATAATCTCAACTAAATCAACATCATAATTTCATAAGCTGAACTTTTATCAGGACACATATTATCAATTTCATCATAACATCCTAAATATTATCAACATCATAATATAATTTGCCAAACTTGAACTAGAACTTATATTATAAAATAACATCATTAATGCAGTACTTGATCGAAACTAATATAAATAAACCATATAAATAAATCATATCAATAAATGATATCAAATAACAATGTCAACAATCAATACCAATAACCATATCTATACAACTTTCTAATAACCATATCAATAAGCCATAACAATAATCACATCCATAAACCATACTGTTAACCACATCAATAACCATATAAATAATTGTATCTATAAACATTACCATTCATCATTTCTAGAAATCTTACGAATATTAAAATTTATAAACCATCGAGTTTACACAAAATTAGCAACAACTCCCAAATATCGAACTAGCATAAGAATTACGTATATAATAAATATCCTCAAGTCACAAAATAATTATTACTAAGGGTGTAACATGATTATAAAGGTTTGTAGTAGCTAACATATGTCTTGATCTAATGTGGGTTGAAGGGGTCCACTTTTAATCATCAAGATCCATTTTTAGATAACTTCTACCCCGAACGATAATTTCTACCCCAAACTAGTCTAAGGTATCTAAATTCGTTTCTACATGTTTAAAAATCCATATATAGACCTAAGATAGCACTTCTTACCAATACATGAGAAACTAAGATAATTCCATCCAAAACAAGCACAACTAGGTAAATTTCACCTAAACATGAGTAACTAAGGAAATTTCACGTAAACATGAGTAACTAGGAAAATTTCACCTAAAGATGATCAACTAAGTCAATTTAACCTAAACATGAGCAACGATAGAAATTTTACCTACATTACAGTTCCAAGATGGCCTAAGTATTACAAATGAGACTAATAACACCAATCATGCTTCCAATACCTAAATCCCATCCAATATTGTAATACCCCAAATATGTACCAAGATCATGAATAGTATATCATGGTTCTTTTATAGTTTTATGAATAATTAGATGTATATTAAGGCTTCAAATAACTCCCATCTATCAGACGAATCAAAATATTCTTTAGCGATTAAATTCTGTAGAAGGATATTGGTATAGTTAACTTCAAACAAGAATATCTCTCATTATACTTAGAATTTTTTATATCATGACCTATTAACAGATATATAATTAAATTAGCTTCCCAACAATACCAATTTCACCAAAATCCAATATCGGAGAAAAGAGTTGTTCCTATTTTACTCCAGCATGTCAGGCTGGAAATTGTGTGACTACATTCGTGGTAGCTCACCATATTTGTGATGCCCTACCACGAATGTCGTCACCCTTAGACATAAAACAGATCCTGTGTGATGAAATTCATGCTAGCTTACCACATTTTTCATTCCCTTCCATGAAGGTTGTCAGCCTTAGGCAGAAACCAACTCCTAAGTGACGACATTCATGGTAGCTTACCATATTTGTGATGCCCCACCACGAAGGTCGTTAGCCTTAGGCATAAACCAGCTCCTAAGTGATGATATTCGTGGTAGCTTACTACATTTGTGACACCCTACCACAAAGGTCGCCATACTTAGGAAGAAACCATAAATTCCAGCTCCTGTGTGACGACATTTTTGAAGGCTTACCACACTTTTGATGCCTTGTCACAAATGTCGTCAGCTGTGATTTTCAACAACTGGGAATTTATTTCATAAGGGTATTTTGGTCTTTTTCCTTCACTTCCCATGACTTATAACCCTCAAGGAATGTATTATCTTCCATTCTCTTAGTTGAAACATCTAAAAAAGCTGTCTCATACACTTTTAACCACAAGATTAGGGTTTTCTCTCCAGATCATCTCCTCAGGAATAAGAGCATTCTTTCCCAAAGGGGTAAAACCCTAGTCAAGAAAAATCAAGGGCAAACCTAAGGAATTCTTCAAGAGACTTCAGAAAAATTAGATCTCTTTCAAGATTAAGTCACTAAGGCATGCGTAGTGTACATCTATGGATCCAATCCGTTCATAGAGCTCAAGAACCATGTTTTAAATATTATTTTGTAAACCTTTTGTGGTTATATGAGTATGTACATATTGACGATTGTTTTTTAAGTTTCAATGTGATTTCTAAAGGTGCTTTCATGAAATATATACGTTTGTTAATTGAAAACCATGAAATTTAGGTTGTTCAATATGGTGCAAGTATTAAACCCACCTATGCCTTAACAAATGCATGCAAGGTGTTTGATAAAATGCTTAGGATGCTAGAAGTTCATGTTTGTATGGTTTTATGATGTCTAAATGAGAAGTTAAAGTTAGCTATATACTTCAATATGAATTTCATGCTTTTTATGTGTTGCTATTATGGTGGTATGAAACATGTAAGATAATGGAGATATACAATATGTACACGAAATATATCCATGCATTCCCTAAAATGTTTAACATGTTGAATAACTATATAAAATATGATATCCCATACTTATGATATTATGAATTGTGAACTCAAATCTTGTGATCAAGTCATGTCATGTGTGTCAGTTTCCTTCTATCGAGTCTTGGGGGTATTCATACCCCAAAAACATAGTTGTGTGCCTAGAGCCATGTCATGTTGTCATGATAATCTCAGTCATGCTATAATCCATAGAACTCAATTATTTATGTGAATCAGGTAACCTCAGAAATCTCATGATCTCAGTTAACTCTCAGAGAATAGTACTACTACGTCAGTCAATGAAAGTCAGTTAATCTATCCATGTACAGTCAGTTAAAACATGTTTAGTCTTTTCAGATGGGAGTTGAAGTTAGCACCGAGTGAAACCAAGGATAGGGACTCACCTAACAATTTTAGCGTGTAATCCTTAGCAGTCATCCTTGTGTTCTAAAACTACGTAGCCACCGTAGGTTGAGATATCTTATCCTATAAGATTAGGGTAGATGAGGTGGTTTAACCTATCAGTTTAGGGTCCCACCATTCTCACCTTGAGTACCTGCCAGATAAGGGTCACTCACAACTATCCTTTCCAGTGATGCAGTATTGACACCCCTCTAGTCGGGGCAGTGATTGGACCCCAGCTTAGCCATAATGGCATACATGGGGTATGTCAGTTAAACAACTACCTCCAATAGTTTTATTATTAGTCTCAGTAAAGAAATTAGAAAATTCTTTAGATATCAGTATACCAAGACTGTTAGATACGATCAAATTCAATTATAGCACAGAACTCAGAGAGTTCAACAAGATTTAGTGCTGTCAGATACAGTCATCTATGTTATCAGATGTATGATTCCAGGCATGTATTAGCGTATAGATTTAGCCATTATGTACTCACGATCTTAGTTACTATGTATGTATATTTACACTCTTACGTTCATATCAGTCAGTTAGGTAGCATTGTTTATGCATGCAAACTCTATTTATATTTAGCCTACCTCACTCGTATACCCAGTACATCCACTCATACTGATGCATTTTCGCTATGGTGCTTTCTTTTTATGTTACAGCATAGCCTCAGAGACATGAGCTCTAAATCGGTAGTAGCCGTAGCATTTCCAGTCGTAGGGATTTAGTGAGTCCTCTTCATTCGAGGAAAATATGATTGGATTTATTCATTATTATTTTAGCCAGTTATCAGTTTACAAAGTTAGTTGGAGATAATTTCCTTCAACTCCTTATTTCAGACAGTACTTAGAGGCTTTCGAATTTATGCTCAGATTTAGCTTTCAGATTCAGTTTTTAGTTGTTTTGGGTATTTTTCTCCCATATGGATGTTATATTATTTCAGTTGAACCTTATAGCCTATTATGCATGTTTTCTGCATTATTATGTCATGAATTGTAGTCATGGGTTAGCTTGTGGTCCCTTGGGATCATAAGCACTGTGTAGCATTCCAGTTCAGAAAATCAGAGCGTTACATATATCAAGCATAATATCATAATTGTACTATGCATTAGCTCAATCTTTGAAGAAGGTAAACCTCTTTTTCCTGCACACAAAATAAATGCCTCAAGAATTTGCTAAACCTTTAATTTCTTTTATTGAGAAGCTTTCACAAGATTCCAAGATATAAATATCATAATCTACTCATCAAAACAAGAACAATAATACCCATATTGTATTGGTATGCTTTGGGTCCAAAATTACATAAAAATCCTATTTGGGGCCTATTTAAAAAATCACACTTTCGGAACAACAAAACTTCCCTTTTTTCTCACGGATCATTTATCCAAAAAAAATAGGTGAATTCAGAGCTCTAATGGATCAACAATCAATCCACCAAGCATTTAAGGATCTTAGAATAATGTGGAGAATTAACCAAGAAGTTGATCGAACTTACAATAAATTTAATAAAGAAACGTGTTAATGGAGCCTATGAATACTCCTAAATAACCTACTAAGGTTTCTCCTAAATATTCCCATATTTTAGGGTTCAATGTCCTTGAGGATGGATGAAAATATAGAAAATTAGGATAAGTCGGGTGTATATACCCCTACCAGGCATGTGGGTGTCGCTTAAATGGACACTGGACTATATAAACGGTCACCACTTAAGCGACCTAGTGTTTCCGAAGAGACAACTGGAATCTTCACGGGTACCACTTAAGCTCTAGGGTGACATGACCTGAACTAGGGCCTTTTCCTAATTAGCATCCCAAGTCTAACTAGAAATAGAGACGACCCCTGTTACCAAACCCTATCAACCTAAGCTTACACGAAGGGGATGAATTTCAAATAAATAACAAGATGGAATTATTCATTAATCATAGACTCTGGGATAGGTCTATATCTATGGCCACCCAAACGAATCCAGCAATCCAATACCCTACCAATAACTAATACAAAAAAAAATATAATTCAAACCAAACCCATATGAGATCCATAATAATAATATATGATCCCAAAATAAATGAGGATGGAAAAACCAACAAAATAGTGAACTGGTATTATCCCCAATACAACTACCAATACTAAGGCTGACAACCCTATCGACCCCACCCATTGAAAGCTATAGTAGTTCCATAAAAGCCTCTAACCAAAAGAATACTAAAATTTGATTAGGAAATGCCCCCAACTATAACCAAAACCATTATCCATAAATAAAATAAAGTATGAAATAGCATCCATTAAATGGAGCAATCCATAAATATGGAAGCTCACTAATCTAATCCATAATCTGATCCCGAAATCAAATTACTATACAGGAGGAGTAGAACGGTCACTTCCTAAATTACATGGGGATACAGCTGCCCGAAGATGGGTTAGTGGGTGAATGGTAGCATTAACTTAGGATAAGGATAAAATAATGCTAACCAGTAAAACCAAGTAAATCAACGATATGCGTACAAACCATACATATATATATATAGAACCATGTCAAAAAAGGTAATTGGGTTTAGTATTTCTTTAAAACCATTAACCTGGGTATGTTTATCTTAACCATCCTTAACCACCCATGGGCTATATGGGTCCAGTGTAAACCCCTGAACGAGCCCCAATATGTGTATCTGCATGAACTGGAAATACCATAAGAGTAATGGATTCCCAAGTACCCTTACACTCCATGATACATATCAGCAGTGTACTTCAAGGATTCTCATATACCTTATAGTAACATAAAAGGGTCACCATGACCTACCCCTCATGTCGACAAAAATGTGTTTGTTGTATTAGTTTATGGAGCTCCCACATTTATGGTAAGGTATCATACCCCGCCATTATTTCCACAATAAAACCGTTTCTAATGAACCAATGCATTATTCAATTTATTATTAGCCAAGGCTATTAATAAAGGTATCGTCACACCAACTATAACTTTCAAGTATTGCCCTTAGGCAAGCCTTCAAATGTAAAGGTATTCTCGCAAACCCATTTCCTAAGTTACCTTTGGGTAGTCCCATGTACCCCATAAGTGTTCCATTATTATGTTTTCTTGGGGGAGTCCCATGTACACCACAAATTGTTCATTAACATCTTTACTTAGGGTATTCATTGTACCCCAAAAGTAGTTTAATTAACCATAAACATGCCTGCCAAACCATTCTATTTAACCATTCTAAACTAATTATACCATTTAGGGTTTCACTACCAAACCATACCATGCAAAAGTTCCATTAACAGTTTAATAATATAGAAAAAGCATTCTCATAGGCATTTATCAAACATATTGTAGGCATAGTATTTCCAAAACTAAAATAAAATAGCAACTAAACATCCCATGTAACCAAGTATCCAAAGAACCTTTTAAACATATAAATATATAATTTAAACATGGGAAAACCATAACAAAGCAATTATAACTGAAACCCCCAACATATATTTAAAAACCTAAAACCATTTAACAATTATGCGATGAAAAAAATTTACAAAATATGCCTTTGGTTTGAACTAACAATAAGGGAAGGAGTACATACCTTAAATTGAGTAAATGATGGAGAGAAATCACTAACACAAGCCCCAAATTATTCCTTAAGATGAAACCCTATCTCCTTTATCCCAAAAGTCTTAGAAAAAATTAGAGACTGTTTTCTCAGTGTTAATATAATAGGGCAAATAACCGCTCAAGTGAGTTAAAATCCATAGGGCCTTATTAGTTTAATTAGGGAAATGTCTAGATTTTCCTCACATTAATTACACCAAAATTCCATGAGAGGGATACACCTATCTATACCTGTCATACCCTCCAATATGAGTAGTGCCCATCACGTGTACCCAAGGCCATCTTCATTTGATGAAACACTTTCCCAGGTACGACTCACCCTAAACCATGTCGTATTCTTGATTAATGCTGGTAGTCATGATCCGTTCCCCTAGAAAAATAGAATCAAAGAGGATTGAATACTGCCCACCGTACGAGTCCATGGTACGACTTATACCTTAGCTTTCGGCTCATGGTGAGTGTCTCGTACTATGATTGAATTTGTCTACAAAGTTTAGGATTAAGTAAAGGAAGGACCCAAACCAAATGACCTATGTCTACCAATACGAATCATACAACCTAAGTCGTTGCCATTCAAGAAACCAAATCCAACCCACCAGCCAATACTGGTCATCATACGACTAACCCATACCACTTGCATTCTAGTGTACGAGTGATTTCCTCTAGTCGTATCCTATCCAAATACAAGAAATGTACAAAATGTTATAAGGGCTAGAAACCTAATATGTTTCATTCTCCCCCACTAGGAACATTTATCTCCTAATGACGGACAAGGTAGGTATAAGCATAATCTATGCCCCTTAGATGCCTCTACTCTTCTCTTTAAGAAAGACACAATGAAATCCAGTAATGTCATTTGCATAATCAAATATCATTCCAACCTTTAACCAAATAGAAAATAAAAATGCAAAGATATTAATCTTTCTATTAACAAAGTTCGAAAACAAAAGTATGTTGAAGAAAACATACCTTCTGCATAAATCCCAGGAGTAGAAAATCAATGTGGATACTTTGACTTTATGTTCTCTTCTGCTTCCCATATAGCCTATTCCACTCTGTGGTTCTTCCATAGAACCTTAATCGAGGCCACATCTTTGGTCCGTAACCAATGAATCTTCCTATCTAGGAACTCAAATGGAATCCCTTGATAAAAAAGAGAACCTGAGATACCCAAGCCTCTAAAGCAACTACCTAAGAAGGGTAACCAAGACACTACTGCAATATCGATACATGAAATACCAGATAAATAGAGCCCAAACTATAACAAAACTCAAATTTATAAGCCATGCTGCCAACCCTACACAAAATCACATAAGGACCAATAAATAGGGGACTAGGCTTCCCCTTTATACAAAACTGCATTACTTTCTTCATGGGAGATACTTTTGTGAACACCTTATCACTAACCTTAAACTCTAGGTGTCTACATCTTACATCCTCTTAAGAATTTTTGCTACTTTGGTTAGCCTTAATCCTATCCCCAATTACCTACACTTTTTCCATATCCTAATAAACCAAATCTAGACCAAACATATCCACTTCACCATGCTCAAACCACCAATGTGGGATCTATACCTCCTACCATATAATGCCTCGTAAGTGGTTATTCAAATACTAGAATGGTAACTATTATTATTAGAAAACTCTATAAGAGGTAGATACTCAACCCAATTACCACCATAGTCAATCATACATGCAGGAAGCATATCCTCTAATGTATGAATAGTTCTTTCTACTAGCCCATCCGTCTGAGGATGAAAGTAGTACTCAAACTAACCATAGTCCCTAATCCCTTGTAAAATAACTACCAAAAGTGAGATTAAAATTCTATACCATAATTACAGATAATCGATAGAGGTACCCCATGCAGCTTTACTATCTCATAAAGATACAACCTCGCATAGTCCTCTACTAAAAAGTTAGTCCTTACTGGAAAGAAGTAAGAGGACCTTTCATCTATCCATGATGACCCGAATTGATTCAAATTGATTCCAAGATAGAGAAAGACCAGTAACAAATTTCATATTGATTACCTCTCATTTAGATTTAGGTAACTCAATTTCTTGATATAACCCACCAAGACTTTTGTGCTTAACTTTAACTTTTTGGCACACCATGCACTTGGCTACAAAATCAACCAGATCCTTTTTATAACATTCCACTAATATATTTCCTTAATATTATGATATTTTGTTGTCAAAATGGGATGAATATTATAGCATGATTCAAGAACCTCAACCAAAACCCTTTGTCACAAACTATCAACATCAGGAACACACAACCTTCCTTGGTATTATTATGTGCAATCACCATCGATCTTAAATAGCATCACCTACTATACAATAAAATCACTCTTGATATTCATCATGATAGGATCCAACACTTTCTTCTCCTTCATCTCTATACTAAAAGATGGCCTAATTATTTCCTATACCATCACCCCTCCATCAATAGAGTCCAAGAGATAAACTCTAAAATGACCAAGCAGTTAGTATACTTTACCAGTTCCTTCTTCCATTTCTCCATATGATCCAAAATTTTTATAGACAATTAGATAATAGAATCAACAACCATATTAGCTTTATCTGGATAATAGTGAAGACTCATATCAGAGTCCTTTAAAAGCTCCAACCATTTATTGCCTTAGATTTATCTGTCTCTAAGTTAACATATAATGTAGACTCTTATGATCATAAAATATTTCTACGTGCACTTTATACAAATAATGCCTCAAGATTTTCAAAGAAAAAACCACCACTAATAGATCCAGATCATGAGTAGGATAATTCCTCTTATGAATCTTCAAATGCTTAGAAGAATGGGCAAACACATTCTCATGCTGCATTAAAATATAAACAACTCCCACTTAGGATACATCAAAATAAACAACAAAACCCTCCATACCAC